>NW_006295816.1:8085050-8091733 GCF_000327345.1 Myotis davidii | reverse complement strand
GGAAAGCTTCCTGTGCTTGGCCTCTGGCTTCAAGGCTTTTTCTTCCAGTTCCAGGGAGAGAGGGGAGTACTGTGTAGATCTGAGAGGGAACCAACCGTCCCTGCTTCTCCCCTCCTGTCCTTCATAGACCTGCCTGTCCTGCGGCTCCAGTGAAGTGATTCTGCCTGTCTTTGCCCGTCCCCTTCTCCCTGCCCCGCCCTGTCCTGCTGTGCACCTGCCTTCCCCACCCCCTCAGGTCCCCAGTGCAGACAGCGCTTGCGCTCCATTCACCCCCTGCGCCCTCAGCAGCTGGTTCTGAGCACAGAGAAGCCAAGACCCCAGGATCCGGACGTGTGTGCACCCAGGCTTGCAAAACCATCCAAGTGGCTGAGAACAGCGGAGGGGCTGCTGGTGGTGTGTCTGTGATGTTGGGCACGTGTGGGAGCAATCTAGGGTGGGTGTGGAAGTCTGGAAGGCGGGGCACAGGGCTGGGTGAGGGCATGGCATGGCTGTGACCACGTGTGGGACACGGGGGCTGTCGCCTTTTACTCCGCCCAGAGCCTGGGGCCTTAGCCTCCTAGTGAGGCCTGGGAGTGGGGCCTGGGAGTGGGGCCAGGCTGGAGAGACCCATATCTGGCAAAGGATCAGCTTCAGCCGTGCTGGGTGGGAGCCCAATCCTCCTGCCAGGCTGGCAAAATGCTCCTCCAAGCCATTCTCCTTCCCCTGCCATGACCACGCTGCTGGGCAGGGGCAGAGGGCTGGGGTGGGGTCGTGGGCCCCGGCACAGGAGGTGCAGAGGGTGTGGGTGAGAATCCCATCCCGTCACACCAGCCCCGGTGCAGAGGGAGCCTTTCTGGGGGCCCAGGAACCACGAGGAAGGCCAGGCCTGGGCCTTCTTCCTGCCCCGCCCGGGCCTGCTGTGCCCCCTCCCATTCGATGCCGATGGCCCCTCCTGGGCTGCTAGGCAGAGGGCACCCTCAGCACATTAGCTTTGGCGGTGATTGCCACCTTCTCCTCTCTGCTCCCCCCCATCTTCCCCTCCAGGTTTGGTTTCCATAACAACCCCAGAAGGTGGGAGGCTGTGCTAACTGGCAGGTAATGCCCAGCTGGGAGGGGGCCACAGGAAGAGCTCTGGCTGGCGGGCTGCAGGCTGAGTCTGGCGGGCTTCCTGGCAGCCCCTCCAACCCTCCCACCACCTTGAAATCAGGTGGAGGTGGCGGCGGGGGGTCAGGTCGAAGCCTGGCCAGGAACACCAGACTTGGGGTGCCCCCCATGGTTATGAGCTAGGAGACGTTGCTGCCGACTCATTCCACCGTTTTGGGCAAGTGCAGGCTCTCTGAGCCTCGGTTTCCCCATCTCCATAAGACAGAGATGGGATGGGGAGTTTCATCAAATACAACTTTGCTGCCACGTAAGGCTCCTTTGATTATCCTAAGAGCCCGCGTTACTGAATCAGTTGGCTAGAGCAAAATGCATTTCACTGCATTCCCACGGCAGCAATTAATCGTTTTCATAAGACAGAACCAGTGTCAGTCAAAGCTGCCAGGCCAACCCAGCCCAGAGCACTGAGCTGACGTCCAGTGGGTCCATGCGGTCCTAGGGGAAGCGAGCCTGCTGCTTCTGTGGGACGACGGTGGCCTCTGAGGCCTTGTTCTGCTCTGTCTCCCCGGCTCTGGCACAGGGTGAAGGCAGGCCGGGCACCTGCTCTGTGATTCTGAGTGGAAGGAGCGGTTCCCCGTGGGGTCCTGTGGGGGATGGAGGCCGGGATTCTCTCCTGAGACGGGATAGGAGGACTGGCTAAGGGCCTGAGGTCAGGCAGAGCATTTCCCAGAGTCATGGGCTGAAGACAGGCCAGAGCCTGGTGCCCATCAGACAAGGGCCCTGGGCACGGTGTCTTTCCCAGGCTCAGGGGCATCGTCCTCATGAAACTGTGCTGCTCAGGCTCCGGGGTGGGAAGGCAGCCGCTGTGTCCTTCCTGCCGAGCCCCCTTCCTGGGACACTGGGGCCTCAGGGGCCCATGGATCACTGCCCCTCTCCCATGGGGCACAGCGGCCATACCACCCCTTCCCAAGTCAGTGCAAACTCCCGCTCCCACTCTCTTCAGACCCCATGTTCTCAGCTGACCATCCTGCTTGTTATCACTGAGCAAAACAGCAGCACTCAGAACAGACATTTCTTCTTCTCTCGTCATGGGCTCTCTGAGTTCACCTCCCTCTCACCTGAAATTCTCTCTTCCCCACTCAACGCCAACGCTCCGCCTGGCCCTGGATCCCCCCGCCTCGGCCTGCTCAAGCTTCCATCCTGCAATCCCCCCCTTCACCCCAAACTTCCCTTCTCTCCCGAATGCTGCCCATCCGCCTGCCAAGACACCTCCCTCTTTAAACATCCTCCCTGCCCCCACCTTCCCCTCTGGCCACCACCCTGCTTTTGATCCTGTTTACAGCAAATCCCACAACGTGGATGTCTCCACTTATTCCGCCTCCCCTCCTCCCGCTCTCTATAATCAGGCGTAAGTCCTCCACTCATTGACCTGTCTTGTCAAGGTCATTAGCAATATTGACGCTGATGGTCCAGTCTCAGTTCTTGCCTTCCTCACACTGCCTTGTGATATCTTTCAAATTGAGTCCCAGCCCTCAGCTGGCTTTTGGGACACTGCTCTCCCCTGATTTCCCTCCACCCTCCCTGGCAGTGCCCTCCTGCTTTCCCTGCGCCGCCCCTTCTCGATCTTGACCCCGAGATGTGGAACGTCCCTCGGTCCAGCCCCCAGGGTGGGGAATCCCCATCTAGCCCACCTCTCTGGCTGGTGGGAGGACCCAGTGGGCCATGTCAGGGACCAGGTGCCTTAAGATGAGCCGGATGTGGAGTCTACGACTGGGCAGAGCAGACATGCTGGTAGGCGTGGCCTGAGTTTCTGGGGATGCCCTGCCACTTCCCCAGGTTCCTTCTCTCTCTTTACTGTGGTTTCATTCACAGTCACTGTTCACCATGGTTGGAGCATTTCAGGCTGTAACACTGGGTTCCCTTGGTGGATAGGGCAGAGGGTGCTCGACCAGAATGTTAACGGTGTCCCTTGAGCACAGGGCTGCCATGAGGCTCCAGACGGGCAGTGGACTTGACCACCGTGGCCTGAGCTACTCTGGGCCCGGCTATCCCACCAGGATGAGCTGAGGGCTCCATCCTGACTTCCCCCTGCCAGGGCAGGAAGGTGGGGTGTTAGATGGCCCCATGCAGAGCCACAATGTGGACGGCAGTAGGGAGGCTGGGAGGGCGGGGCGCAGCGAGATGCACTTGCCCCTCAGGGTGGCCTGGCGCGGCACCGCACAACGCAGAGGGGGAGCGAGGTACTCACGCCATGATAATCACGCTGAAGTCCAGCCAGTTCCACGGGTCCCGAAGGAAGGTGAACGCATGCAGGCAGAAGCCCCGGGCCAGTATCTTGACCAGGGACTCAAAGGTGTAAATGGCAGTGAAGGTGTACCTGGGAGGAGAGACGGGTCTCTCAGGGAGGCGAAGCCTGAGGCCAGGCTCCCCGGCTCCCCAGGAGGCATGAGTCCTGGGCAGCCCCCTCTCAGGGCCCCCAGGCTGGGCTGGCGTTCTGGGCCGAGCTTTGTCTCCAACCTCCAGCTAACAATCCATCTTCCCCTGTGGTTACTCACACAGGGTGCCTGCCACGTGCCCCCTGTGCCTCCATCTCCTCTTGGTTGTCTTGATGTCAGTGGACCCTCCACCGACCTCCTTACCCCAGCCCTGGGAGTCCATGGGCACAGGCCTATGGTGGCCACTGGGTCTGCCCCGTGGGATAGTAAGGACACCCAAGTCACAGCCCCTCACCTTATTTGTGGGTCCTCAGCAGCTAGTGAGGAGAGAGCATGGTCCGTGCTCAACCGCCTACAGGGCAGGTGGCTACAGATGTCTATCGTGACCTTGGAAAGGGGGTTCATATTCTAACACCTGAGAACGGGTAGGGACTGTTCTCTCTGCCTGGGTGGGCTGAAGGCTCCTGAATGCCTGGATGCGGGGGCTGTGGCCCCGAGGAATGTGAGAGGGCCACACCCTGTGCCTCCCAGGTCCCAGCAGCTGGATGCAGGCCCCGGGGAGGGGGCAGCACTGAGGGGTCCTGTGTGAACAGGGACCGCCACCCGCAAGCTGCTTCCATCTCCTGAAAACAGGAGCCAGATGCACCAAGGGCCTCTGAGGTCTGCGCAGCACCGCAGTAAGGCTGTCATGGGAAGAATGGAGCAGAAGCAGTTTTCTAAATGGTGCACATGGTGACAGAGGCAGGACTCGGAGGGAAAAGGTGGCAGAGTGTGGTGTTGAAGTGGGGAGAGCCCTGCGCCTCTTCCGGGCAGCCACACCTCCTAGCGGCACGGTATCGGGCAAGGCACTACTCTCCTTCGTCTCCTCATCTGTCAAATAGGATGTGCCTGCACCTACCCTCCTGGGTCGTCGTGAGGGTTAAAGGAGATGATGATGTTTACTGTTCGATGGCAGCGTCTGCCATGCGCTAAGCGCTCCATCAGTTATTATTATTGTTGTTGTTGTTGTTGTTTGAGGGCCTTCTCCCATGTCCTCAGGCCTCGTTGGGAGGAACCCCTACTTTGCCCTGGAAAGCTTCCTCCCCTGAGGGCACAACTCAGAGCCGGAAGCTGGCAGGAGGGGAAGCAGCAAAAGAGGGTGGGGGCTGGGCCAAGAACCCCCCAGGTGGGTGCGTCCCTGAGCCTGGGCCCAGCCCTGGGGTGACTGGCGGGGCCGCAGGATAGAAGGGGAAGGACGGGAGGGAGGGGCCAGCCAGAGAGGCCCTGAAGATACTCACTCGACATACTTGGTCCAGGGCGGAGGGTCGTGCTGGGCCATGAACACGCAGTTGGTCAGGATGGTGCACATGATGAGCATGCTGAAGAGCGTGGGCCAGGGGTCAAGGAAAACCACGCCAGGGGGTGGGGGGTGGTGTCAGCCAGGCCACCAGGGCCAGAGGGGCCTGGCATGGGGGTCGTCACTCCCAGGTCAGAGCTGCCACATCCATGAGACAGAGGCTCCAAGAAGACACATTGGAGCTGTGCCTAGTCCTTACCAACCTCCCCACCCAAGCTGGCCTCTGTCCTCTCCCTGGCACTGCAGCCCCTGAGAGGGACCAGACACACGAACCTGCACCTCTAGCAGGTCCCCTGAAGGGCCCATCTGGAGGCAAGGGGGGGAAAGGCACGCCCAGACCACAGCCTCTTTGGAGGGAGGTGGCATTTGTAAACCCCCTCAGGGGCCACTGTCGGAGAGGAAGGCATGGTGCAGGGTCCGAGTCCTCCCCCCGCCCCGCCCCCCACTTCTGTAGGAGCAGCCCAGGCTGACCTGTGGCCTAGGACCTCTCCGTGGAAGTGTCCTGCTGACACAGCTTCTGTGCCTTGTTGGGACACACTGGCCCCGGGAGGCAGGGGGCTGCTTCCCAGCTGCTTCCTGCCTGCGCACATCTCTTCACTCTTGTCCCCTCTCCCACCTCATACACACCTTCTCCTCCTCTAGGACGCGCCCCGACCCCCTCTGAGCAGGAGTACCCCCCGCTGGAGCACCCCCAAAGAGCACTCCCCAGCAGGAGCACCTTAGCATGTGGTTGTTCTCCGACTGTCAATGTCCCCAGCCAGAGGGGAGCTCTTCAAATGCTCGGACTGTCCTGGGCATCCTTCCGGGCCCTTGGCCTTGAACTGAACTGCCTCCGGCCTGGTCTGGCCCTGACTCTTTGGCTGTTAAGTCCCAGCTGCTGCTTCAGGCTGGACTGATCTCCACGGCCTCCCTCACCCCTGCAAGACCTACAGAGAAGCAAGGGGCAGACCCTGGGCCCCCCGTGGGCTGGGGCACCCCCAAGAGGCCTGGCCTGGACCAGGAATACTCTGCTGCCCTCACAAATCCCCTCCCCAGCCAGAGAGGAGAGGCTGGGCCTCCTACTCCCTGCGGCTGCCCCAGGCTCCCCACGCTGCCCCAGCCTCGCCCCTCACTCCCACGGGCTGCCAGAGCTGTGGTAATTGAGCTCCAGGGGCCTGCCTCCTTCCTCCTACCACAGCTCCACCTCTTCCACGGCCCGACCCAGCCCCGGCAGATGGGGGGACCAATGTAGTCAGACTGGAGATCGGGCGAGCTGGGAGCTGACTTGTGAGTGGAGGGGCTGCCCTGGCTGGAGGCAGAAGTGAGGCCTCTCAAGTAATCCAGGTGGGAGCTTTCCATACCCCCAGTCCTCCTAGAGCAGCGGTTCTCAACCTGTGGGTCGCGACCCCTTTCGGGGTTGAACGATCCTTTCACAGGGGACGCCTAAGACCATCAGAAAACACATATAATTACATATTGTTTTTGTGATGAATCACTATGCTTTAATTATGTTCAATTTGTAACCATGAACATACATCCTGCCTATCAGATATTTACATTATGATTCATAACAGTAGCAACATTACAGTGATGAAGTAGCAACGAAAATAATTTGATGGCTGGGGGTCACCACAACATGAGGAACTGCGTTAAAGGGCCGCGGCATTAGAAGGTTGAGAACCACTGTCCTTGAGAGACTAGGGAACTGGGCAATAGCATGCTGAACCCGGCCCCCAGTTACAATAAACTCTCCAGGTTCTTATCTGGGATGAGAGGGGTCAGGCTTTGGAGCCCCCTTAATCAAACCACAGCTGCTCAGGTCCAAAGCCACAGCCCCCAGGGAGCCTGCATTC
>NW_006295816.1:8077440-8085014 GCF_000327345.1 Myotis davidii | reverse complement strand
CCCCCGCCGCCCCCGGGCACTGAGGTCACCCTTACCCCTAGCTTGGTGTCTGCATCCACCTGCCTGTGTGACAATCTCTGTGTCAGGCCCACCTCCCTCTCCAGCTTTCAAAGGCAGGATCAGATTCCCATCTCAGTGTTCTCTCTCTCTCTCTCTCTCTCTCTCTCTCTCTCTCTCTCTCTCACACACACCCACACACACACACACACACACACACACACCACCCCCCATCTCGCGCACACACACACACACACACACACACACACACACACACCCCACACCTGGGCTCCATGCCCAGTCTTTCCTCATCGGGCAGACAGTTAACAAGCCCCTTGACCAGCCTTTACTCACCCCACAGACTGCTAAGCCCTCTATAAGGATCCCAGATGAGCCCTGCAGTCTGAAATGATGCTAAGAGCAAGCACTTACGGAGCCGGGTGCCAGGCTCCGCTGTCTGAATCCATGAACTAATTCGATCCTCCCAACAACCCATGAGGAGATACTTCACAGACAGAGGAGACCAAGGCACAAAGAGGTGAAAGTGAAGGATACTGTTGCTGGTAGAACAACAGCCAGCCCCCTGAAGACAACCAGACTCTGATCCCCAGAAACCGTGACTGTTCATTGATGTGGCGAAGGGACTTTGCAGATGTGATTAAACTAAGGATCCTAAGATGCAGAGACCATCCTGGCTTTTCTGGGTGGGCCCAGGGTCATCACAGGGCCCTTACAAGTGAGCAGGGACGGGCGGGGTGCAGGGAGCCAGCCTTGGAGGGATGCATGTGAGAAAGACTCCACCAGCTGTCACGGGCTGAAAGATGAAATGGACCGAGAGCCAGGAATTCACGCAGCCGCTACAGACGGAAAAGCCTAGAAGGCATTCTCCCCCAGAGCCTCCGCACTGGGGTAGCCCTGCCGATGTCTTGATTTTAGCCCGGGAGAACTTTTTGGATTTCTGACTCCAGGAACTGCAAGGGGATAGTTTCGTGTTGCTTTAAGCTGCTAGGCTCGTGGCGCTTTGCTACAGCAGCCCCAGAAAATGACTGCAGGTACACAGCTGGCCCCCGGCAGAGCCCAGCTCAGCCACAGCTGCCCCACACCGGGGCCCCTGCACAATGACAACAGAAGTCACCGGGGCTACCCCTGCCTCCAGGCTGCAGCCTCCTCACCCAGCAAGGGAATGCGATCCCACCCTGGGCCTTTGCCTCCCACAGAGCAGCATGAAGACCAAACACACGCAGGGCTCACACCTGAGAGGAAGCAGTTCGGCCGGTGTGGCTCAAGAGCTGAGTGTCATCTGGCACCAAGAGGTCACTGGTTCGATTCCCAGTCAGGGCACATGGCTGGGTTGTGGGCTCCATCCCCAGTAGGGTCCGTGCAGGAGGCAGCTGATCAATGTCTCTCTTTCTCTCTCTCTCTCTCTCTCAACAATAACTCTCTATCTATCTATCTATCTATCTATCTATCTATTTATAGATAGATAGATATATTTAAGTGTAAGCAGACTGCCATGCAGGAGGAGTGAAGTTATTTGCCATTTTTAAGAACTGCCACCTGAGCCGGCCCTGTGTGGGAGACAGGGAGGCCGTGGAGCCATGGGGCTGCTCTGAGAGAGGCTGTTATAAGAAACCAGCCCTGCCTCTAGATGGGCTTCCTGGAGGAGGTGTTCAGACACGCCCCGGGGGCTGGCTAGGCTTCCTCTATCCATCAGTCAGCCCAGCGGTCATGGCAAAGCAGGGTGGGCTGAGGAGGCGCAGACCCTCCTCTGTGGAGCCAAGCCGCTCCTGGCTGTGGGGGAGCCGCTCACAGCTCTCACTCGAGTGGAGAAGGCCCCTTGGCAGGAGCAGCAGGGTGGACAGGCCGCCTTGGCCCAGAGGACTTGCCTGGACACAGACAGAGGGGAGCTGGACTCTAACAGCCAGACTCAGGGAAAAGCCTGAGGAGACAGCACCCCCTACCCCCCAAGTCCTGCAGCCAGTCTGGGCCCCACAGGGAGAAGTGATGGGCTGCCTGTACGGGCGTAGCAGACTCTGGTGTCTGCCACTTGATGCTCAAAACCCTGCTGGCTCTCCTGGCCTTGCTCTCCGCCACGTGTGTGTGTGTGTGTGTGTGTGTGTGTGTGTGTGACCACTTCCCACCCCGACTGAGCCTCCAGTCCATCAGGCTTTGCCCAAAGCATCCCCAGGTCCCCCATGGAGCCCAGCCCGGAGCCAGCACCAGAGAGATGAGTCAGGTGCACGCCTGGCCAGGCCACACCTGTTTGCACTGCCTGGCTCTTTCTGGCCGATGACTGAGCTGGTCCGGTGTGTGGGCAGAAGCACGGGCCAGCTCTCCAGGCCTGAGCTCAGCGGACCATCTCCCATCCTGTCGTGTCATTGTCCCCCAACACCCACGCCCGGCCTCCTGGTTAAAAAGCCAGCGAGGACCGCCTCCCAAGGAGTCAACTCCCCAAGGGAAGGGAAGGAACGGTGCGGGTGTTTTCATAGATTTGTGCTATGAAGCGAACACACACACACACACACACACGCACACAAAACATGCGGTTTGATTGCCCATTTGAATCTGCTAGAGACGTGGGAGGCTCTGTGAACAGATCCTGGGCACCCAGGCAGGCGAATGCCTCTTGGTGTGAACATGAGGCCTCTCAATGTGACTGCGGCAGGATTGGGAGTTCAGTCAGTTCCTTTTATTTAATCCCGGCAGGAGCACATCTTGCAGCATTTTAGCAGAAACACATAGGGAGCCGTAATTCAACATGCCCATATTTACCTTTGAGGCACCTTCCCAGCATGCACTGCCAGCGTGGCGCAGGGGGCACAGCTGAGCTGAATCAGCGTGCGCTCGCGAGCACGGCGCTGGGAGCGCCTGCGTCGTTGCCAGTGAGCAGGGGCTGCGTGCCCGTCCCCTTCTCAGCCTGTCTTTGCCCCTCCTGCCCTTTCCAAAGGGCCTGGCACAGACCTCTGCACAGTGAGGACTTAGGCGTTGGAAGGGATAGTAAAGATGTAAGCCGCCAGCTACGGGTATAGCATTTCCCTTTCACAAGACGAAAAAGTTCTAGAGATTTGTTGCACAGCAACGTGCGTGAAGGTGACATCACTGTACTGTACACTTGAAAATGGGCAAGAAGGTACATCTTAGATGTCTTCTAACACAATAGAAAATGTAAGCAGAGGAAGAGTCCCTAATTCGAAACATGACATCTGTGAGCATTAGAAATGCAGTGACTGCTCATGGGCAGGGGTTTCTGCTTGGGGTGGTGACTTTTATGGTACGTGAATTATATCTTTATTTTTTTTTAATGCATGGAAAAGCTGTGGAGTCCTAGGCCTCGCACTGGTGACTGAGGTCTGCAAAGGGCTGGGTGTTCCAGGTGAGACGGAGGTGGCCCTCACAGACTGACTTTTGGGAACAACTGCCCTCGGACAGTATGTTCAGGAATCCCTGGGACCTGCTAAAACGTTTGCAAGTTGGGCCTGAGATTTGGCAGTTCCTACAAGATCCCCGTGATGCTGATGCCACTGGTGGGTGGACCACACTCTACATGGCAAGGCTCAGGGCACGGAGCTGCTCCCAAATCTCACAGATCTAGGCCCCTTCCTCATGGCCAGTGCCCCCTGAGCCCACTAAGGGGCGCTGTTGAGGGCCTGCCATGGTTCCCCACCCCTCCCCAGGTGCCAAGGCAGCCCCTAGGAGCCCAGCACAGGGCCTCTCTCATGCTGAGCCACTTCCCTGGGGCAGCTGTCCTGGGAGATACGGGCTGGCTCAGAGCCCTCAGGGTTAGTCCTGCTGGGTGGTACCAGGACCTCCCAGCCTCAGAATCACTGTTCCATGGACCCTCTGGCTAGGCTGGGACCTCCAGTGTCCCCAGCGCTTCCCCAGCCCACCTCCTCTCCGGCCTCATCGGCCCCACCCCCACCCAGGGCTGTGCAGGGACCCTGGGGTTGCTGCCGCATCTCTGGGGCCTGCTGCCGCTGCCAGGCAGTGCTGGGTTGGTTAGATACCAGGAGGAGAAACCCCAGGGGGGCAGCCCGAGCAGGTGCCAGGGAGGCCACACCCTCGCACTGAGGCCGCAGTCAGGCTCAGAGCAAGACAGGCGGCTGGTCTCTCCTCTCCGCTGCCCGCCCCACTGTTCTCGCCAGGCTGTGCCCACACACCTGCAGGAATGACAGCTATTCCTGTAGCTGTCTCATCCCTCTTAGGGGACTATAACATTCCCCAGGGGGGCAAGAACAGGGTCTTATTCAGCTTAATACCCTCAGGGTGCCCAGCAAAGTCCCGGGCATCTACAGGGTGCTCGGGACCAGTGCCAGAAGGGCCCACAATTAAACGTAGAACCATTCTCGCCTCACCAAGTAAGATGTAGCTGTGCATGGCAGGCTGCCCCCTGAATACGGCCCCTCTCCACGGACGTGTCTGCCCACCCAGCTCATGCCGCTGCCACAGCGTTAAGTGGGACTTCCCTGGCCTTACACATGTCTCAGCCACCTCCTGAGAAAGGCAGGCGCGAGTGGGGGAGGGGAGCGAGGGTCTGCATGCAGAGAACAGATGCAGCACTGAGCCCCTTCTGTTAACCCCTGGGGTGAGGATCGGCATGGGGCCCCAGGGGAGCCATCCTCAGCCCAGCCCAGACAGGAAAACCCCAGAGCTGTTAGCAACCGTCTTGGTTACTTCGTCCCTCCCTGGGCAGCTGTCTTCCTGAGCCTCTTGCCCGCCCAGAGGTTCATGGGTGAGGTCTCTGCCTTTGGCCCTCCAGAGTGGGGAACTAAGAGGGACCTTCGGGGGCTCCATCCGGCCAGCCCACCACACCCACAACTAATCACACAGCTGAGCCCAGCAGCATGGACGCCCAGGACTCTGCAGCCAGCTCTGCCCTCTCGGAGGGCTGTCTGTGGGGCCCCTCTTCTGAAGTGGGGAGAACAGCCGTGCCTGGATGCTGGCACCCCGTCCCATGGGTGGTCCAAGACCAGTACATGTCCCCCATCCTTCACAGCTCTCCTGGGCGGCCGCGGCTTTTTTAGGCTATGGTTTATATATATTACTGAATGCTAACCCGGGTTCTTTGAGATACTCCGAAACTGCAAACATTGTGTCAACACCTAATCAAAAAGCAAGCGCTGCCCCCCTCGGAAGATGCCCATGTGCCAAGGAGCCAGGGGCCTCTCTCTTGGGAAGTGGTTTCTCCTTGGCTGAGCCGGGGGGACCTGCTGGAGGTCCCTGCGAGTGGGTGGGGAGGTGCAGGGGGAGGGGACACCTGGGGACAGTACCAGAGCCAGGGGACACTGACAGGCCTCATTCCTTCTGGCACGCTCAGTAGCTTAGCTCCTAGGACATTTCTCCCCTGAAAAATCAGAGCAGGGTTCCCCAAACTTCCACAGGCCCAGGACTCCACTGGGGCCTTGTTACAACGCAGGTGTTGGCTGGCAGGTCTGGGCTGGGGTCGGAGACTCTACATTTCCAACCGGCTCCTCCCGGCGGATGATCGGACTGCTTGTTTGAGGACTTGGCCCTGCCCTGTCCACCCGCCACAGGGGGCCCAGAGGGCACAATGAGCAGGCACTGACCGCAAAGGATATGAATGAACCAGGATCTTCACGGCCGCTCTCCGGATGGGGTGGAAGGGGCTGAGGACGTACAAGGCGTTGGTGGCACTGAACCGGAAGATGGTCTTGCCTTTATTCAGCACAATGAAGGTCTGTGGACAGAGAGCTGCTTTAGGTCAGGGTGGCAGCCCCTCGGCCCTTGTGGAGACAGGTTTGGGGGGCAGTATTGGCTTAAACCCTAGAGCCCTGGCTAAGGGGTGGGGTGGCAAGGAGAGAGGGCCTGAGGGAGGGGTGAGGGATGGGGGAGCAGCATATTCTGAAGGTCACTGGACTCTCACTGGGTCACCATGACTGGGAGGGGGGAGGTCAAGTTTAGGAGAATGTCAAGGGTGGGTGGGATTTCCTTTATGTTCAAAATGACCATCCCAGCAAGAAGGGCTCTCCTGATCCTGGCTGAGCTGCTGTCATAGCAGCGGCCGGGGCCCAGCTGACGCTCCCTCCTTCTCCTTCTCCTGTGGACCCCTCCCTGCCTGGTGTGGCTTCCCCACTGGACCACGGGGGAGTAAAGCCCGAGGGGTGAAGACCAGGGGTGGGGAAAGGGCAGACCCTAGCCCAGCAGAGAGCAGCGTTCCCGTGACCCTGTCTCCCTTCCCGTGACCCTGTCTCCCAGAACCCAGGACAGATGTCAGCCCCACCCCGTGACACAGTGTCTCCCCTGGAGGGATTGTGAGCAGCCCAAGGTAGACCCTTCCCCAAGCTTCCAGAAGACACTGTCTACACAGCACGATGGGGCATGAGCGTTGTGGCCGAGCCTCAGGCGCATCAAGCGGGTGTTTGGGCCGGCCCGGGAGGACATCGGCCATGCCCCTGCCCAGCTGTACGGCAGCACGGCCGAGGTGGCACGGCGCTGGGCTCTCGCTTCTCTACGGCAGCTGTTGCTGCTGAGACAAAGCTCTGTTTAATCTGGGTAGGGGGACGAGTTGACCAGATATCCCAGGACCAAATGTGCTGCTTGGTGCCCGCCTTGCCCTGTGGGTTGCGGGCAGTGTGGCAGGGGTCAGAAAGGAGAGACAGAGGTTAGAGACCAGAATCATACCTGGGCCTCGGTTCAAGTATTCCGGGTCACAGGGACAGAAGGGAGTGTCCCTGACTCCTTCCAGGCCCAGCTGCCACCAGCCCCCGCAGCTCAGCTCAGCTCAGCCCGGCCGTTGGGTCCCCGTGCCACGACCGCTGCCTGTCCCAGAGAACTACGACCTAGCCACCCCTTTGAGTCGCCATGGTAGCCTTGACTTGCCACCAGCTGTGGTCTTACCCCCATCCTGATTCTTACTTCCAGCTCTGACCAACCATGACCTAAGCCCACCCACCCTGACGAATCCCAACTTCCAGCCTAACTCTGACCCAAACTGTGGCCCCAGCCACAAACCGGAACCCGGCCTGAGTCACGTGAGCCAGGGGGAAGCAGGGCAGGTTCAAGGTCTCCCTGCCCACCTGTGCACACACAGAGACGTGGTTTCCCTTCACCCTCGCCCACTCACACCAGCTTTCACGCATGGAGACAGTCTAGAGCCACACCCACCCTCCGCCCCTTAGTCTCCTAAATGCCATCTCACACAGTCAGGTGCCCGGTGACACAGACACACGGCGCTTACACCTGCCACGGACTTGCACCCGCCCTGGGAACACAGGTCCCGGCTGCGCTCACTGCTTCCTCTGCCCTGTACTGACTGCAGCGCCGTGAGCAGCCACTGTCCACGGTCCCTGCCTTCTGGGGAAAGTTGTCCCCCAAGTTCAAACCCACTTTCCTCCAGCAGTGAGGGTGAAGTGAGGGTGGCCGGGCTGGGGACCAGGCCTCTGCAGGAGCCCTGCATGCCGGGGGTCTGGCCGGGTATAGGGCTGGGCATTCAGTCCTGAGAGGTGAGGTCAGGGCGGGGCGGGGACTCCGACGGGGAGCTCACCTTCTGGATAGAAATCTATACGAGGCGGGAGCCTGACTCACCCTGTCCAGTGGGGAAGAGCCACCTCCTCTCCCCA
>NW_006295816.1:8053028-8077339 GCF_000327345.1 Myotis davidii | reverse complement strand
GTCCGTCGTTTATGTCAAGGCTGCCTCCACGGCCACCCCTCTCAGACTTCCCACCGGCCAGCTTGGTCCCACTGCCAGCCAAGGCCCAGTGGGTCCTCCGAGGCTGCCCACCGTCCCCAGTGAGGGGTGGGGACGCCGTGCTCTGGGGCCCAAACTGAACTCAGGACAGGACTCAGGGCCCGCCTCCAGCTCACACACACCATGGGGATGGGGTGCAGAGCTCCGCAGGTGAAGGCTAACCCCAGACAATTCCCCACGCAGGGACTCCACCGGGTAGCAAGACTGTCACCGTGGCTGCCCTCTCTTTCCTCCTAACACCAAACAATCCCGGGCTGCATTTGTCTGGCCTTTTATTCTGGAACTCCAAAAGGAAGGTGATTGGAATATAGATCACCGATGACTCACTCCCCCAGCGCCCAGAGGAGCCCGCCCCAAAGAGCCCAGTGTGATGCCAAGGCCCTGTCCCCAACTGCCGTGGGGAAGTGTGGGCGGGGGTTGGGGGGGCGACAGTCACCTTTTGGGTGCTATAGAAGGGGTCCAAGTCCTCCAGGGGCTCCCCGAGGAGCTCTCGGGGCGGGTTGCCGTACAGGTCCGGCAGCTTTTTCGAGGCCTGCAGGTCCAGCTGGGGTTGGAGAGCCTCCTCCTCGGGCAGCCCGTCCCGGCTCTCCTGCAGGGTGGCCGAGCCCCGGGCTTGCTTCTCCGCCATGCGCTTCTCGATGGCCGCCAGGGACTCCCGGGTGAACCTGTGGAAGCTGCTGGGGCCCCGAGGTACCAGGACGTCTGCCATCTTCTCATCCTGCTTCTGGGGCCCAGGCTGTCCTCCGGCCGCCTGCGGGGAAGCTGGAAGACACAGACGCCAGGCCTGACGCCACGCCCAGGGCCAGAGGGCAGGGTGGCGGACCTGCGGGGGAGCTGCAGTGCTGGCGGAGGGAAGGGCACGGTGAGCAGAGATGCTGCCAGACCAGGCCCAGCCTCTCCGCGGGCACACCTGGTGGACGCTGGCCTGGGTAAGCCCGGGGCCCTCCAGGCTGTGGGTGTGCACAGGGACCGACAGGACGTCACTCCTCACACCCCAAAGAGCACGTCTGGGTGCAAGTGGGCAAGAGTGATTGGCGTCACCGAAGCTCCTCTTTCTGCCCCACTCGGCACAGAGGGAACTGGCACCTGTTGGCTCCTTCTCCAAGCGCACTTTTTAAAATGTTTTCAAAAACATATTTTTATCGATTTCAGAGAGGAAGGGAGAGAGAGAGAAACATCAATGAGAGAGAATCATTGATTGGCTGCTTCACTCATGCCCCATACTAGGGATCGAGCCCGCAACCTGGGCACGTAACCTGGTTCATAGGTCGATGTTCAACCACCGAGCCACCGCGGCTGGGCCCAAGTGCACTTTGAGACACTTCCCACAACTATGTGACAGGCTGTGGACCGAGAGGGACACCCCAGGGGGGCAGGGGCGGGCCTGCCCTCTCTTTATCTCAGATCTCTAGCAGGGCTGGTCCTGAACCAATGAATGATGGACTGAGTGATAAAAAGAACACATCGGTGAGGGGCCAGGGCATTAGAAGGTCCAGTGCAGCCCCCTCTCAAGCTTCTCCCTTCCACAGGAAACCCTGGAGGCCTGGGAGGGTGATCAGACGCCTCCCGGACCGAAGCCCACACTCTGGGCTTCTTTTCCAGCCAGGGCGGTGGGTCGCAGAGTGGGGGACACTCTGTCTGATCTTCCCACGCCACCACGGGCCTGCCTGGGGGAGGGGGCCCAGACTTCACGTGAGGCCTGGAGGTGCCAACATCTGGCAACAGGCGGGGGCATCTGTGTCCGCCAAGAGACCCAGGCAAATCCTGTGTTGGCTTCTGGGAACAGCTGGATAACACGTTTGGAGTTGTCATCCAGATGTTGGCATGCGGGGGGGTACGCAGCTGCTGAGGAGCCCTGCTGAGAAGATTGCCATGAAATCCCTACGGTGAGGCATCCTTGCAAAGACGGGAAATGCTGATGGAGCACCTCAGGCGCCTCAGGCCTCCGCTAGGCACACCCCTCCCCCCCGATTCTGAACAAAGGAGGGCTGATCCCAAGTGACAGCAGAACCAGAAAACAGTGGCCAC
Organism: Myotis davidii; assembly: GCF_000327345.1. Classification (NCBI taxonomy): domain Eukaryota; kingdom Metazoa; phylum Chordata; class Mammalia; order Chiroptera; family Vespertilionidae; genus Myotis; species Myotis davidii. Next base: position 8,075,233 of record NW_006295816.1, on the reverse strand, counting down.
TCATCCGCTAGGTCGTGCAGCCGGCCAGGAGAATGTGGCCCCTGGTGGCCTCAAATGATCCAGGACCTGGTGTGAACATGCTCTACCCATGACACAGCGACCAAGGAATGCGCTCCCGACTGTCCCACCAAAACAGGATGTGGCCGGCACAGCTCCTGATGGGGACACGGCCGGGAAGCGGTGTCGCTAATTACATCAGCCCCGGGAACGGCCAGCACCGGCTCCGAGGGCAGGGCGGGCACCTGTTGGAGATTGCTGCCAGGGCAGAATCCTTCTCTGTCACCCAAGGGCCAGCGTGGCCCTGATCTTACTACCGCGAAACCTGTCCCCAGGGACCCCACACGCAGCCCTCCAAGCGCCCAGCCCCAAGCGCTGTGGATCGCTGTGAGTTGGGCACCTGGCCAGCGAGCAGACACCACACAGGCAGGCCTCTCCAGGGCGCCTCCACTCCCCGGGAAGCGCAGACCGGAGTGTGTGCGGCCGGTGGAGGAGGGCCTGGAGGTCCGGGGACCTCCGCTTTGCAACCACCCTCTCCCCCAGCCCCCTGTCATCCAAGTCGAGTTAGAGAAGCCTCCTGGTTAAGACCGCAGGTGAGGAGGCAGGTTCCTGTGGATGAGAGCATGGATCTGTGTACCTTCCACCTTCGAACACAGCAGGCATGACCTCGTCCCTGAATGGAAATGGCGCGCTCTTTTCTCAGTTTGTGGAAATGGGGGTCACTGTAAATAACCACCTTTGTGCTTTTCTTCAGTGCTTGAGTTATTGAAGGTGATCGCGTACTATTTTTAGGAGAACAATAAAGTCAGTATTCTTTTTACTAAAACAAAAAAAAAAACAACAAAAAAGTCCGCCTGGATGCAAGGCAGTCCCTGCCACCGGGAGCCACCACTAGACCCGTTAATCGGGAAACCTCCTCTTTGCTTGGCATTATTTCCTAAAAATAGTGTCTCTGCCTCTGGCTCACTCTATCCATCTGCGTCCACACGCCTGCAACGGATCTGGAGAGACGCATATGTCATGGACCTGCAGAGGCTGACCGGTACACACCGGGGTGTGTGTGTGTGTGTGTATACGTGCGCGCAAGCTCACACCTGCATGTACGTCTGTTCTAGTGAAGGTGGTTTTGTTGTTCTTTTTAATCCTCACCCAAGGATGTTTTCTTAATTGATTTTTTTTAGAGAGAGAGAGAGAGAGAGAGAGAAGAGAAACACCGATTGGTTGCTTCCTGAACGTGCCCTGACCAGGGATCAAACCTGCAATGTAGGCATGTGCCCTGACCAGGAACTGACCTGTGACCTTTTCGGTGTCCAGGACGACTCTCCAACTAACTGAGTCGCCCGGCCAGGGCAGGAAAGATGTTCTTAAAATTTGTATTGAAATCAACTATTCCTGCAGATTGGTGAACGGATCCTAAGTGAACAGGTGGGTGAATTTCCAAACCGAACAACTTGGTAACTAGCGTCCAGGTCAAGAAATAAGTTGCTCCCAGCCCTTCAGATGGGTTCCCCTCCCATTACTAACTAACTACCCTCCCTCACCAAGGGTAACCCTTATTCTGACTGCTAAGAGCACAGATTAGCTTTGCTTCTCCCTGTAGTTTACTAGCTCCTAACAGAACTCTCACAGGGATGGGGAAAGAATTCGGGGGTGGGGGGTGAGAGGAGGGGAGAGAGGCGGGGCAGAGTGCATCTCACTCTCATTAACCTCTTCCTGAAATTTAGCGCTTCCTCCCCTTATGAATGCAGGTAGCAAAATGGAAGTGCTTAGCAGTACCCACAGCCACTAGACACTGAGGCTAAGTCCCTGTCCCGCACAGGCACGACAGGTATCTAGACTGTGCTCGTCGATACTTCAAGATTACAATACCCACCGACCCGCTGCTATAACACACTGCTCGATACATTAGTAAAGAGGCCCTGAGGATGGGGCCCTGGGTCTCAGGAAGGGCCCTTGGGGTTGAGTGGCTTCTGAAACCAGATTCCAGACCAAGGCCCCTGCTCCCCAGCAGCCAGGCAGCCTCGGGTTCCAAAGTAAACCAGCGGGAGTGTCCTTTGTCCCTGGGCCCCGCAGGCGGCTCACTGTAGGCGGGCGGGATCCATTCTCTCCCTTGTTCCTGCACCTGGCTCTGGCCCTGCCCTTCCTCTAGCAGCTCAGGGCCCACGCCCTGCTGTGGCTGAGCCTGGCTGAGCCCTGGCTGCAAGGCTTCCGGTGATGCCAGGGCAACGAAGGTCGGAGGTGGTCTGAGGGCGCTCCAGGCTCAGGCCCAGCCAGTCAGATCCCCCGCTCTCCGGGGAGGACCAAGTCCCGGCTGGGGAAGAACAGGGGGCCTCTCTTGCTCCAATATGTGGGGGAGCATGGATCTGATTTGACCCAAAGCCCACCTACTCTGGTCAATACCAGCATCCATGACACTCTTCTCTCTCCTGGGACAGCTTCTCCCAGCTCCCCCTGCTCCTGGGCCAGTCTTCCCTGCTCTGGGGACACCCCCTCACCCCCACACTCCATCCTGTCCCAAGTTCTTCAGCTTCTGGCTAGCAAGAACACCTCTCCCTAAGTTCTGCAGGCTCCCAAGAATCAATAGGAGCAAACTGAGTGAACTCTCCTTTGAGATGGCTACCTACATGCTCCCTCTGCCCTCCCGCCCGGCCCCTCCCCGTGCACCTCCCACCACTTCCCAGCTCAGACATCCCCAAGCTCTTCCCCTGCCCTGTGTGACAGTACCCCGGTACCCCAACTCCTCTGGGGCCTCTTCTCTGACTGCCCACCCACACTGACCTCCCTCCTCCGGGCCGGGAGGCTGAGCCCCACCTGCAGCCCTTGACCCCTTCCTGGTCCCCACTGTCCTGACAGCTGTCCGGTGAGTCTGGCCTCCACAGACAGCCCGACAGCCTGTGATGTGGACAGGGCTGGCGCGCCTCTGAGTCACTGAGGATGGGTGGGTAGTCACCTCCGGGCAGAGATGCTAGGGGGGCAGAATGCTGACTGTCCACCCCCGAAAATGGACTCCCCTATACTGTCTCCTCTTTGTCGCCACCTGAAGGGAGATTTTCCTGGACACACGGGGCACACTGGTGACTGGTGCTCAATCAATGGTGGTCACATGCCCTGACACGGAACGCGACAGCATGTGCAGCGGCGGGTACTGTCCAAGGGAGTGACCAGCACTGAGATTCCTGCCTCCAGAGACACCCTCAGTCCCGGACACCAGGACACCTGGTCATCCTGGGCGTGAGACGGCGACCCCAGCCTCACCCGTCCTCGCAGCCCCTTCCAGCCTGTCAGAAAGCAGGTGAAGGCCTGCATCACCCCTCCCCCTTCTGGTCTCCGGGGAGTCAGAGCCTCAGGAACACAGCACGGGAAGGAAATTCTCTGCCATGTAAATTTATGCAAAGCGCCCGCGGAAGTGGCTCCCGAGCTTCCTGGAAAATCTCTGGGCTGACTTCCTAGAATATCTCAGCTGGCCTCCTCTGTGGGCACCCCTCTCCTGCCCTGCCGTCTGGGGTGACCTCAGGCTGGAGCACCCAAAACCCCGGGCACTCCTCCCGCCTGTGGCCTGGCCCTGGGACACTGCCTTGCACTTCACCTTCAGGGAGAGGGTGGGGGTGCCCTTGAGGCAGGGGCTCACCCACCAGAGGTGGACAGAAGGGCACCGGGAGGGACTTCCTTTCTTTCTCGAGGAGAACACGTTAAAATTAACATCTCGACTTGCGGACTCATCTTATTAACTGAGTGATTCATTACACATGTGATCGGCACCCGCCCTGGAGAGGGTACTGCAAAAGACATCAGAGAATACTTTTTTCCCCGGGTGACGGATCCCGAATCGACAGGTGGTGACAGGGAAATGAGGGAAAGCCACCAGCAAAGAGATTCCGTGTGGCTGGTAGGGAAATCTCCCCTCCGGCTTGCTGAGACTGGCCATGAGGAAATGCCCCCCGCCCCTCCATCCACTGCTCCCTGTCTGGAAGATTCCTGTTCCTATGTGGGGTAGGGAAGTGGTTGGATCTGTGACTTGGAAGCAAGATCGCTTGTGTTCCGGTTCCTGGCCACTAACTTGCCATGCGTTCTGGGACAAGTTAATGGATGTTTCTCGACCTCAGTTTTCTCATGTGTAAAGTGGGGTTAATACCAGACCTTCTTTCACAGGGTCTGTTTTGAGGCATACATGCATGAGTACTTGTACATGCTGGGCACACAGGAAGTGTTCAAAGCATGTCACTTGCTATCACTGCTGTGGTCATTGCCATTATGTTTCTCTTAAGAAAGCCAGCTCAGGGAACCCTTCTTTGAAAAGCCTTCCTTGCTGCCCTCTCTGCCAGCCGGCCCCTCCCTTCTCTGTGTTCCTGGCACCCCTGCATTCCCACACAAGCTTCATCACAGGGCAAGTCATTTACTTCCACACCTGCCTCTCCCTGTGGCTGTGTCCTGAGCTCCCCAAGCATGGGCTCACCCAGCAGAGGTGCCTACATGGGACTGGTGAACCAAGGAATGAACGAATGAATGAATGCGTGCCAGATTAACTGGACTGCCCCGCCAACTAACCTGCACTGTGACCTTGGACAATGTCATGTCCCCTCCCCCGCTTTCTGGACCTCAGGACCCTCAACCATGAGCAAGGGGGTGGGTGGTCCCAACAGGGGCTGCCCTAAGTGTGGATCCCCTTAGTGCAGCAACAACCCTACGGAGGAGGGGTGCTATGCCCCCTGCTTTACAGATTCGATGCGGAGGAGTTCGGTAAGGAAGCCCCAGTCTGTCTGCAGCCAGGCCTGGGAGAATAACCAGACACTTCACTGCCTCCCACCTCGGAGGGCACCCGGAGTGGGGAGGGAGGGTCATAGCTAACCTGGGGCCCGCCCACCTGGACCAAGTGTGTCTGAGATCCCTGCTCAAAGCTACGGGGCAGCCCAGGGGCCTCCTCTAAGGCTGGTCCTCCCTCCGTGCAGCCTGGCTCTGCCCATGAGCGGGCAGATGCTCCCAGGGAGACGTGCCCGACTTCTGCCCACACCCAAGCATCAGCAGCTACCCCGACAGAAAGGACCCCCAGCAGTTTCTCTCTCCGGCTCAGGCACTGCAGACCTGGCCCATCCACGTGTGGCTGGCGGCTGGCGGCTGGCGAGCACTGGGAAGGTGGCTAGAGACCATCCAGATGTGTGCTTGGAAATCCACACGCACTTTGAAGGCTTAGTATGATAAAGGATGTCAACTCTTTCATGAATAACTTTTAAATGTGGACTGCAATTTAAAACTGGCGATATTTTGGATATACTGGGTGAAAGAAAATATGTTAAAGTTAATTTCATCTGGTTCTTTTTACTTCGTAAAATATGGCTCCTGAAGATAAAAACATTGCATCTGCTTTGGGGCTGGATGGCCGGCTAGCCTGGGGTAGTGGAGGGGCGGGGGAGGGGCTGAAGGAGACTTGTCCTCCGCAGACTAGAAAGTGGCCACCCCGTTTCTGGCAGTGGCTGTGCGTGGTCATGCAGGCTTAAGGCACAGGTTGGATGGTGGGGGGCGGGGGAAGGGGTTGAGGTCGACGGCAAGTTTCAGATCATCCCTCCGCCCAGGCAATTATCGGCACAGTCCCGGCTCTCCCAGGGTATCGGCCCGGACAAAGGCTCGGCGGGGGTGCCAGCTGGTGCCCATGGCCTGTGCATTCAGGTCCTTGCTCCCAGATCAAAGGCACGTCCTTGTGCGGGGCCTCGGCTAACCAGCGCCCTGCAGCTCCACTCCTTTGAGGCAGCACAGGCATTAACCCTGTGCAAGCCGGAGCTGGGGATCCTGAGGGGGCTTTGCTTCTCTCGGTCCCGTCCCCACCCCCAGCATCTGCAGAATCACCCCCAGCCCTGCCGGAGGTTCACGCCCAACCCAGAAAGCTGGGGATGCCCTCATTTACATGCATTTGCATCTCATGCATTCCAATACTCCAGCAGCCGAGGGAAATTCAGCTGACAGAAAACCCCGCCCGCTGGCTCTGCCCAAGTGATTTCCCAGGCAGGGATGAAACGGGGTCCCTGAGGCCCCCTCCACCCCCAGAGTGAAAGATGAGAGGAGAGATGGAATGGGGCACCTTTGGCGTGAGCCCTGGATGCAGCCCAAACCCCTGCTTTTTCATTCCCGCGCCCCCACTTTCCACAGTCACACAGGGGTGGGGGGTTTGGAAGCAGCACATTCATCTCACCAAGCCTTCTCCAGTGTTTCGGTGCCAGGCCTCCACAGGGCACAGAGCACCCCCTGCTCCCCAAGCTCCAGTCTTCCGGCACAGGGGATCTATAATGTTATGCGGAGTGGCACTGAGCTGTCAGTCAAGACCCAACACTGCCCCTGGGCCCTGCATCTCCAGGGTATGGACCCGGATGATGGACAGTAGTCCCCCCTTATTGTCGGGAGATCCGTTCCAAGACCCCTACTGGGTGCCTGAAACCGAAGATAGCACCCAACCCTGTATGTACTATGTTTAATTCTAAACATACGCACCTATGATAAAGTTTAACTTGAAAATTACTCACAGTAACAGATTAACAACAAGAACTAATGATAAAATAGAACAATTATGACAATACACTGCACTAAAAGTTATGTTCTTGCGGTCTCTCTCGCTCTGATAACGGGGATTGCTACTACTAGTAAGTGACTAGGATTGCTACTACTAGCCAGTAGCGTATACAGCGTGGAGAGGCTGCACGGAGGGCTGTTTCACGTTCCCGGTGGGACAGAGTGGCATGGCTTGAGGTTTCGGCACACAACTCATTTTGGTGCACAATTTAAGACTTATGAATTGTTTATTTCTGGAATTTTCCATTTAATATTTTCAGACTGCGTTTGACCACAGGTAACTGAAACCACGGAAAGTGAAACTGTGGGTAAGAGGGACTGCTGGACTACTTCCCCAAGTTCGAGAGCTGGCTCAGTCACCCCGGGCACCCCTGCTCCAGGCCCTGGACCATCTAAACCCACACAGTACACACAGTGGGGCCAGAAAGGTGCCCACCTAAGGCTCAGGAAATGCCCTTCCTGGCACACAGGCGCCCATGAGGCAGCAATCAGCATCCCATATCTGGGCTGAAAAAAGACTTCATGGGGAGTCTGATGCCATGACAACCGAGGTGTTTACGGGGCACCTACTGTGTGCACGGGGCACATACTGTGTGCACACTGAGAGAGGGAGAAATACCCCCAGAGAAACCTGAGAGGCTTACACTTTTGCCCCCCAGAGGGAGATCAGCCAATCCAACAATACACAAACTCGATGGCACACGTGTCCAGGACACAGGATCGCCCCATGTGCAGCCTTTTTCCTTGATTCTCTTTTAAACCAGGGTATAATATATATATGAGAAAATGTACGGATTTGAGGTGCACCGTTGGGTGAGTAGTAACACATGCGTTCACCTATGTAACTACCACCCCAGTTTAGATAGTTAACATTCCCATCACCCCAGAAAGTCCCCTAGTGTCCCTTTCCCATCACCTCTTCTGACTACCACCCCGACGGGCTCGTCGGGCCTGCTCCAGAAACTCACATACACGGGATCATAGGCATGGGCACGTGTGTATCCACAGTTCCTGCTCAACATAATGCTTTTGAGAGCTTCGCTTTGTTTGTTGGCGTGTGCCGTCGAAGTCACCTGTGCGATGCACCACCGTAGGGACACAAGTGACCGACCCATCTGGGGCCGAGTCCTTAATCCAATCATAAAGCCCAGGGCTGGAAGGGACCCAAAGTCCAGCTATCTCTGGGCATGATCGGCCCCAGGGGATCCTCCGGGAGTTTTTTCTCTCTTCCCTCAGACATTTCCTGAAACAGAAGCTCAGCAATTACACAGCTAATAGGCACGCAGGCCCGGCAAGCGAGCGGAGGCTTTCCCTGGGTTTCCAATTTTGCTAGCAACTAGCTGCCCCTTCATTTCACTGACAGCCTGTGCTGCGTCTGACCCGGCACCGGTGGGCCCTGGGCTGCTGCCCACTCCGTTCTGGGGGTGGTGGGCAGGCCTCTGTCCCTCGGCCTCCCCACAACCCCACACCAGCTGGGTGTCCCTTGGGTGGCCCTGGGCCAGCAGGGAATGGACTCAGGGCTGGGACCTTCCTGGGAATAGGCCGAGGTGCAGGCAGCAGCCCTGGGCAGCAGAGGATAGGTACCCGGGCTCCTAGGGACTTGTTCGGACCACTTTCCAGCGATGGGCCCGGGTCGGTGAGGCTGGGATTGGATGGCCATGCAGGAGGGATTGATGGAGCTGGGCTGGTCCCTCCCACGGGCTGATTTCCCCCTCATCTCAGATGGTTTAGGGCACCTCCCAGCCTGGCCCGGATGTAGCCTGAGAACTGGTTTGGTGCCTGCAACCACATCACTCCTCCTTGGCCTGCTGTCCCTCTGAAAACCGCCTCTTGAGCCAGGTCTGTCCTTCAAACAGGCCTTCGAGGAATCGATAGCTGCCAGAAAGGCATTTGCTACCCTCCTGATGCCAGGAAGAGCCTTTCTACTGCTCAAAATCCATTCCCAGAAAGCATGGGGACTGCCTGGGCAAGACCTGGGTGGGGCCAGGCAGACAGGGCCTGGGCTTAGGGCCACCTGCATCCTTGTGTGACCTTGAGCCTAGGGGGTGGCCAGCACCGGTCCTCAGCTCCCCAGGCCTGTAAGAGGGGATCTGGGACAACAGGGGGATCTCCAAGTGGGTGAGGGAGTTTCCTGGGCCCACACGGATGCCATGAGAGCAGCTCAGTCCTTCCACTGGGTTAATACTCCTGTGGGAACTCAATTTTCCACTGCCTCCCTGGAGATTTAATCAGGAGAAGAAAACGAAGGCGAGAGAGAGAGAGAGAGAGAGAGAGAGAGAGAGAGAGGTCGAGCCTCAAAGCAGAAACATTCACTCCCCACAACAAGAGAGCAAACATGATCTGACCCCTTTCACCTTTCCAAATTAAGTGCATTTTCCATGGCCGGACTCCCATCCCACCTCCTCCAGGCAGCCTCCCCTGGCTGCTCTGGGCCACACCACCTCCCACCAGGGAGGATGTGCTCTTGACTCCAACCTGGCGTTGTCTCTGTCCTGGGCAGATCTCCCTCTGGTGCGTGGGGGAGGACCTCAGAGGCCCCGAGGGTCCTCGGTATCCTTTCCTGCCCACCCAGAGTAGTAAACAGAGCGAGGCACGAACAAGAGACATGGATAACTGCCCCATTGGACTCTGGCTTCAATAATCACAACTAAGTTTTCTGTTGGGCTCGGGGCATACCAGGTACCCCTCAAGGAAATGAAGTTGGAGGTGGGGAGGCTGTGGGCACCCAGCTCCCCAGCCCAGGGCTGTGACTCCGCAGGGATGAGGGTGGCCAGGCAGGCAGGGAAGGTGACAAAAGTTTCCAAGAGCCCATGAGTCAGATGGCTCCAGTGCGGTGCCAGCTTCTGTCCCTACCCCTGCGAAGCCCGGTCCTGGACTCCCTCCCCATCTGAGGGTCTCAGGCCCCAGAAATTGACATGGGGTCTCTATAAATAGCACCCATTCCATATTGATCATCTTAAAAAGACACGGTATGTTCTAGGCCCACAGAGAGGAGAGTTGTATCTAAATATAGTCTCACCCCCAGGAATCGCTGCCAGTCTGAGTCGAGTGGTGTGAATAGCCAAAGGGACAGCCTGAAGGGGCAGATGACCGAGAGCTGGGGGTGGAAACGCAGGCCATCCCTACCCCATCTCCTCTGCTCCAGCCACAGCAGCCAGCCCTACCTCAGGAGCTGGTCCCTGCCCCAGGGCCTTTGCACTTGCAGGTCTCTCTTTACAAGACATTCTTTCCCCAAGCCCCTACAGGATTGGTTCTTTCTCGTTCTCTGGGTCCTCCTCCAAGAAGGCCTTCTTTGGCCAGCCAGTCCGGAGTGACCCTCATCTCTCCATCATACTGGTCACTATCTAAAATTACCCCTGTATCTGTTTGTTCGGTAGCATCCAGTCTGTCTTTCCCCCAATAGTATGTAGATATCATGAGAGCAGTTACTGTATCTGCAGTGTAAACCTGCTAGAATCTTCCACGGCACAGAGTCGGCGCTGAATGTTCTATCCAGGCTCTTCCCCACCATCCCAGGCTGAACTCTGCCTCTGACCTCGGCGTGAGGCCAGTCTGGGCTGGCAGGAGGCAGCGGGCTTCCAGTCCTGGGCTCCCTCTGCAGCCCCGGCTTGTTCGGACCACTTTCCAGAGATGGGCCCGGGTCAGTGAGGCTGGGATTGGATGGCCATGCAGGAGGGATTGATGGAGCTGGGCTGGTCCCTCCCACGGGCTGATTTCCCCCTCATCTCAGATGGTTTAGGGCACCTCCCAGCCTGGCCCGGATGTAGCCTGAGAACTGGTGCCTGGCCTCTGTCCACAGGCTGCCAGTTGGCTTCGCCTTCTCCTCTCTCTGATGCTGTGGATTTAGCCACAGGAGCCCGGCCCCTCCACCCCTGGATACCTGCTCTAGATGACCGCATCTGGTCCCCAAACACTGCTTTCTGAGGCACTTTTCTCTCCTCAGAACAGGACCTCCCTCCCCTTGCTGCCGCCAACCCCCGCAGGAAACACCCTCTGCCAGAGATTCACAGCAACAGCCAGGTCAGCCCAGGCCTCCTGAACGACCAACAGACCGACCAACCGACCGACCCCCTGGGCAAGCCAGAGCAACCGGGACCCCACGGCACAACTTCCACCTCCAGCCCTCCAGCCCCTCGCGGTGAGGAAGAGGCATTTTCCCGGTCAGCACCTGCACCTGGGTGCGCTGCATGGGCACCCACGCCCTCCGGGGCCACTCCAGGCTCTCCCTACAACTCTCCCTGACCCCACCCCACAGATCCCCCTATCTCTCTCCTCCCTCTTAAAGCATCTAACTCCTTGAAAGAGCTGTCTGCACATGCTGTCTCCACGTCCTCACCTCCCGCTCACTCCTCCACCCTCTCCAAAACTGCCTTCCATTCTCACCAATTCATTCATTCATTCATTCATTCAACAATCTGTACCAGGCACCCCATTTTGTGGGTGTGAAGAGGAAAATTTCTGTTGTCAAAGTCACCAGTACCCTTACCGTGGCTGATCGACAATTTTTTTAAAAAAATAAATGATGCCTTCCCTTAAAAAAAGAAAATCTATCCATGAACTTCATAGAACGTACTTGATTCGCTCTCTTGGCAGGAAGAGACCAAGACTCCCTTCCTCTGGGACGTGCTCCCGCCTTGCTTTCTGGGGCACCTCCGCTGCTGCTGGCTCTCTTCCCGTCTCTGACTGCTCCTGCCCAGCCTCCTGGCCGGGCCTCTCCTGCCTCATTGGCTAGAACGCCCGCCCGAGGGCTCCGGACTCCACCCTCTTCTCTCTCACCCCCTTCCCCACATCAGGATCACCTGGCGCTTTCCAAACTGCTGATGCCAAGCCTCACCTGAGTCGAATGAATTCTAATCCCCGGGGTGGCGCCTCGGTGAAGGTGTGTTTTGGTTTTCTTAAGTCTTCCCACGTGATGCTAATGTCACCAGGGTTGAGAACCCCCAACCAGCACTCTGGCTGGACAGTCTCCTTCGTTGCCATGGCCCCCAAGGACCAGCCTCTGTGGATGACTGCAAGTTCCCACCTCGGGCCCAAGTCAGCCAGAACCTTCCCTCCAACTGACCCTAGATGTGGGCATTGTCCCTGGAGGCACCACAGAGTCAAGTCAGAACCCTGAGGCACCCATCACTTTCCCTTTGCTCTTCATCAGACTTGCCAACCCAAACCTCACATGGACATTGCCCCTGTCCCAGGGTGATAGGGCGGCAATGTGCCTCCCATAGTGAGCCATGTAAGTTAGGGATGGGAGGGTGGCATATCCTTTAACGGAGGGAGGAGGCAGCTGGAACACCGCAGGTTCTATCACTGTGGCAATCTGCCTGTCGCTCTCCTTCAATTGTAAGACTTCTGGTGGCACCGCTGGCCTGCCCTGGAGAGGGAGTATACCGCGGAGCAGATATACTGACACCTGGGCTCACACTCATGTCCTGCCACTTAGGGATGTGTGACAGCGAACAAGTGACTTAGCTTTCTGGGCCTTCAATCTCATCACCTGCAAAATAGCCAATACTATGGTCCCTACCTCCAGAGTTGATGCGAAGATTCAGTGAGATGAGCCTTATAAAGTGCTCAGTGGATGTTGGCTATTTTTAGTACCATTACTGAGGGTAAATTCCCAATTCCTGAGCAGAGCTCACAAAGGCCCCTGGAATTGTGACCTTGCGTTAGCTTCTACTCTTCTCTCCCTCATACGATGGGACCTAACAGGTCACTGAACTAACAATCGTGCTGTTTCACATCTCCGTGTACTGTTGGCACATGCCAGTCCTGACGGGTGGACCGTACCTTCTTCACCTGGAAAACTCCTATTCATCCTTCAAAACCCAGTTGAAAGGTTATATTTGTTAGAGAGATACCCTTGACTCTCATGGCCAAAGGTAATCACTCCTCCCTCTTCTGAATGGGCCATGGAGACACGCTTCTATCACTGCACACTTTTCCAATCGCCTTCCCGAGGGCTGCAGGAATTAGCCTCCTGGGAACAGACCAGAGCGTGCCATCGACCACAGGCTGCCCCCAGGACTCCCTTCTCCTTGGATTGCCTGGGCACCAGTCCCCTCTGTGCCCTCGCTCCCAGCTGTCTCTGGTTCTTCCTACCACTCCTCTGAGCTCAATCTTCATGCTGAGAGAGTCAATCCTGGAATTTTTCCAGAGGCCCTTCGATCACCACACAGAGGCTGGGCTTAGCGCCCCAGAGGCACAGCAGCTGCCCACGCCACCACGGGGCTGCAGGCTGGTTCCTGGCACCTTCGGGCCAGTTCCCCTTCTGCTCAGATCCTCCTTGGTCAGTCCCAGGTCAATGTGGCCCCAGAAAGTTGATCTCAAGGAATCTTCACCTCGAGTGGTGTCCCAAATCCACCGATTCTCTAGGTGACCTTGCATACGTCCTTGACCCCACTCTCAGCCTCAATTTCCCCCTGTACCATGGTGACAGAGTTAGATGAAAAGTTCGTTGAAGCTCATTTCAGTACAGGGCTGGACATTCTAACAACAACAACAACAGATCTGTGTTCCGCACTCTGGCTGTCCCCTGACCCTCCCCTCCTCACACTCCTGCGATTGCAGCTTGGCTTGAGCTACTGGCCTGTGCCACCCTCATTCCACTTTCCAGTTTCATTACCAACCCCCGCTCCTCCCATGTGCTAACGGGGAGGAATTGAGGACAAGGAGACAGAGTTGAAGGCAGCAGCAAGGGCCTGGGCCATGGTGGCCCCACCCCGGCCACTCGAGGTCCCTCTAGATCAGCGGTTCTCAACCTGTGGGTCGCGACCCCTTAGGGGTTGAATGACCCTTTCACAGGGGTCGCCTAAAACCATCGGAAAATACATATATAATTACATATTGTTTTTGTGATTCATCACTATGCTTTAATTATGTTCAATTTGTAATAATGAAATTGGGGGACACCACAACATGAGGAACCATATTAAAGGGTCGCGGCATTAGGAAGGTTGAGAACCACTGCTCTAGATGGAGAGATTGGGGATGGGGAGAATTCGGGAGCGGGCTGTGGTGCCTGGCATGGTGGGGCCATACGCTGTGTCTGTCTTCATGTGCTGTCTAGGCTCCCTGAGGCTTGGGCGACTCGGCAGGAGGCAGGAGACAGCCGGGGGAAGGGATTGCCAGCCCAGGACCCCAAGAGGAGACGATGGATCCCACCACTCAGGACTGGTCTCAAGGCATTAAGGAGAGAAGACCGGTTCCTACCGCAACCTCAGCCATGGCTTCCTGACTGGGCTCGGCGCTGCCCTCCAACAGGTGTTTCCACGCGCGGGCCCCCGGGCCAGGGCCTTGTCCCCAGCACTCCCCCACCATGACCACTCTCCAAACCTCCAGCCCCCACAAGGCAAGGCACCTCCGCTTCCTCCGAAGGCGCCCCCCAAGATGGTCAAATAACGCAGCGGACAAGGGCCGCCTCCGTGGGGCACGCGGGTCTGCCCGGGTCAGAGCCGGGAGGGCAGAGGACGCGCCCCGGTCCCGACGCGCAGAGATGTCCCCGGTGGGAGCACGCGCACACCTCTCCGCCTTCAGAGCCACGGAGACCAGCGGCCGCCCCATCAGGGCGTCAGAGGGCACAGAGATCTCTTCGTGGAAGCAGCACGCAGAGACAGAACACACACAGATATCTCTCCCCGCTTCGGGCGCTCAGAGAACCGTCCCGGGTCAGGACGGGCAGAGATCTCGCCCCAGTGTGGCCTCCCCGGGCAGACCGCTCTGCGCGGCCCAGAGAACGGGGGTGCTTGGCCCCCTCCCCCAGCCCAGCCCGGCTCCGTCCGTCAGCTCCCCCGCGCCCTGGAGCCACACTCACTGCGCGCCGCTCTGACCTTGGGGTCTCCGGCCTCGGGAACCCGGGTGCCAACCCCATCCCTGCCCCGAGCCTGCGCCGGGGTCGGCAGGGAAGCCGGGGCCGCGGCTCCTCCTCCCCGGCCCTCGACAGCGCACCGGGAAACCCGGAAGGAAAGGGGAGGGGAAGGGGCGCGCGGCGATCAGAGCCGCCCTCCCCCGGGGATCCCCTCCGGCCAGGCTGGTCTGCGCCCCTCCCTCTCCCCTTCCCACCCTCGTTTCCTATGACACTAGAGACACTACCGCCATACTCCTGATCTGGACTCCGGCAAGCGTCCTCAGGTGCGTCCGGAGGGCACGGTAGGTCTTAGTCTTCTCCTTTGGTTGCTCCGAAACAATAAAAGCTAAGGCATCATTCAGCTGGGCGAGGCTGTAGCCCGCCCCGATTGTCACCCCTGAAAGTAAAACACTGGCATGAAACCTTAAAGGAAAAAGACACCTGGGCTGCATGGAAGCCACCTTGCGAATAGATCTTCCCTTTTCTCATTAACTGAGAATGACAGGAACCAAAGATGAAGCTCATTTCTGGCAATTTGCAATATTCCCAGATTTAGGTACCAAATTCTTTTTATCAGTCACGTGTACAGTCATATATGCATATCCGGGGGCGCCCTGCCACAGACAGCCGCCCACGCGGACACGGGCAGACACAGCAGACACTGGCACACACCGTGGGGGCACATCCACGCCGACCTGGTGACGCTTTGCCACAGACAGCCACCCACGCGGACACCAACAAACACTGGCCAGAGCGCACACGCACATCCTCACCGACTTGGGGACCCTACACCAGACACCCTCCCCCGCAGACACGGACATACACGGACATCGCACCCAGAAGCACACAGACAACCAGGCTGGGGCAAACACACCCGGCACATGCACACCTGCACGCTGACACTGACACACATCGACACAGACACCCACAGGGACGCACAGGCAGACACAGCAGCGACACAGTGTCCCGGAGGCAGACGCTCTGACGAACTCAGTGACACCCACACGACTCAGAGACACACATCCACTGACACACTGACACAGACACACACACTCACATAGACAGCACACAAGTCTGCACAATGGTACACACCTCACGGACACATACACATGCGGGCACGCATGCACTGTGGAAACACACACCCTGCCCAGAAAGAAGGACACAACCAGCACACACAGACACCCACCCTGAAACACACACACGCACATACACACACTCACACTCACCCTTGACACACGGAGAGGCAGACACCATCTCTCACACAGGGATACAGGGATCCGTACACTGGCAGTCACCATTGCTCACACAACCAGCCTAACGGGCAGGGAAACACCCAGGAACACAAGTCCTTCTTTAACCAAAACAGGCCACTACCATCTTTTGCTGACAGATCAGTAACACCCTTGGAAGGGAGTGCATGCATTACTCTGCACCCTGATCCCAGGAGTGTGTGTGTGTGTGTGTGCGCGCGTGTGCACGCGTGCACACACATACACACACATACACACATCTCTTTCCCAGCAGCATTTTGCTCTCTCCTGACACATCTTCAAGGCTCCTGGAAGTAAGTTATTCTTGGAGGGTAAAACGGCATTGAGGTCTCAGAGGGCACCGAGTGCTGTGTTCCGGAGCTCAGAGGCTCTGTCCTGCCCTCCATTCCTGGGATCTTGGAGAGGTCATCAGGGAGCCACCTGCCCTTGGGGACCTTGTGTGGGGCTCCAGGGGCCGCTGGGTGCTTTACATATACACTGGAGCTTGAATCAGGAAGAAAATGCGTCGACGGGAAAGTTCAGGACACGGAACCTTCTCTGACCCTGCCTCCGATTGGGTAGCTGGAGGCTGGATAGTTGAATCCTTTGCGGGCTGCCTGCTTCTACCCCTTCACGGGCCTCGGGTTGGCCAGCATCTCCCACTAGCGGCCAAAGCAGGGAGTGCAGGCAATGTCAAATTTTAACCCTGGCGGTCTGTCTGCCCTGAGCTCACACCTCCCCAGGAGGGAGGAGAGGGGAGTAGAACTGGGGTCCTCCCTGAGGACTTCCACCACTGGCTTCTGGGCCCCAGGATGAAGATTCAAACTTGCAAACGGGACATTGGGCCAAGCAGGAGACTGAGGTAGAAGGGAGTCAGCTGGGGGTGGGCGTTAGCCCCTACTTCATCCTCAGCCAGCGGAGGTGGGTGCCCCACATTCGTCCTCAGCGCTGAGCCCTGGGATCTGGCCAGCAGGAGACTTAGATGAGAAGCCCATGAGAAGGAGGAACCAGAGTTCTGACCCCATGGACAGTCAGCCTCGGGGGCAGAGGGGCCGCAGGGAGGCAATGGCTTGAGATGGGGCACCCCCTGCAAGGAGCTCTTGCCAAGCTCTGGGCGACTCCCTTCTCTTCCCCAGACCCATTTAATTAAAGCCGGAGCATGCGTTCGGCAGTCAGAGAACAATCAAAGGCTTTTCAAACCAGTGTTTCCTCTATTCCACCCTTGCCCTACCTCAGGTTCAAAGCTGGGTTAAACACAGTGTCGTGCATCCAGACAACACACCTCGCTGGTACCGCCTCATTTCTTCCTCTGCTACCATGACCTCACTGCCGTGTCCCTCCCCACACAGGCACCCTCTCTAGTAGGCAAAGCAGGTCCTTGACTTTGCACGCGTCGCTGTAAAGTGTGCACCAATGTTGTTTGTGCCTTTGTGTGTTCTGTGTTTACCGCCCCAGGCTTTTCTATTTGCTTCACTTCTATTGCATGATAACCGACATATGGAACAGTGCACAGGCCCTATGTGTTCAGCTCAAGGGTTGCCACTAGTTGACCACGGTCCCAGTCAACAGCACACAGGCCAAGTAGCCGAACATCACCAGCACCCCAGACAACCCCTTCCTCAGCCCTCTTCCTGTCCCCGCCACTGCCCCCAGAGTTAACTACTATACTCGCATAGAATTCCCCGTGTTAGTTCGGCCTCTTTTTGATATTTACTTAAATGGAATCATATAGTATGAACTCTTGCATCTGGCTTCTTTGGATCAGCTTTAGGTTCAGGAGATGCATCCATATTGCTTGTAGTTTTAATTCTTTTGTTCGCGTTGCTGTGGAGAATTCCGCTGGGCGAATAGACCATGGTTTACCCATCCATTCTACTGCTGAGGGGTGTTTGGTAGTTTCTAGTATGCGGTGAGTATGACTAGCACCGCTATGGACATTCTACTACCTGTATTTTGGTGACACACTGACACAGACACACACACTCACATAGACAGCACACAAGTCTGCACAATGGTAGACACCACTACATATGCATTTCTGCCAGGTACACACCTGGGAGTGGAATTGCTGGGTCATGGGAGTGAGTGTGTTTGCTTTTAGTCGACACTGCCCAGCAGTTTTCCAAAGTGGTTCTACCAGCACACACTCCATCAGCAGTGACCGTAGGAGAATGCTCGTTCGTCTGCATCCTCCAGCACTTGGTATTTTTATCGTGTTCATGTTAGCCGCTTGAGTAGGTGTGCAGAGGGTTCACACTGTGGCTTTAACTGGCATCCCCCTGATGACTGGTGAACCGGAGCGGAGCGCTCTGTCATGGTTTATTGGCCTTTTGCGTGTAGGTGCCTTTCATTTATGGAGCTGGGTATTGTTCTTACTTTCATTCTCTTTCTTCTCTTTCTCCCTCGACACTCTGCCTTGGAGCTCTACCCATGTGGTGGAGTAGGCAGCTAGTTCTTTGCTCCTGACAGCTGCAGGGTGTCCTGCGTATGCGCCCACCGAAACTTACTTATCCATTCCCCTAGGTCAGGGTAGGGAGGCCTAAGGTGGCGAGTGGATGGGCCAGTCATAACTGGCTTATGCTGGTTTTCTTCACTCTGCTAATGGCTAAGAGGGGGGCAGGTGAAGAAGCAAGCTGATTCAGGGTTCAGAACCCATAAACACTCGGGACTAGGCATCTTAGAAGGCAGTGCAGGCTGGGACTGAAGACAGGGGGGCTGGTGGCAAAGCTCACACGAAGGCCCATAGACCTAGAGATGCTCCCTCTGACCCCTCAGGCTCTGGGAGAGGGCAACTAGCTGGAGTGAGGAGCCTTGCTGAGAGTGAGGGGGTCCAGGGAGACCCCTGGTCCCCGTCCTCTGCTAGGTGCCAGAACTCTGGCAAAGGATTGGGGCATTCCACATTGAGAAAACGACCAGCCCATGAGGAAAGCGCTCAGATCCTGGGTACCAACCAACCACCCCCCTGTAAGGCTCGCTGCTCAAGGAGCTCCGCTCACTCCACGTTCATTCCCACCCTCTTGCTCCTTGCCTGTCTCTCCTATGGAGGTTCTACAAGCTAAGCAGTTGCCTCTGCAGTTCTCCCTGTGCTCAGGGCTGGTCATGTGACTCAATAATGGCCACAGTCATAAGCAAAGCCTTGCTGGGGAAGGGCGGCTGCTGGGAAAGCATCGTTTTCCTGGGCAAAGAGGACAGGGGCGGTCGGATGGACTCTCTTCCCTCTCCTTCCTGCGGTGAACCTGCCCAAGGACAGGTGCTTGGAGCTGAGAAGCTATTGCACATCCGTGAGGGCGAGGCCAGATGTGCAGACGTTGGCCCCATGACAGCGAACCCAGCCCACACTTCAGCCTTCTCTTTGACTCTCCTGTAACCAATGAGCCGCGATTGCCTGTGCTCGCAGCCCAGCCGGATTGTGTTGGGTGGGGCTGGACCTGCAAGCCCAGGTGCTCTTAGGACCAACCTTAACCAGCCCTTCGGTTGTAGCCGCACCCTCCTCCCCTCTTTCTCAGGAACCTGGAGCCTGAGCCCTGGAAACGTCCCTGGGGTTTTGAGGAGGCACCTCTGCGGGCACTTTGAATCAGACTTGCCCGCTCTGCTAAGGCAGTTACCGCTCTAACTTCCAGAAAGTTCTCACCACATCTGTTGTTGCTTCCTCTTCTATACTTTTCCGTCCCGGTAGGGTTTATGACTTTCAAAATTATTTTTCTGTCTTCAGCTGAAACATCAAGAGATGTCTTCAAACTCATTATATTTTGAAGAAAGTCCCGCATTTCAGATTCTACCCCAGATCATTTTGAGAAATAATCAGATGTCACCCTCCTGAGTGGTCAGGGTTCTCCTAAGAAGAGACGTGGCTGTATTTTGAATGCTTGAGCAGTCAGGACCCTCTATCTTATGAGAGGCAGAGAAAAAGAGAGATGTATTCATGGTGAAGGGCAAGGGCATGACCTGCTTCCCATGGGGGTGGGGGGTGACTCCCCCTTTATGTCTCAGAGATGGTCAGGCTAATGCTCTAACCTGAGGGACTATCGCCAGATGGGCTCTGCTGTCCCCTACATGTGCTCTCCGCTTTAGTCCTGAATACACACACCCCTCACCTCTGCCAGCTCCCAGGGAGTCCCAATGATGCAGGCCTGCAAAGGAGGAAGAGCCGCTGGGTCCTTAAGACACTTGACTGCCATCTGCTGGAGAACTGAGAGAAAATAGACACAAGTCTGATGATGGGGACTGTGCCGCCTGCCCCAAATGAAGCATGACTGTACGCGGCAGCCTGCTCCTGCCCCACCCCTCCCCTCTGCTCCTCACCCATCAGCGCGGCCACTGCAGCGAGCTAGGGAGCAGGGCGTGGAGGGTCGGAAGGTGAGGCCAGATTCACCACTATTGTTCATGTAGCCATGGATGAGACGTGGAGCCTTTCCGGACCTTACCTAACTCATATGTAAAATGGAATAACTATAGAGTCACCTCATTGAGCTGTGGAGAGGGTCACATGAAATAACAGCTGGACAAAGCGTTTGCCATGGAATAAATTATTCTACAGAACCGGCAGCAGGACCAACCCAAGCCCATCCACGCTTCGCCCTCGTTTGGGTTCCCTGGAAACAGACGCTGAGTTGGAGATTTGCATGCAGGAGGTTTCCGGGGAGTGCCCGCCGGAACAGCAGCCCTATGGATGGGAGGGAAGCAGGGCTGGGCGGAGGGACAGGGCGGTCTTCCCTGCCGTTGCCACCAAGGTCTCAGCCACGCCCACAGGAAGCTCGGGAGCTGGATGGCCCCTTGGACGTGTGCCAAACTGAGGCCAGAGGAGAGGGAGCAAGCTTTCCTGCCTCCACTGCAACCAACCATTGGCAGTGGGCTGCTCTTTGGGGTGGGCGTGACCTTGGGCCAGGTGGCTCCTTTGAGGTGAGGGGAAGGCCCGGACAGGGGCACCCTTGAGCCATCAGAAGCCACACTCCCCGCAGCTGGAGGAACCGCAGTATGGGGCTCCTCAGAGGGGCTCTGGGCAGCTCGCCGCGGTACCCCCTGTACTCTTGGTTGTGGATGTGGGGGGAGCGTGCGTTCTTGTTGGATACAATACGGCAGGTGTAAGAAATGAGTCAAAGGTGGATTCTGCACACGGAGGGACTTCCTGGGTTTGGGTTTTGCAGAGTAAGGAACACCAGGCCGCTGCGGCTGGGGTGGGGTCTCCCCGGCATGATCTCTCCCACGGGCCCCTTCCCCCGCACGCAGCATATTCCACAGCAGTGCCCCACTCCACACGGGCACCCTGGTTTTCCACGCTCCGTCGCATTCCAGGGAGGACACGTGGTCACCCTGAGTCCTGCACCTCGATGATGGCGACATGGTTGCCCTGTGTCCTGTCGTATTTTATATCCATGCAGCGGTGGAGTTGAAGAAGGGGTTCAGTGTGGGAGAGTCAGAGGCTGCCAATTGGGGTCCGGGCACCTGGATGCAGCCCAGAGATGGGTCTTTATTGGGGGGAGGGGTGGCTCGGGGGCAGGAACGGCGTATCTAATAGTTTATAATACTGTGAATGCCTTTAGCTGGGCCTTGCACTCTCCAGTTCTCTTGGGTTTCTACCAGTCCTTGTCTTATGCTTATGAATATCACCTGCACAGCCCTGCAGGCATCTAAGTTTTTCTCGCCTGGATTAGGCCCCAGCAGCCCCCTGAGGCCTCCGGAGCACCCAGGGTGGTCATGTGAGCTGGGATCACAAGCCGGTCCTTACAATGGGAGGGCTGGGAACGCGGGCCCTGGGCAGGCTGGCGCAGGAATGGGACGGAAACTGGTGGGGAGGAGGGTGCTGGCTGCAGGGGAGCTGGGAGCTGGGAGCTGTGCTCAGAGCTGGAGGCCCTGCCAGATGGGCTCTGTGCTTGGGCACTGAGCACCCACCACAGGTGCCTTGTTATACCTTTAAGAGGCATTTTTAATGTTACACAGGAGATGGCGGATGCTCAGATGTGTTACGTTAGGCGAAAGAAGCCAGCCTCAAAGTTACATATCAGGGACCGGCGTGGAGGGAAGGGCGGGTGAGGAGGAAGGGGCAGCGTGAGGGAGGCGACATTCTGGGGCGATGGAACTCTTCTGTGCACCACGGTGGTGGTTAATGACTCCGCATTTGTCAAAACTCCTAGAAGTGTACAGCAAAAGGGATGCATTTCCCTGAATATAAATTAAAATATAAATAAATAAAAATTTTGGAAACAAAAAGGAAAGCGTCTTTACTTTTTTGAGCACAAGTGGCACTTCCTTCAGGGATGTGTGGGTGTGCGGGTGTGTGGGTGTGCGGGTGCATGGGTGTGCGGGTGTGTGTGGGTGTGCGGCTATAAATTAAAATATAAATAAATAAAAATTTTGGAAACAAAAAGGAAAGCGTCTTTACTTTTTTGAGCACAAGTGGCACTTCCTTCAGGGATGTGTGGGTGTGCGGGTGTGTGGGTGTGCGTGGCTGTGCGGCTGTGTGGCTGTGTGGGTGTGCGGCTGTGTGGCTGTGCGGGTGTGTGGGTGTGTGACTGTGCGGGTGTGTGGGTGTGTGGGTGTGCAGTTGTGTGGGTGTGCGGGTGTGT
>NW_006295816.1:8041991-8042200 GCF_000327345.1 Myotis davidii | reverse complement strand
TGTGGGTGTGCGTGTATGTAGGTGTGTGGGGTGTGCGGGGTGCGGGTGTGTGGCTGTGTGGGTGTGCAGCTGTGTGGCTGTGTGCGGGGTGCGGGTGTGTGGCTGTGTGGGTGCAGCTGTGTGGCTGTGTGGCTGTGCGGGTTTGTGGGTGTGTGGGTGTGCGGGTGTGCAGCTGTGTGGGTGTGCAGGTATGTAGCTGTGTGGGTGTG
>NW_006295816.1:8029662-8041842 GCF_000327345.1 Myotis davidii | reverse complement strand
GTGGCTGTGCGGGTGTGTGGGTGTGTGGGTGTGTGGCTCTGTGGGTGTGCAGCTGTGTGGCTGTGCGGGTGTGTGGGTGTGGGGCTGTGTGGGTGTGTGGGTAGGAGAGAAACAAGAGGTAGGGGTGGTTCTCAAAGAGCGGGTGGCCGGCCGCTGTCCTGAGCCCCCGAGGGCTGGCGCAGTCCCCGGGCCACAGGCATCGCCTCTCTGCTCTGTGCGGGAGCTTGAATGAGAGGCTCTGGTTGCCCAGAAACAGGGGTCATGGACCTTGAGACGAAAGACCGTGCGTTCATTGGTTCTGCTCTGTTTTGTTTTTCTGGTGAGACAACTCCTCCCTCCAGCTGCTGTGGGAGAGAAAAGGGGAGGGGCCCAGGGACTGAACCCCAGGCTCACACATATGAACCCCCTGAGCCTCCCCAGCCCCTGCCCCGCCCTGGCACCCACAGCTTCCTAAAAACGAAAACCTCAGAGGTACAGAAGGGGGACTGGATGTGGGCTCAGCAGCTCCAATAGACTCAAACCCTAGTGTGAACAGACTCCTCGGGCCTCAGTTTCCCCACCTCTAGGAGAAAAGCCTTGGGATTCTGAAAGCCTCATCTGACATTCAGAGAACGTGCAGGAATGAAGGAAGGAAGCCCACAGCTCCGCAGGCCCCCAAGGAGGCCTCTGCCCAGAGCTGCCTCCCTCCTCCCTGCGTCCAAATGTGGACACGGGTCCTGTGGAGCCCAGGTGTGCAATTCGCCTAGCCCACATCACCTGCATGCTCCCGAGAGGAGTGGATGAGCCAAGGTGCCAGCCCTGACAGGAGAATTTAGAATTCTCATGGATTAGAAAAGTCAGCAGTTGCCAACGCATTTTGCCGGGAGCAACGCTTTGGGCCAGAAAATGCTCAGAACTGGCAGCGACTGACAAAAGCTGCCTCTCGTCTGCAAGTGTATCAGCTTCTAAGAGATAAGAGGCAGGGGCTGGAGTGCAGGCTTCTCAAGTGAACAGTGACAGGGGAACAGAAGAGCTGCCGCCCACTGTCCCCGCCTGAGAGCAGCCGGGCTGTGAGGCAGAGCGGCTCCCACTCCGGCCCCTCACTGCTCCCACGTGGGAGACAGGCCCAGGACAAAGAGTGACAGTGCCCAGGGCCTGGAAGTGACAGTGGCTATTGCTGGGTTCCCAGGAGGAGGGGCCTGGGGAGCTGGCCTCCCAAATGTGCTGAATGGTGGAACAACCGGTCACTATGATGGCACTGATCATGGAGGTGGGGGCGGGGGAGAGGGGGGTGAATGAGAAAGCAATCGATGCTCAATGCGGGAGCTTCCCCCTGGTGGTCAATGCACTCCCATAGAGGGACTGCTGAGCTTGGCTTACAGCTGGTAAGTGCAGCAGCGGCGCTAAGGAGCTTGGGGAGCGGGCCTAAGCCATCAGTTGGACATCCCCCAAGGGCTCCCAGACTGCAAGAGGGCACAGGCCAGGCTGAGGGACTCTCCCCCCACCCCACCCCCAAGCGCACGAATTTCATGCACCAGGCCTCTAGTTTGTTTCTGATATATTTTAAAGTTAGAATACAAATTGGAAGTAAAGAAATTCCATTCAAATCAACCAACCAAACAAACAAGAGTAAATGAATGGAGAGAGTGAGTCTAGATAAATCTTGAGCCAAGTTTTGCTGTAAAAACACACAGGGTGAGGGGGCGGGAAACGTGGGGAGGAGGGAGAAGGGAGTGTGTGTGTTTAAGATGGGGACTATAGAACCTGTTGGAAGGCTGATGGAATGAGGACGTTGATGATGAAGGAGAAAGGATGAGGATGATGTGATCTGGGGTGTAGATTAACTTTGGATTGGAGCAGAAGGCCCTTTTCCATTTCAAGAGGAGGAAACACAGAGAACACATTCATAGAAGCAAATAGATCCATTTCTTTGCTGGTGGGAGAATGTCTGATAACTATTCTTTCAGTATAGTGTAACAGGATGTTAAATTGTCAGTGTTGATTGAGACACCATAGTATAATAGATCTGACATGCTGCAGTGAGGTGCTAGACCAAGAAGCAAATTTTTGAAGGAATAGTTATATGACTCTGAAGCTCCATGCACACTGAGGGAGGACAGAGGAAGGCTGTCAGAAAGAAGGTGGAAGGATTTTTGAGACTCACGGTTTGATGGGCGGTGCTAGAGTGTTCTGAGAGAGACCTGTCTCCACTTCCTCTGGGGAAGTGTTGTGGGTGGGTGCCTGTCTTTCATCTGAACCTTGTGAGGAGGATTTGAAGAGACTAACTTTAGGACTCTGTGGATGAGGGATGTAGTGGCTGGTCTTTGACTCCTGCCTGGGACATTCAACAGCTAAAAATGGGCAGAGGAACTGATACACATGGCCTCCCAGAATTTGTCAAGGTAAAAGATCTGTGAGTGTCATATATCAGATATAGGTTCTGAGACACAGAGATATGGGGTGTGGGTGGTAGTGGGGGTTGGGGATGGAGAAGCATCTATCAGGGCCCCTCAGCAGACAGAATCTGGAGGTGGACCACCTCAGGGTTCTCAGGGTTGTGGAAGGAAGTGAGTGGGCAGCTGAGCTGGAGGAGAGCATATGACTCCAAATAAAAGAACTGCGGTGAGAGATCTCCAGGAGTGAGAGCTTTCAGATGAACTCATAATAGCTTTAAATGCTGGTCAGGCTCAGGGAGCAGAATTTTCCAGTTCCCTTTGCTCTTCAACCCCCATAGCCTGCATGACTAAGAGACAGGCATCTAGGAGAGAAGGAGAAGGCAAGTGACTGAGAAAGCAATCGATGCCCCCTTCCCAGGAGCTGGAAGCCCACTGGCAGCTCAGCTTGAGGGAGGGGAGTACTCGGACCTCTGAATGGAGTTGGAAGCTTTGGCTGCTACTACATCGGAGTGATGTTCTAAGGATCAAATCAACTGTGTCTTGAGACTTAAAGTGACCAAAGGACTTCTTACTACATACGAGTTTGGACAATCCAAGATTTCATTTAGAACTGTTACAAGTTCTATCCTGATAAAATTGGAGGAACAGTGAATGACAAAAATGAGGCTGCATCATTGAATAGAAAAGAAAGTAAGAGTTGGGAACATATATTGGGAATGCAGGAAGGGAAGAAAGCAGGATTGGGAGGCTTAGAAATTTGAGAAGAGAGAAAGAGGCACAAAAATATCCTTTTGATGGGTAGGAAAATGAACTTTCTAGAGAAATGCAATTGTATCATTGAACAGCATTTAGAGCTCACCTAAGGTTTATGGTCATGATTAGAAACCAATGTCACCTCAATAAATTTAATAATAAAGAATAGGGTTTGTGGTCATGAAATTGGAATGAGACCAGTGACTGTCTGGAGCAGGAGCAGAAGAGATAGAAATTTGGGGCTAACTGGGATAGTTCAAGGTTTTACCAGACAGGTGGGATGCAGGGAGCAGGTGGCAAAAGATCTGAAAGTATTTGAAAGCATGTGATTATAAAGATAGACCATGACATCAACATGGGTGAGGGAAGAATGGGAGTGATGGAAAGTCAAAGGATGGAGGAGGACCTACAGCATTTGGAGAATTATTTAGGTGGAGGTCATACGTTAAGTGTCCTGGGTAGTTGGCACAATTATGAGATTGGTGTTGTTAACAGTATCGACAAGGTTTAGGATATGACCACCTGAGTGGGTAGTGAATGTAGGGTAGAGGGTATGATCATTGGATTGCAGAAACCTGTGTCCTGGATGAATCACGCTGTGACTGAAGACAGGAATAGGGGTGGGGACAGTGAGCCAGAGGCCATGGCACTAATGCATAGTGGAGGATAACCTCATCCTGTTAGTGCTCATGACACCCCAGAGTTCAGTGGGTGGATTAAAAGCAGTTCTCAAGGCCAGAGCTAAGATGAGTCAAGAAATACACCAGGGTGCAAAGTTTAAGGAAACATTCACTCTCAGTGTTAGGCAAGTGGAAGATCAGCACTGGAGAATGAATTCTTCCCTGAATTTTGTGCCCAGCTCATGTGCCTCATTCCTGTCTGTTCCCGGAAGACAGAACGAGGGAGGAAAGCACAATCCCTGTTAGAAGGGAAGAGGTATGCCTTCTCCTCAAGGACTGATTTGGAAAAGGGCTAAATTATTGTGTGGGAGCTTCTTGAACGGGGAGTCTGCTTCAGAAGCACGGCTCCACAGTGTGGAGGGCAGTCCATGATGACTGTGGGCACTCAGGGGGGTGGTGTTGCTAAATTCAACTAGAAAACAACTTCTTTGAATAAGAATTCTCAGCCAATATCCTGTTGAGTATCTTCTCTGGTGAGCTCCAGCTGTGGCACCTTGAGCATCTATGGTTATGTTCATGGTCTTCTTGTGCTGCTCCCACCAGCGACTAGAGATGATGGGGGGAGGGAGGACTAGAGCCAAGCCATTCTTGGCCAACGAAGAGTCCTCCACTGGGCAGTTTTTATTCTGAGACTTTTTTACAGCTGCAATGCAGCCCGAGGCTCTTTCTGCCGACTCCTGCTCCCTCCCTTTTATTCCTCATAAATGTTTCCACCAGTATATTTCTTGCACGTCTACGTATGACTTGACATCCGCTCTTAGAAGACCAGGATGAACCCAGCAGTCCCTCCCCACCATGGCAGGGCATTGTGGAAGTTTGTATTGGTCTGTAGAGTCCCTGTGGGCAGATCTACAGAGGGATTTGGAGAACTGGTTGCTATAGGAAGTATATGAGATTGGTGTTGTTAACAGTATCAACAAGGTTTAGGATATGACCACCTGAGTGGGTAGTGAATGTAGGGTAGAGGGTATGATCATTGGATTGCAGAAACCTGTGTCCTGGATGAATCACGCTGTGACTGAAGACAGGAATAGGGGTGGGGACAGTGAGCCAGAGGCCATGGCACTAATGCATAGTGGAGGATAACCTCATACTGTTAGTGCTGATGATACCCGAGTTCAGTGGGTGGAGACCCCTGTCCAGAGAGATTTAGAACTTTGTAAAATATGGTGCAGGCTCTGTCCAAAGAATACATAGTGGGTGGGTTAGGTGGAAGTCATGGTCCACACGCATGATGCCACTGGAATGAAACCAGTGGTTTGACCCCTTATTTATTGGTGTGCAGGAGAGAGCCTGGGATGCTCACTGACTTCTTTTATGTGGTGGACAAAAGGGGGAGGCCAGGGGTTTCTCTCATAGTCCGCCACTGCTCAGAGTGGCACAAGCCAAGCTGCTGGTTGACTGGTGGCCACTTAGCATAATCCTGTGCGCCAGCAAAAGGAACCATGACAGCTTCTGGGTAAAGTCTCAGCTTGGAGCACCTAGTTGCAAACTGTGAAATTCCAAAGTAGCCCAATACCATACACTGATGAAAAGGGAGGCCGGAGGTGGCTGTAGACTTGTCAGGAATCTCGTCAGTTTACAAGATACAGCGAGAAGCTTGTAATTAACCTTCTACTCATCACAGAATTGTTTTTGAAAGGGAGGCAAGGATCCACTTGGTCCCAAGGCAATTGCTAACAAAATCAAATCTTCTATGATCATTTGAGAGGGTGAGCAGAGGAGCCTCGCCTGCCTCATCAGCCAGCAGCAGGTGGGTGATGGGTAGGGAGCTAGGACGGGGAGATGACAATCACTTCTGGGTGGGACCCTTCGCACACCTCACATCAGGGGAAGTGATTCCCTTCTTGCGGACCTTTATATAGCAAGCTTCCGACTGGGATGATGGGCATGTGGACAGCATAAGAAAACAGCTTCTTCATTCTGAGCAGAAAGAGATCTGGGAGTTGATCTTAATTTGTGTTCTAAATCAGAAGCTGAGACGAGGCTTGGGGGACAGGTAGTCTATTTGAAATGTGATACCAGGAGACAAAAGTGAAGGAAAAAGAAGGGAGAGTTAGCTAAGGAAGAAAGAAACTATCCCCCACCCCTCAAAAAAGCTGCTTAGTGCTGTGGGCAACTGGGCGTAGGGTGAGCTGAGAGAGTCTCCTAGGTACAAAAGTTAAGGGGCAGGCACTTCCTCTCAGGTTTGTGAAAAACTGGCCCTACAACTAGGGCTCAGACTTTGTAGGGATTCTCTGAGACCTTAACTCAGAATTGTTCCTCCCAGGCATGGGAGCCCGGGGTATCCATTTCTCTCTCCCAACTCTTGTGCCCATTGGTTGAGAGTTGTCCTCAAGGGTGTCGCCATCTCTCCTTCCCCATGCCCTTCTGGGCTGCCATGCCTGTGTGGAGAAGAGCCCAGTGGATTTGGAGAAAACCGTAAGAGAGAAAGGCTGTGTCCTTGTATTCCAAGTCAGAAGAGACACCAGCAGTGTCTGCCACAGCGGTCCTCTATCCTGACCACCAGTCAAAGTGCCACCATGTCCAGGGAGGCTCCCTTGTGGTTAGAGGTCCCTTTGTACGTGAAGCACCGTGTGAATCACCAGACCCGTCTGTGCTCAAGGGGGGGAGGGGCAGCAGCATCGCCCTTTGCGAAGACCACCCTGGGACACAGTGTGGCAGGAGGGGTTCTCGAGTTGTCTCTACTTTTATCTTTCTCCTTCTTTAAGGGGCAGGGAGAGCATTTTTAGCTCCATCAATCCTCCTGATGAGTTCAACAGGGCTGGAATCTTTATTCTCATTGTATAGTCCAGGAAAGTTGTTCAGAGAAGTGGTGACAGGTGAGTGACAGAAAGCCTGGAATCAAAAGGAACCTTCTACCCTCTCATCCAGAGCTCGGTCCAGATCACCATATTGTTTAGGCTCTGAATTGAGTGTTTCCGTGGGGATCATTTCCAGACATTTTCGGCTTCCAAGTGGTTCTGGGTTCCCTGTTCTAACTGCAAGAAGCATCATTCTTCAGCAGGCACATGCACATGTGCCTTTATATTGCTTTATAACACAATTACATCTGGAAGCAGGAGCAGCCACATTTTTAATAATCAGTTAACTCCGTTCTGGTCAGGGGAAAAAAAACAAAACAAAACAAAACAAAAGAGCCCTCTTCATCATGCTCCTTTAGAATTTGTTATCTTTGTGCAACCAATCGTATCGACCCAGTTTTGTTGTTGTTGTTGCTGGTTTTTGTTAGAACCGGTGTTTTAAAGGGTCAACAGTTGACATAAACTTTCTTGCTACAGATTTGATGCCCATGGGCAAATCCTGCCTTTCTCCCCCTGAGCTCACTTGGCTGATGAGTCATGTGGGGCTTCTCAGGAGAGCACACTTCAAACGGATTTCCACTTCAGGGAACGTAGGAGTAATTTTCTGGAGACACAGTGCATTGCAGGTATTTGAGTCCTAGGGAACTTTTTTTTTCTTTTTAAAATTTTCCAAAACATTTTATTGATTGATTGAGAGAGAAACATCTATCTGTAGTTCCACCTATCCATGCATTCATTGGTTGACTCTTCGATGTGTCCTGACCCAGGATCAAACCCACTACCCTTCAGTGTGTGGGCCAATGCTCTAACCAGTGAGCCATGCTGGCCAGGGCCCTAAACGATATATTTAATTTTGTCTATCTTTGAACTTCATAAAATCATATAGTATGTGTATAGTCTCGTGTCTGGATTCTTTCACTTCATGTTATGTTTCTAAGATTTCTGTATAGACTTCCATAGGCTATACTATCCATTCTCATTGCCACATAAAATCACATCAAAAAATGTACCACAAGTTAATCTATCCTCCTGCTGTTGGATATTAGGTTCTAATTTGGGTTCAGTAGGAACAATGTTGATTAAGAAACGTTGTACATGTCTCCTAGAGTATGCATGCATGGATTTCTCTAGGTTTCATACCTAAAAGTAGAAAGCCTGAGTCATGGGTGGATATGTCTTCAACAATCCTAGTAAGGTTGAACGGTTTTCCAAAATGGTTGTGCCAGTTTACTCAGCCCAGCATTGTATCAGAGTTCCTGCTGCTGTGCATCCTTGCCGACACTTGATAATTTTTAGACTTTCAGAGATTTTCAGAGGTAAGGTGGACCATGTTAGGTGGACCAGCCTCTCGTTTTGTAATTGTGTAAATGGAAAATCTTACAAAGTGATAAAATATAATAGATATCGACAAATTGATTCGATCCTTGTCATTGTTGCAGGGAATGTCCCAAGACTCAATAAAAGATCATGGCTGTCATTAAGACCCTTTATGTTCTATGTTGTCATATGAACTCCTTGCTGTCTTCCATCTTAACACCTGCCACATGCCTGTGGCCTGAACATTCTCTCTGACGACCCTTACTCCGTTCCAATTAATCTTTTGGGACTTAACTACCACGATCTCTTGTGCTTAGAGCAGTGCCTGTCATATAATAGCTTCTTAATAACCTTTGTAGGATGAGTTAAAGAAAACATTGACCGTACCGTTTATCTCCCAGATCATCTTTCTCAAAATATCTCTTTTCTTTTGATTAGACTACTTATGAAGTCCTGGCCCAAGGGGAATGTGAAAACCTTCCTCCTTAAAGTCTGACTGTGAGATGTGGAACAGGCTCTGGAATATATCCAAAAACTGCCTCTTTAGCTATATAGCAGAGAGGTCTGGCCTTTGTGGCTTCAGAAGAGAGAGCGTTTTCCTCATCTACATTGACAGGACACCACTGCCTTCTACAACATAAAATGCAAGGGCTATAGAGTGTTCAGTCTGTACCCCCTCCCACCAATTTTACAAGTGGGGAAGTTGAAGCTCAGAGGTGAAAGAGGTTGGGCAGGTCAGCCAGGCAATCAATGAATGGAGGAGTCAGGATTAGAACAAGTTCCCAGGCCAGTGCCCCTTCTCCCCCCTCCCACCTGAGCCTCAAGCTCAAACTGCAGAATATTAGGAACTCTGGAAGTGAAGAAGTGATTTATGACATATCAATATCACATAATTTTTAAAAATGATGCTTTAAGATACAACATTGGTCTTGACCTACCTTTAAAAATATTAATTTTAATGGTTATTTCAAAGGCCTTTCATGACATAGACCACAGTGTTACCTGGGGCTGGAGCAGTTGTCTGCAGCTCTCAACATGCAGTCATGCAAAATCCTAAGTAACATTGTCAATCTCTACATGGTGTTTCACAGAGGACTGCCTTGGACCTTCAGCAACATCCTTGCCATAGATCCTTGGAAGTTCTGGTCCTGAGAAGTTTGTCTTGATAAATGGAAGCTCTGATCACAATAAAAATAGAAGAATCAGGGACAGTTTCTGGAAAGTAAGGGAACCCATCACCTGATACTGAAATTCATAAGGGAAGTCACAGTGGAGATGCTCCTGGCTTCTGACTCTTATTGGGGGCTTCTCCAAAGATGGGTAGCAACTGCATTCCCTTGCCCAGTTCTGATATTGTGACCAGTGGCATGCATGGTGAGGTGGTAGCTGGGTGCCACCTGTAGTGGTAAAGAGTTATCACAGAGCAGAAGGACACGTCAGAACTGGACATGCCCATGCTGGAGTGTCCTCACTAGGGTGCAGGAGTGGTGGCTTCCTGACTGGTGGATTCACCTACATTTTGTATTAAGCTAGATGTGCTCATGTTGACTTGATCACTAAGGCCTCTAGTGACACTGTCATAGGAGGGTGGGAAAGACGTGGCAGATGCGGTTTCAGATTTGTCTGGAAGCACACTGTTCTCATTTCCTACGAATGCAACGAAGTCTTCATCTGGGAGTGACACGGCCTCCTCTTCAGCGCTGGCCACACATGGGGGATTGACGATTGTCTTGGAGCGGTGGAACACATAGCTCCGATAGGCCTTTTGAATGACAGTGGCTGAAATGTCTTCTTGCTTCCACCGGAGGGTGGTGGCAATTGGTTCATAAGATGCTTTTGAAAGATTTGTTGCCATAAACTTCTCCTCCATATTTGCCTTCAGAGAATCCAACTCCCCAGACTCTCCCAGAACATTCTTGGTGAAGGCAAAAAGGATGTCCAAACAATGGATCTTATCTCCAGGGACCAAGGGAAGGTCCATTCGGATTAATATATTCCGATTGGGTTTTGGGATTTGCAAGGGGCCAGAGAGGGTGTCTGCAAAGTCTGAGAGGGCAGAAAAAGTTATAAATTGGGTGGCTTCTGGGTCAAACTTTTCCCAGGTCTCATAGAACATGTCAAAGTCGTCCTCGCTCAGGGGCTCGGTGCTCTCCTCTGTGGCCACGCTGAAGTTCTCCAGGATGATGGCGATGTACATGTTGACCACGATGAGGAAGGAGATGATGATGTAGGTGGTGAAGAAGATGATGCCCACGGCTGGGCTCCCACAGTTCCCCCGGGAGCCATTGCTGTTGGGCAGATTGGGGTCACAGTAGGGGGGCCCCGTGTTGAGGATGGGGTTGAGGAGACCATCCCAGCCAGCCGACGTGGTGATCTGGAAGAGGCAGAGCATGCTGTTGGCGAAAGTCTGGAAGTTGAACATGTCGTCGATGCCAGCTTCCCACTTGACATGGGGGAAGGTGGCCATGCCGAAGATGGAGTAGATGAACATGACGAGGAAGAGCAGCAGCCCGATGTTGAAGAGGGCAGGCAGGGACATCATGAGGGCAAAGAGCAGCGTGCGGATGCCCTTGGCTGCTCGGATTAGCCTGAGGATGCGGCCAATTCGGGCCAGGCGGATGACTCGGAGGATTGTTGGGGAGAAGTAATTTTCAAGTGATGAAATAATTGCAAAAACCACCAGGCCTTAAAAAGAGAGAGGAAATGATCTAAATTAGTACTCCCAATCATGATCCCTGACACAGTTAGCTGCGATCACACTCCTTCATCTTGGCTCCAGATGAACTTACACGTGTGCATCTGTATTCAAAGACTGTGAGTCCTTCTAGCTTGGCACAGTGGTTGGCATTGAGTAGGGGCGTAGTAAATGCTAACTGCAGAAATCCTTTCTCTCTCAAGTAGTCTCACCCTTCCTACCATGTTCTTACCTTTCTTTCCATCCAGAATATCTTTCTGGTCAACCTCCACGGTCAAAACCCTATCTTCTGGAGCGTAATTCAGCTGGAAGTGACTGCACCCTATTCCATAAGCTCACAGTCTACTGTCTGCTTCTGTCTATGACCCAGAGCCTGCTCTTCCCTGAGAATTCAGCCCTTGGGTCATGCCTTTTCCTCCACCCTGGTCCTGTGCTCTGTGAAGGCCACGACCCCCTGTGATTCATCTCCCTATTTCCTACTGTGAAGATTGACTAAGTTCCTAGCACAGGGTCCGGGGGATAATTGCACAGAGACTGGTATTAATTACAAGGGGACCTCAGGAGTTTGGCAACTTGCTGACAGCTAAAGCAGAATGGCTTTGAATGACCAGCTGTCTGCATAATGGCTTTTATTTGTTTCTTTCACTTTTCAGCTGTGTTTAAACTCTCTGTTAGGGTCTGGAGATGGGCATGTTTATGGTCAGTTACAGCCCCCACCCCACCATGAACAAGGTTGGAAAGATGAAGAATGCATATGTCTCTCCATCTGGTATCTTACTTGAAGATTTGTAAAGCTTGGTCTTGGGGAACTGTGGGACTTATCGGGACTACCAAAGATTAGGCAAGGCCTTTAGGTAAGACATGATTCAAAACCTCTGAGGACAAATGGTGAGGGGTGTGGTAGCAAGCTCTCTCCTTGCCAGGATTCCCTTGACCCTCTTCTCCTAGTTGCCTTTTATCATAGGAACATGAGTAGTGACAGTATTGTGTTGGAAGGTGGAAGGAAGTGGGAGGAGACTTGGGAAATAATTGTAATTTTTGATTATAAAGTCTTAATGAAAGCCTCTCTCCTAAAGTCCACTTTAACTAGGACATTATATGGACACATAATGGGTACATAATGTGTCCATGTAATCTCCTTAGATTTTTCCAGCCACCTGGTCTAAGGAGGATAAGTGTTCATAGTTGTAACATTTAGATACTCAATGCATGTCTTGCTGGTGGGAAGGAAGAAAGGGAGAGAAGGATGGACAGGTCTAGTCTGGGTGTTGTTGAGTGATGGGCCCAGCTGTTTTCCAGCTGTCTCTCAGAGTGATTTCTACCCAGGGACATGTTGCTGTGTAGCAAAGGAACTGGTAGTTAAGGTGTCCACATTATAGAATTGAGTACTTTAAGTATATTTTATTTCTATAAGTAAGTTTCCTTCTCTGAAATCATATCAAAATGGACTTTAGAGTCTGTCACTTTGAAAGACAAAAGAACAAAACAAACTTCCCATAAAAACCAGCAGCAACAAGAAAATAAAACAAAACAAAAGTACATTACAACCCCCCCCC
>NW_006295816.1:8020833-8029631 GCF_000327345.1 Myotis davidii | reverse complement strand
CTCCCCCACCCCGCTACCCCCTCCCACCCACTGCCGCCGCCACCACCAAATGACTAAACACAATCCAAGGCTGTATTTCGTAGGGAGATTGATGAAGTGTTGGCAAGGCGTGCTTAGATGCTGTTAGCTTTTGATTGGAAACCAATGGAAAGTTAAATCTACAGTTGTGCCCTGATATGAAAAGTTAGCAGGTCAGGATGTATTTATAATGCAAAGTAAAGCTGGTGTGTTGGGATTTGGCTTTTATAAGGCCAAACTTTGGGTAATCCACAAGGAGGCCAGGGACAGTTTCTCGGTTGTTGGTGGGAGACTGCTAGTTCATTAGAACATTAGCCTGATCTAATTTCAGCTCCACCCTTTACAAATTGTATAACTTTGCATAACTTCCCTAATCTCTGGGGCTCAATTTTAAATGTATAAAATAAGAATAATGACACTGCTTTCACACGGCGACTGTAAAGTTTCACAGCGACCAGCCTAGGGCTCAGAACTCAGCAAACACTCAATTATGGTGGCTCCCTTCTCCACTTTAGCCTCTGACTCTACTCATTTTCTCTGAACAACTTTGGCCCCAAAATCCTGGGCCCATCACTCAACAACACCCAGACTAGACCATAATAGCATTGATCTCCTGGCATCGATCCCTTGACTTTTCTATCACTCATATTCCTTAAGAGGAGAGTTATACAGAGATTTAATTCCAGACTCTTGACTTAAGAATCTCCTTTTCAACAATCTCCTCCCAGACTTTCTTCATTCAGTTGGCAATCCACCTCCTTTTTCAGAAGGTGTATTTTATGACTCCACATCACACCACCCACTCTCTGATTTGAAGATCATAAAAATAAAGCCCACTGGAAACTCCATCATCTGAGGTTCTCAGGAGGAGCTATTGTTCCCCATCAACCTCCAAAATTCTGGTGATGGTTCTGTTCACAGCAGGTGCCTGAAGACACTTCATGACAGCAGGGAGAAGGTCAATGCAACCTCTGCATTTGACTGAGAGGCCCAGGGGCATTTTAAATCTGCTGTGCTTGGAAGGAAGTTCAAACACTGGGCTCCTCTAATGTTTAACATGTTTTAAAAGTCTGTTTGTTGTCCCCCTGGTTTTGAAAGAAGAGCCAAACCAACCCCAAGCAGAGGCTGGGCTTCCCCACCATGTGTGATGCCCACTTACTCCCGATGGAAAGGACCACGACGATGAAGTCAAACACATTCCAGCCGTTCATGAAGAAGTATTGCCTCAAAGCGAACATCTTCAGGACACACTCTCCGGTGAAGACAGCCACAAAGAACTGGTTGATTTTGTTAAGGATTTTCGTCTTTTCCTCGCTCTGATCATCTGTCTCCACCATCATGGTGAGCATGTTGAGGCAGATGAGGACCATGATGCTGATGTCAAAAGTCTGTCTGGTCACAATGTCAAAGACAAAGCCCTGGTACTTGTTCTGCAGAAACAAGACATGGCATGTCAGGGCCTTTTGGCCAACATCAATCAGGCCTCTGGAGGCCTGTGTTCTCCATAGAGAGGTTTTCAAAGTCTGTCTCTTTTGTCTCCCTCACACTCCACATCCAATCAGAAGCCAAGTCCTGTCCAATACATCACTCTTAGTTGATCCTACTTCATTGCCTCAATTCAAGTCCTCATCACCTCTCCTGGCCCCATGAAGTCACCAGGTACTTTGTCCTTGTCCATGCTCTTCCCTCCATTTGCAATGCCCTTCCACCCTGTCTCTTGGTATCTAAATCCCAATTGTCTGAGTGATCTATGTCTCTTAAGCCTCACTTCTTCCAGGGAGTTTTCCTTAATCATATCACGCCACATTGCCCCTTCTTTGGGTTCCCACTGATCCTTTACGGTCAGTCTTGAGTTCTAGCATTTCATGTATGCTGCTCTTCTCTACTAGACAATGAGCTTTTAAATATAGGAGCCAGGTCTTATTCAACTTTGTGTTCCTCTAGTGCCCTGCATATAGCAAGAGTTCAAGAACTGCTTGCAAAATTATTGATTCAAGGGTGAAGTAGTGTGATGGTGCAACTTCTTCCTGCAAATGCTCTCTATTTCTGGGGCTGTGCAGATGTCTAAGCCAATGCAGGGACAAAGCACAGGGTCAAGTCTTAATTGTTTGCACTCTTGGAAAGAGGTAGAATGTCCTGGATAGCAAAGAGATCATTTCTATTTGGCTGTTTTTATGGCGTTTTAAGAAAGTTCCTAGCATGGCACTCTAGTCTTTCCTGTGCTGTTAACTTCGTAGTTTTCTGGGACTCCTTGATCTGAACTCCATTCTCCACTCCTGACCTTCTCCTGAGTTCACCTGCCTTGATCTGCAAACACCTCCTCTTACTTAGGGCTGATACTTGCTCCCCACCCCATGAACTCCAGGGCTAGGAGGCAGGCCCAAGATCCTTCTTGTTCCCCTCTGTCAATTCCAGACCTTTATTCTTGTGTCTTGTAAAGTCCTTCCTTCTTGAAACTGCGTCACTGATGACTGAGGCTCTGAGCCACACTTGGCCACTCTTGGCTATTATGTCTTAGTTCCATAGCTAACTATCTAATGACCTAGTTTTTCATAATTTATAGAAAAATCTTCCTGAACCTCACATCTTCCCCAACTCCCACCATATTTTCTCTCCACTTTCACAGCAAACTTTCTTGAAAGAGTTATGCGCAAGCACTGTTTCTTTCCCATTCATTCCTCAATCCACTCCAACATAGCGTTTGTACCCATCCTGCCACTGAAATGGTTTTTGCTAAGATCACCAATGACCTCCATAATGCTAACTCCACGGACACTTGTTTGGCATTGATTACCAACCCCATCCATCTTGAAACTCTCCTTTTTTGGTTTTCATCATGCCTTACTTTCCTGGTTCTTTTCTTAACTTCCTGGCTATTCCTTTTTGAGTCTTCTTTACACAGCCTTTAGATGTGAGAGTTCCTCAAGGCTCAGTCCTAGGCACCCTTTGCTTTTCAACCCATTCTTTCTCCCTTGGCAATCTCTCAAACCTGTGAATTAACATAAATGTGGTTTTTGCTAATTATTTTCTTGAGTCACTGGGCAGTATTCTCTGTGAGGGCAGGAACTTTGTCTATCTTGCTTACTGCTCTACCCCAGTATCTGTATAGTGCCTGGCACACAATAGGTGCTCAATAAACAGGTGAATGAATGGATGAAAGAATAGACAGCTTTGTTACCCATACCTTAAAAAAAACATAAAGCCAATCCATTAGGGTTTGATTAAATTTACTTCTGCACAACAGGCACTTAATAAATGTGTACTATGTGCAAGGCTCTGCATGAGTGAGGGAGGAAGAGAGGAAGCTGTTAGGAGTCTCACCAGGAACTCCCAGGAGCTGCAAAGCAATCAGAGGGGAGAAGGGTTGTGACAGAGGCTGGTTCCTACTTTCTCCTTCATAGTGGGGATGAGTTGCTGCTGCCTTATGTGGTTAGAGCAAAGAATCAGACCCAAGTGGGCATGGTTCCGGCATAATTGCCCACTCACGTCTTTTCTGGAGTGGGAGGGGTATTGCTGAGCCAATAATAGTTTCCATTTCATCACTGAAAATGGTGAAAAAACAGAGCCCATTCACAGCCACATGACTTCAAATGAAACAGAACAGGTGACAACATTGCTACGTTCCAGGCATTGAGTTTGCCCTGTATATTCAGACGCTGGGGAAGCAGCAGCTTGCTGGCTGCTCTCGGCTTAGCTTGTGGGCAGTGATCACACCTTTGCAGCTCTTAGTGCTGTCAGAGATGATGAAGTGGGTGACTGATAATGTGATATTATAGAGCCTATTATTTTCCCATAAAGTGGAGTATATAAAACCTGCTTTTAGTGACTTCTATAGTAAAGAACGTTATAGCATAAAATTTCTTAGTCTCATGGAAATCTTAGTATTTGTTATGGATGTAGCATAAGGTTTAGAACCTGGGCTTCACCAGAGGTGATAAGCGGTATGTATGTGCATGTGTTGGAGGTCCCTACGTCATCCAGGTTGGCTGTGTTATGACATGGCATCCATGCAACTGTGGGTCAGAACTTCTGTGCCAATGCCCTGCTTATCTGACCAGCTTGACCTGTTGGGACTCCTAACGGAAGAAGGTGAGCATTCTAGTGCCAATGGTCATGTGAAAAGAAAACTGGACCTGAGAAGGTGGATCTTATCTGGCAGAGGAAATTTCTCTTTTTCTTTGGGTTTCTTTCTTAGCTCTGGACTTTGAGGGGGACAGGTAATCAGACTTGTGCCATTGGGTGGTGGATGCCAAGATGTTGTCTGCCATATGGATGCCAGCCAGGAGCTGGGATGGGCCTTGGCTGCAGTTGCTACTTGGGCCCTGCAGCATCCCTAAGACTTCAAAGTCTTATTTGAATGTCCCAGCCTTGCCTCAGTTATGCTGAGGGGAACAAAGGGAAAAGTGTTTGCCATTCTTGGACCAGAATATGAAGGAGAGAGCCATGCTCCCCCACTAAAGCTAATATAGTATTGATAGTGATTATTGCCTGCCCCCCCTCCCCATCCTAAGGGATGATGAATCTCAGGAACACAGTTGGTCTATGGTCTCGCTTCTATTATCTATATGAAGAACCTCCTCCCAGTACCAGTCTTGGGTGTGCCTTAGTTAGGAAAAATGGTGATTTTGTTGTAGGTCTTCCTGCCCAACCATCAACCTCCAACACTATTGTAGTGCCTGGCATTCCAACATTAGTTCCTAGTGTCCTCTCCACAGTTCCTTTTTGAAATGCAGCCCACCCTGTCCCAGGGAGATTGTCTTCCTTCAGAGGAGAAAGCTATGGTGGCCTGTGGGATTGGTTGGTGCGAGGGGAGAAGCTGAGATATTATAGAGAAATTGAGTAGTTTGTAGGGGGAGGTTCCAGAAACCATTTTGACTTTTTACCAAGGGTTGTCCTTAGCATAGAACTCCTTGGTGTCTGGTTCAAACATGGAGTCAACATCAGTCCAGCCGTCAGTAAAGGCCAGAATGGACTCAGTTGCTTATTTCTCAGGAAGTCTGAGCATCCTCCAACCGTAGCCCCTGACTTGACTCTGATTGGCTGGGCTCAGCCTTTCACCTATATATTCCAATTTTGAGCCTGTTCCTGCCCATTGGACTAGTTGACAGAGGGATACTCAGTGAACTTGAAGGACTTTCCCTCAGGTTCACCCTGCTCACTCACGCCCAGTTATCTTGATCTTATGGGGATTTGGGAAGAAACTTCTGCCTCTGAAATCCTATCACTCCCCATTCCCCATTGTAACATTTCTTATCAGAACTGAGAATAGTAAGAAATTTATGGCCACGGGTTCCAAGTAAAGTGTGCCAAAGTTCATAACACCTTTTCCCTCCTGTAAATGTTTTTAAGACTCTGTATTCATGGATATCTTAGTAATTTATGCAAATCCCACACCTTGATTTAGAAATTCTAATGTGGGTCTTTCTAATTCATTTAGGGAAAGTCCTGTCTCTTTGTTGAAGGTCCTTAAGCTCTGCCCTTGTTTGGGGAAGGGCTAATGGGATTTTGCCATGGACAGTGCCTGTAGTTTTCTTCATAAATGTTGCATCTTAACCACAGAAAGGTTATAAAAAGGGACAGGATGCCGATTCTATTCACTGGGATAGATGGCTCAGAAATTCTTTGAAGAGGTTCAGCTGTATATTTCCAGCAGAGCAACATCCCCACTCCCAAACCTGTTGCTCCACTTCCATCAGGGGCCAGCCACAGGCCCCTGATGCTTTCCACCTTCTGGGCAGAGGCCTGAGAAAAACTTAGATGGTAGGTATCATGTACGGTTTGGGTGCTGCATTTAACAGGAGAATAAAAGGGCATGCCTCTTAGGATCTTTGTGAATAAAGGAATCAAAGTGGAGGATGGCCCTAAGTTTTGGTCAATCTTTAAATACTAGAGTGGGATAATTTTTTTTATTTCTATTGTGCCACCTGACCATGATCTTGATCAATCCAGGATCCAGAGGGTGTTGGGTTTGGGCCATTTCCCCTCTTTCTAGCTGTAGGAATGGGGGGCAATGTAGGGTAAGGCTAGAGATCCATTGCAATATAGATCATAATGCATACTCACACAATTTTTTAATCTCAGGGCTCTAACCATCCTTCTTATCACTTAGCCTAATCAGCTCTCAATCCTGTACTTGAACCCTAAAACTGTTGTGGAACTCAGTACTTCCCTAAACAGTTCTATCTGGAGTAACTGTAGAAGACATGTTCACTCTTTAAGACCAGAATTGCTTCTTTTAGACGTCTCTTTCCTTGGACCCGAGAATGCTCATTACCCTCATCCCTGAACTCAACCCGTATCTCCTCCTCCACCGAGGGCACTGTCCAGCCCCTACCCAGCACAGGCATAGGCTGTCAGGTTGGATTCATAGACACACTCAGGTA
This sequence comes from Myotis davidii, assembly GCF_000327345.1. Taxonomy (NCBI): domain Eukaryota; kingdom Metazoa; phylum Chordata; class Mammalia; order Chiroptera; family Vespertilionidae; genus Myotis; species Myotis davidii. The sequence continues at coordinate 8,023,230 of NW_006295816.1, read as the reverse complement.
GAGGGAAACTCTAGGACTCACCAGGGGCCGGGGGATGGGCTTCTGGGGCTTCTTGGAGCCCAGTTTCTTCATGGCGTTGTAGTACTTCTTCTGCTCCTCGGTCATGAAGATGTCCTGGCCCCCTAAGTGCAGGAGAGGATAACACACACCACTGTTATTAAAGCAGTTGGAGCCCCCAGGATTATCAAAATCATGCTATAGGGGAAAGACATCTCAACTTTCTCCCCTTTCATGCCAAAGCCAGGATCAAGGAGTGTCCTGTTTCTCACCTATAGGAACCCAGAGATGCCACATGGACAAAGGTGGGGAGGGGTTGGGACTAGGACCCAAGGGGAAGGTATGGGTTGGTTCAAATCTGAGCCTAGAATCCAGGATACTCATTCCAATAAGATCCATTGGTTTCTAGAAACTTATCTTGGCCAGGGGCAAGAGCTTACCTCAGGGACTTCTGGAACAAAGACCCTGGGACCCAGCCCCTCAACCCCTTCCTGGAGAGTTATTGCTTTATCCAAGGGTCTTTGGAGAACCCTTGACTGGTTTTCTGAAGGTCCTGCTGGTAACACTGCTCCCTGCTGTTACAGTGCTAGAAATTCCCCCACTGACAATGCCTTCCTCCCTTAGGATTGGATGTTAGTTTTTTTTAGGGACACTTTGAACTTCCTACATTCAACCCCTCACCTCCACTTCATGACATAATTTTAAAGCCTCCCATTTCAATACCATGTTTGTATAAATTAGTGACTGCAAATGCTGGAAAGGGACTGAGATCTGTGGCATTTGAAAGGAGATTTCAGAAAAATCTGTGGCCCTGACTGTTGTTGCTAAGTAGTTAGAATGGAGACACTGAAGGGTGATGGGTTCAACTCCTGGCCCAGTGAGGGCCTGGGTGGTAGGCAACCAATTGATATGTCTCTCTCACATCAATGTTTCTCTCTTTCTCTCTCCCTTCCACCTTCCTTCCTTTCTACTCTCTCTAAAAAAAATCAAAGGAAAAATCTCCTTGGGTGAGGATAAATAAATATATAACAGGTTGTCTGAGATTGGGTTCCTGTTTACTGAAGTCAGCACCCATGGAGGCGAGGGTCTTCTTCCCTAGCCTGAGGAGGGTTGGGATTCTGCCAACACTGAACTCTGGCCCTTCCCAAGGCATCCCGACTCAGAGCTCTGGATGCCAGGGCTCCAGACAGAGGCAGCAAGTGCTGGAGCCCCTTTTTTCCCTGTTGATACTCCCCAAGGGGTCACCTGGGACACACCCAACCCACTTGGTTCAAGTAGGAGGACCATGGCACTCTGGGAGAGAAGATGGGGACCCCAGGCAAGACTGGGAGGCAATGCTGATACAGAGAAATACAACTCTTTCAGCAGCAGCCCAGACACCAAACAGAGGTGAGCAACCAGGGGACAAAGGTCAGTGTTGGTGTTAAAGGTCAAAACTGGGTTCCCCGTCAGACATGAAGGGCTATGAGTAGTGTTGGCGTTAGTCATGAGGCCAGGGGACAAGAAGTATAAGATTGGCCATTACCGCAGAAACACCGGAACCCCACTTATCTTTTTTTTCTGTTGATTGAAGTTGTCAATTATGACCCCAACGAAAAGATTGAGTGTGAAGAAGCCACCGAAAATGATGAAGATGACGAAGTACAAGTACATGTACACATTGTTCTCCCACTTGGGCTGCAAGTTCACCTGTGAGGAAAGTGGGGCATGGGGACGAGGGGGAGTCTTAGTTTGTGTTCACCCCAAAAGCCAACCCTGAGACATGGACCTAGGTGCAGGTGGTTTATCTGGGAGGCGATCCCGGAAGCAGGAGTGAGGGAGGGGGAGGGTAAGCAGGAACAGGAGAAAAGCAAAGAAGGGGATGCTGGGAAGAAAGCCATTGCCACGGGCAACTGGCACTCTATCCTCTGGGGCCCTCTATGGAACCCTGTAGAACAGGCCTCAGGACTTGACCTCCAAGGGACAGGCAAGCTGGAGCATTTATCTACAGACTCCCCAAACTATCTGTGAGCGTTGCCCCCAGCGTTGCCCTTGCAGGAGAGGCTGCTGAGCAAGGTCTGAAGCCCTGAAGAAAGTCAAGTCTCAGAGAATCAGAAACACAGAATGCCAGTGAACTCAGAGCTGGGCTGAGAGGATGAGGCAGGGCACCTGCAATGTCTGCCACCGTGGGAATGGTCTTTCCTCAACAGCATCCTTCTCTCCGTCTGGCTGCCATGGTAGATGCTGAAATTCTATCTCATCCCTTTGTTCTAGCCACTGCCTCTGCTCCTGCTCCTGCCAGGGAATGCCCTCACACTCAGTTCTTTATCTGCATTTTCCTCGTGCAAGGGAAGAGTTTCAGAAGCCCAGGGTGTTTGCACGGAAGGAGAACAGGCTAGGTTGGCTTAAATAAACAAAAGT
>NW_006295816.1:8009616-8020233 GCF_000327345.1 Myotis davidii | reverse complement strand
TTGTGTACAAGTTGTAAATTCTAGCTCATTACCTGATACAATGCCACGACAAGCTTATCCTTTATTCTAGCCTATTAGCTCGCACTGGTCTAACTGTACCTCTGGGAGATCATATTCATTGGTAAGGCCCTCTAGCCTCATGGTGTAGCCTGTAGAAATGACCTCAGCTCAAACTGAGTGCTCTCCCCTACATAGCATCTTCTGAAAGACCCCCATCCCTCCACGTTACAGAGAGGCCAAAGGAAAATACATGGTTGATTTCAGGACTCACCACCTGCAGAAGCGCGAGGTAACCCATTGCAACATTATCAAAGTTGACCTTCATGTTGACCCAAAAGAGGTTGCCAGTGTAGTTGTGAAGTATACAATCAGTTTCGTTATTCACAACAGTAGAAGACACAAGAGAAAAGCCTTTACTGGTCATGTTGATGCACCTCCCAAACGTCCCTGAAAAGAAGTTCATGCCCATGATGCTGAAGATGAGCCAGAAGATGAGGCAGACGAGGAGCACGTTCATGATGGACGGGATGGCGCCCACCAGGGCATCGACCACCACCTGGGGGGAAATGCAAAAGGACCTGGAACCCCACCAATGCCTCACCCCTTTTTGCTGGATCCAACTTCTTTCTATACTCACTCAGGCTGCTTCAAGAGCCAGTGGCCTTCGGAAGCAAGAGAAATGGGTTAATTAGTGCAGTAATTCAGACTCAGAAGACTGAGCAGGTGAAGTGGGTTTATACCTTCTCTAAACTTCATCCAGGGCAGCTTTCAGTGTCTTCACTCAAGATTGAGGAGGTGGATGAGTTTACAAGTACACACATGCTCATTCAGGAGTGTGAGTATATGTGTTGTGCTAGCACATACAGACTTCTAGAAACTTGCTTTATTTTCCTTAAATACAACACAGGAAATGGTATATGGTATTTGGTTAAGAATGAATGACAACCTAAATCCATATTCACAAACTTGCCTGTTTGTAAACTAACAACCTGGAGATAAAATAAATATCAAACTATTGCAGTCATAAGCGCCTAGTGTTTATAAAGGTACAAGTTAATTTTAAAAGTCTGCTTTTGTGTTTGAAGACCTGATGTCTGCTTTGAGTCATGGATGGAGGAAGAAGGCAAAATCTCACATTCTATGCCAGGAGACCTTTGTAACTATGAGGAAGGGGAGGGGGGAAATGAACAGTCCCTCGATCTCCCCTAAAGCAAGGGCCAGGCGTGTGAGCACTCCACCCTGAGGAAGACAGTGAGGGCAGGTGGGTGCTGACAGAGATATGTAAGGACGGGGATGGATAAAAGGAAAAACCCATAAGACCCATGACTGTGGTGGGTTGGAGAGAAGATATATTCTAGTGGGCATGGTGGAGGTGCTGAGCTGATGATGTCACTACATTTAAATGAGTGTCAGAGGAGAGGCTCATTTGTCCTGAAAAGATGAAGAGCTGGGGATGTAGCGAAGATTCTGGCAATGAGGACATGTTGGCAGCGTGGAGGGTGAGTAAGGGATGCCTGTGGAGCCATGAAGCAAGATCAGTAAGAGTAGAAGTGAGGTCTGAGCCCAGGCAGGTGTGATGTTTCAAGTGAGAAGGGAAGAGGGGCTCACAGAGGGACCCGAAGGGGAGCTAGGAGGAGAGTCGGGACACTGCAGCAGCACCAGTGTCCATGCAGAAGGGAGGACCCGGAGCTGGACTGTGGGGTAGGGCCTGGAGCTCAGGGTCAGTGGTCTGGAGGGCATAAGGGGGAAGCATTACCGAATGTTGCAGACCAGAGCCATTTGGAGATGGGTCTTACCCGCATGCCTTCAAATCGAGACAGAGCCCGCAGTGGGCGCAGGGCGCGGAGGGTCCGAAGGGCTTTGATGGATGCCATGTCAGAATACTTCAGGATCTTCGCTATGAGACTGATCAGTGATATCTGAGTGCGGGCAGAGAGCACAAACATCACTCTAGGGTCCCAGAGGGGCGGTTCTGGTGGAAGGAGACAGGAAACCCCTCCCATCCCCACTCTGTCTAAGCCATGGTCCTCGCTTCCACCTTATTCTGGATTCCAACGAGAGTTCCAGAGACAATTCAGTCCCTTTCCTTATATTAAAGACTCACTCATCACTGATCTGAAGCTCTGGGAAAGGAAAAGCCAGTCTCCCACATGGCCAGACCCTGCTAGGCAGGTGGCCAACCTCCCAGTGCATTAAACCCACCTTCCCGTTCCCTCTAGAGGCACCACCAGGTCCCCAACATCCTTGAAACGTTGATTGACTTTCAGAGACTTAGAGAGATGATGGTCCTTCATGAGGTTATGTGAACGTTTATTTTGAGGAATATAAAGTTAGTCTCAATTGTATTTGCTCAGTAAAACAAGGTGGAAAGTGTCCTAGTCTGGGTAGGGTCTAGTTCCCTCTCCACCCCTAATTCCTTTGCTGTTGTTGTTAATCCTCACCCGAGGATATTTTTCCATTGATTTTTTAGACAGAGTGGAAGGGATGAAGGGAGGGGGGAGCAAGAGAGAAATAGAGGAAGAGAGAAAGAGAGAGAGAGGTGAGACATATCGATTGATTGCCTATCACACATGCCCCAACAGAGACAGGGATTGAACCTGCAACCCAGGTATATGCCCTTGACCAGGAATTGAACCCACACCCTTTGGTGCCCAGGTTGATGCTCCAACCACTGATCTACACCCGCCAGGGCTGGACCCCTGATTTTTTTTTTTTTTTTTACTTTGGGTCAGTGTCATGTTAGCCTAGGTTGCACTTTCACCCTTTGTGAAATGACAGTCAGATTAAGAGAACTCCAAGGCCCTACAGGTCTGTTCTTTAGTCAGAGTGACTAGCATGGGTCCATGAAAGCCAGCTTTGATAGACAGCTGAAACATAACGGCTGAGTTCTGGTGGAAGGAGACAGGAACTGTTGGTCTGTTAGTTTCTCCAAGGATTGCAAAGGACACAAACTGACATGGAAAAACGGTCACACCTTCCAGGAACTCTGAAGGTGCTGGGGAGATACCATATGCAGGATCTTGCTAGAGACTGTGCACCAGTCCTCGGAGTTCCTACTGTACCATGACTGGCCGGCCGAATTCAGGCTTAGCTCATCCTGGCAGTTAGGTGGGGATGTACGCCGGAACTTCAGAAGGGGAGGGATTTATATTTGGGTGCTAGAGCCTCAAAAGATGCCTATTCTTGGAACGGGTGGCATATCCCACCAGGATAAAGAACTGGAATGAAAGGACTCCCTGCCTCCCCACTTTCACCCGTGCAAGGCTCCAGACACCAGCAGGTGGCACCCAACTGCATGGCTGGCAGAGCAGGGAGGTTTGAGGTCAGCTCTATGCCGGACCCTTTTCAGTCTTTTGCTCAGCACCCTAGAAAGCCTGGCTCTTGTGCGAATCTGCAGCCGGGACAACCAGGGGCTGGGGTCTCGCCATCAAAGCCTTTCCACCCAAACCCAGCCCAGCTCCCCCCACTCAGGGCACTTAGTCTCCCAGCTGGCCTCTAGGCTCCTGTAGTGCACCCATCCTTCCTCCACTGCAAATCTGACTATGATCATGTTTCTCCTTTACTCCCAACCTTCACTGGTACTTAGGATAAGTACCCTTAGGATGAGCTCCACACTCTTTAGCCCAGTGCCACAGGCACAGCCACAGCCACAGCCACAGCCACAGCCACAGCCTACTTTTCCACTCATATTTCACCCATATATTCCACCCAAATCAAATTGTTCCCTAAGTATACCTGTGTCTGCTCCTCCGCTCAGGGTCATCTTTTAACTAAGATTGCCGCCCTCCACCCTATACCCCCCATCCCCCGCCCCCAGTCCTCTTTGCACCTCCATGCTCCTGTTCATTTTTGTTGTTAATCCTCACCTAGGATATTTTTTTCCATTGATTTTTAGAGAGAGTGGAAGGGAGGGGGAGAGGCAGAGAGAAAGAAACATCGATGTGAGAGAGACACATTGATCCGTTGCCTCCTGCACCAGGGCTGCGGGTTGAGCCTGCAACTGAGATACATGCCCTTGACTGGAATCAAACCTATGACCATAGACTGATGCTCTAACCACTGGCCAAACCAGCTAGGGCTCCTGCTCATTTTAAGCCCTATACCTAATGCCACCTCTTTATGAAGGCTTCCTAACCACAAACCCCACTGGGTGGAAGCAGGCTCCTGTCCTTGTGTACCTAAGATACTAATTACTTCCAACGGTGCTCACCACATACCCCCTTATACTATGTTTATTTCTCCCTGTGTGTCTAATCTGCTGGAACACTGAAGTGTAAACTCCTGGAGATACGGAGTTTTAATTTATTGGCTTTATCTCTCTCAGAGCTCTTCATAAGTCAATCCTATAATCAGTAGTTATAAATAAACATTTGATGAATTGAAGGAAAGACAGAGGCATGTTGGGATGGAAGGAAGGAAGGAAAGAAAGAAGGAAAACCAGCTGGATGGAAACTTGATGGATGGATATTATAGATAGCTGAAAGGGAGAATCGAAGAAATAAAGGAAAAAATACGGAGCAGGGGATGGATGAATGGATGGGTGAAAAAGAGATCAATGAACAAATGGATAGGAGAAAAAAAGGATAAATGGATTGGTTAAAGGAAGAATAGAAAGATGGAAGAATGGGTGGGTAGTAGGGTGCTGGGTTGGAAGGTGCATGAGTGAGTGAAAAGAAGGTTAGGTGATTGAATAGTTAGACAGAGGGATGGATCAAAAGATAAGGAGACAAAAGGATTAAGAACCAGTGGACAAATGGCTGGAAGGAAGGTTAGGATGAATGGATGGGCAGAAGGGAAGGAGAAAGGAATTTTGAGAATGAATGAGTAGAGGGAGAAAACTGATGGAGACGATAAAGGGAAGAAGTTAAGATGAATGGACGTTTGGAAGGAAGAAAACGGAAGGGTGAATGGTTGGATAGATGGAAGGAGGGCTGTATGGAAGAAAGGATGGATGGTCAGATCATCACATTTAAAGCGTTCAAGTCTGAAGCTGGTGAGACCTACGTAGGTTGGAGTGACTGTGCCCCTGACATGGGTGGGGAGCCAGAAGAAAACATTTTTCATTCGCCTATGAATAGTGTGACTCCGATCTCAGGCCCCACAGCTAGCTAATCGCTGTGGTACCGTGGCCTGATGCTGCTGGCACATTGGTATCAGGAAAGAAGAGACTCGAGTGCTCAGACCTGCTGTGGAGGACCTGCCAACACAGGAGGCGGACAGAATGTTCTGTGCTGGACCCCATCCAGCTTCAGGAGGCAAATATCAAATACAGACACATTTCCTGACACCTCTGATGTGCAGACCGTGGTGCTGGAGGCTGCTGAAGTGGGGGAGGCAGAGACAGACACAACACATGTCTCCCCCGGCCGCAGGGACCCTCAGCTGTGAACTCTGCACAAATGACACAGGCAGCCACCTTGCAAAGCCAAGAGGGCAAAGGCCTGGACAGAGAAAGAAGATTGTAATGGTTAAGATAAGGGAGAGATCGCTCCTAGCTTTTAGGGCCAGTGGCCACAAGGTTAGTGTGAGTCTGACATATGAGCTTCAGCTCATCACCTCTCCACAGGGACCCTCTCTTCCCGCCAGTGCCCCCAGGAGAAGCCAGTGGTGTTAGCTCAGTGGTTCTCAATCCTGGCTGCACATTGGATATGTCCAGGAGTTTTACAAAAGACTGATGCCTGGACCCCTCCTAACCCTGTAGCCCAGAACCAGAGAGATATGCGTCTTTGGGAATAGCAGTGTTTGTTCACTGTATTTTTAAAAAAATATTTTGATTGATTTTTAGAGAGAGAGGAAGGGAGAGGGAGAGAGAGAGATAGAAACATCAATGATGAGAGAGAAACATTGGTGGGCTGCCTCCTGAACGTCCCCCTACTGGGGATCAAGCCCACAACCCGGGCATATGCCTTTGACTGGAATCAAACACGGGACCTTTCAGACCGTAAGCCGATGCTCTATCCACTGAGCCAAACCAGCCAAGCAATGTTCATTGTCGTGTTAAGAGCCGCCCAGGTGATTCTAGAGTGCAGCCAGGGCTGAGGACCAAGCCAGCAGGAGGGCAGATTGTCTGTGCTGCGCAGGCCTCAGCTCCCTAAGTCCAGAACCCCGTCCATGGGTGCAAGATCATAAGGCCTTGGGGAGCCTCGGGTGCCATCTTGTTTTAAATGTAGACACAGAGGACAGTAAGGGGTCTTGCTGGGTGGAGGCCAGGAACCAAGGACTCTCCTGAGGCTCATCATGGTGAGAAAATCACGCACTGCCCGGATCTTACCACTTGCAGGTGTACAGGGCTATGCTCGGACCCCTCGCTCCGTGCTCAAGACTTGGCTTTGGTGCCGCCCTTGAGGGCCAGGCCCCCGAGCTTTCTTGGGCAACGCCAGCCATTCATCAGAGGTGAGGCCCCTACGCCCCGCGTGTGCCCCCTGAGCTACTCACGTTCACGATGAGGAAGTCGAGCCAGCACCAGGCGTTGGTGAAGTACTTCTTGAAGCCGTAGGCCACCCACTTGAGCAGCATCTCGAACACAAAGATAAACGTGAACACCCGGTCGGTGTAGTCCAGCAAGGCCTTGACCGTGGGCTTCTGGTCAAGGTAGTAGTCTTCAAAGGCCTGGCAGGAAGGGAACAGATTGGCCGGCTGCCTGGACTGGACCCCCTGCACTGGGGCCCGGTGGTGGGGGAGGACCCCGCCAGGCCTGCCTCCCCCCAGCGCCCCCCTCCCGGGAGGGTTCTGGTAACCAGCTGGCCTGTATTGTTTTGTTTTCTCTGTGCTATACAAACCAGGTCTTCCTCAGCCAACGGGCCCATGTGGTCGTGCTCAGATTTTGCAGGGGAGCTGAATGCAAGTGAGAAGGGAAACCTTCTCAAACTGGAGTTTGGAAGTGAACCAAAGGGATGCTTACTGGGACCTGGTTTAAGAATAAAAGCATTAAAGGATGTTCCGCATGTTCACAGAAATGAAAGTAAGAATCGCCAGTGAACCTCTGGAGCGATGCTGGAGTTCCCTGGGAACCAAGGAAATGTAAATGAAGACACAGGTTTTCTTTTTCTAGATTGGTGAGGCTAGAAAGGAAGGGGGCGGGGAGCCCCGGGTTCGTGTGGCTGTGGGGGTGGGGCCAGCCACTCTCCTGCATGGCCAGAGGGGAGGGAAAGCCAGTTCCCTCTTTTGGAAGGTCAGTTTGGTGACCTGTCTCAAAGGCTGCAGAAACCTAGCAACTCTGCCTTCAGGAACTGACCCTGAGGACACAAAATGTCCTGGGGCCCCGCCTAGATCCTGTTGAAGGGGACAGAGCGCCCGTGCCCCACCGGCCGTGAATGTTGGCAGCTGCCAGCTCCGGAATGCCCCTCTCAGGAGGATGGCCCTGGGCTGAAGGAAGCGGCCTCCACCTTAGGAGGTCACCTGCCCCCTCAGGAGGCAGCCCACAGCCAGCGACTGACTGTGGGTTAAAAAGGCCTCCAGGTGGGACAGCCCTGTGGCGCCCTCTATGCTTCAGAGCTCCCGTGGGGCCGGGCTGAGACTGGACCTCCTGGAAACCTGTGTCTTCTTCTAGCTCCTTTCCCTGTTCTCTGGGCTCCTCTCCCAGGCGGCCCCGCTGAGCCACCATTGCATGAGCGAGGAGGGGCCTGTGGACTGAGACACTGCCTGAGAGGTGACAGAGTGAAGAACTGCAGTTTCAGTTTGGAATGTGTATGTGGTACATGCACAAGGACGAAGGGATGTGAGATTCTCTCTGAGTGGCAGGAAAATGGGTGCTCTCTTTTCTTTGCATTTTCCCATCATTTCCAAGTGGTGGGATTTTTTTTGTTTTGTTTTTGCACTTTGTCAGATGAAAACTCATGCTGGTGTTTTGTTTTTTTCAAAAGTACTCAAAGTAAAAGCATAAGGAAGACTAAATTTGGTGCCAGCCTATGGAGTCCCTTGGGGGAAGGAGACTTGAGTGGAAAGCTGCTGAGGCAGGATCCCAGCTCCCTGCTGTGATGGGGGATGGGGATGAGGGAAATGGGGCAGCTGGAACACGGGGAGAAGAGAGAGGGAGGGAGCAAGGGAGAGTGGAGGAGAGAAGGCCCATGAGGAAGGCATGAGCCGACGAGGTTATGAGGAAAGCCCCCAGTCAGCAGCAGATGTGGTTATTATTTCCAGCAGGGAGGGCAGGACGGAGGGCAGGGTCAGTGTGGAGAGAGCACCTCCAGCCTCCTCTTACCCTGCAATGCGGCCTCTGCACCCGGCCCTGGACCGAGACTGCTGTTCTAGGTGGACAGTCCCCACCCTGCTGGTGCTGCTACGCCCGCTCTACCTTCCACCCTGTGGGCCAGCCCTGCTCTGGGGAGCCCGCTGCTACCTCCGTCCTATGCCACCCCCTCCTCTCAGATGAGGCCTTCTCAGCTGCCTTTGCTCCGCCCCGAGGCTGACCTGTACCCTGAGCAGTGTGGGAGCCTGGCATTTAAGTGGGTGCCCAGACAGTCAGTACATTGTTTCCAGGTTGGAGCCAGGAGCCAGGAGAGTGAGTTCTAGGCCTCCCTTTGACTAGCTAGCGGGGACCCTGGGCAGGTCCCTCCAGGTCCTTGAGCTGTGACTCCTCACCCATACAACGCGGACAACTGGGGACGAAGCGTCCCCGCCTGTGCTGGCCTCTACTTTGGTCCACTGTGAAGATGAGTGGAGGCTGTGAAGCGACACTCAGCCACCAGACAGAGAGATGCATCCTTCCTTGTCCCACAAAGCCTGGAATTCGGCAAGGGGCTTAGGAAGTGTCCTTTTCCTGCAAGGCACAGCTATTCGGCCTCGCCGGGCAGCTTGCTGGTAATGCAGAGTCCCAGGCTCCAGCCCGGCTCTCTGGAATCTGCATTCAGACAAGCTCCCCAGGTGACCACATTCTGAGAAGTGCTGTTGTAATGAGTGGCCGTGAGCTTTGAACACGTAACAGCAGTTTACAAGCGGCTTGATCAGACGAGGAAAGACCATCCTCTTTCAAAGGACTTGTATGCATGCATATAAGCATAACCAATGGACATAAGACACTGGGGGATAGGGGAGGCTAGGGGACTGTCTTGGGAGGGGGGAAAAAATGGACACATATGTAACACCCTTTGTAATAAAAAAAATAAATTAAAAAAAAAAGACCATCCTTTGTCCTGGGCCTTCAGAGAAGGCCGGTATGTTTGGGGGTCAGAAGGTGGCTGGCGCGTCAGGGGCCTCGGGATCCTATGAGGGCTGTTAGGCTTTGTAACTGACAAGCTGGGTAACCTTGGACGAGTCCCTTAAGCCCTTTGAAGGTCAGTTTTCCCACCTATACAGTGGGATGCACACACTCGCTGCTTGAAATGCCTGCAGCCAGCGGGTTTAGCAGGCCAGGTGGGCACCTCTAGCACCCACCATGCCCTGCTGCTGGGAGGAGCCCACGTGCTGGGCTGCAGCTCTCCTTCCAGCCACAGGTCGGGGACCTGCACCCCAGGAGGCAAGGGGGCCCACCCGTGCAGCTCCAGGGCCTCCCCCTTACCAGAGACCCGCTGCTGAGCAGGATCATGAAGACGATGAAGCTCTCAAACCAGCTGTGCTCCACGATGCGGTAGCAGGTCTTGCGCACCTGCCAGCCCACGGCCCATGGGAACTTGGCCGTGTTCACTTTGCACCAGGGACAGCGGCGGGTGCAGCCTGTGGGGAGAGGTGCCTGGTGGTGAGGGACCGCCCACTGGGAAAGGGGGAGCATTTTCCCTCCAGCCCTGCAGGGAGACCGCTCTGCTGGGAAATCCACCGGCCACCCCTTTGGAAAAGAATTCTTTCCTGGGATACACAAGAAGCGGGGTCCCTCACAGGCCGTCTCTCTATCCTGCCCTCAGGGGCTCCTCTCCACCATCGGTCTGGTCCACTCTCATCTCCTCCCAACCTTCTTCCTTCTTTTTATTTTTTAAAAAAATATCTTTTTATTGATTTCAGATAGGAAGGGAGAAGGAGAGAGATAGAAACCTCAATGGTGAGAGAGAATCATCGATTGGTTGCGTCCTGCGTGCCTCCTAATGGGGATTCAGCCCGAAACCCAGGCATGTGCCCTGACCAGGAATTGAACTGTGACCTCCTGATTCTTAGGTCAACACTCAACCACTGAGCCACACTGGCTGGGATGACCTTCTTCCTTCTTGTAGATGATCCCTGTGGTCCTGTGCTCATGCTCGCCTGTCCCCAGAAGCCTGACAAATCATGCGGCCTGGGCCTGGTGGTATCTGAGGGGCCATGCCCCAAGCCTGTGCTGAACTGAGGGGCCACCACGTGGCTGGGATGAGGCTTGGGTCCAGTCCAGCCCAGGGTCACGTGGAACTGGAAACTAGAAGTGTTTTCTTTACGAAAAATTTTAATTTTATTCTTGAGGCCACAATTTCCTGGTATGCTTTATTCATTTATTGCACAAGGATCTACTGAGAACATAATGTGCCTCATTGCTCTAGACATTGAGGGAACTGAAGATATCTAGCACAATGAATGCCACAGTGTCTGCCCTTCGTGGCTAGGGGTCAAGTTCAATTCCTGATTTTTAATACAGTGTATGAAGGGTAAGGTGCAGTTTCTGTCTTCAGAGGTGACACAGAAGACTGAAGGCTACAGCACGTCCCGCCCCTCCTCGGT
>NW_006295816.1:8008354-8009574 GCF_000327345.1 Myotis davidii | reverse complement strand
CGGTTGTGGTAGCGACTCCTTTTCCCCTGGCAACCGCAAGAGGGTAAGTTTATAACTGAGGGGTCTTCAGGGGTACCGGGGAGGGCACAGCACCCATGGGCTATGTCCAGAGTGGCATGAGACGCACATCGCGCCCCCAGGACTTGTGTCTGAGGCTGGGAGTGAGGCAGCAAGGGGGTCCTGTCTCCTGTGGACCCCAGGCCAGGGCCCTGGGCACACAGGTGCCGGGTGAGCGTTGAACTGGATTCGGGCCCTAATTCACGTCAGTTACCTTCCGTGAAGCAGTCATCCGGTTCTTCCAGGTCATCGGCCAGCTCGGGGATCTTCCGGAGGATCTCCTCGGGATCCGGACAGTCCACCGTGCTGCCCTCGGAGGAGCTCCTGTCGCTCGCTCCCTGCAGGACACAGGCCCAGGTCAGTGAGCCCAACTCTCTGATGGGGCGGTCGGGGCGGGGGTCCCTCCCATGCCTGCTGCCTGACCAGCTGAGGCCCAGACCAGTGATGCAAGGCTTTCCCCCTCCAGACCCTGATGGAGTGCTGGCGATGGCCCGAGACACCATAATTAACCCATAAAGACTGTGCATTCACTGGGCTTGAATATTTAACCGCGGAGCAATGCCGCAGGGGCCCTGCAGCCCTCCTGGCAGCTCCGGCCCTGTAATGTCTCCAGATGAATTCAATTAGGAGCTGACGCTGCTGGCCTATTAGTAAACCTGATAGCTTGGCTAATGGACCCAAATGGTGGGGTGTGTTCCCATCTGTCACTGTCAGGCCCCTCCCTGCCTGGCCAGGGTCACGGACAAAACAAAAACAAAACTAACACCCAGCAGTTGTGTACCGAAAACATGGACAGAGAAAAGCAAGCCAGGGAGTCCTTAGCAGGCTCGGGAGGAAATCTGATTTCCCGTGTAGAAGGTGCAACCCTCGCCCGGCTGGACCCAAGTGGCTGTGTTCATCCGGGGCCCCCAGGTCCCGTGTCAGCCCACCCTCTTATCTTCCGCTGCTGTGGTCAGCCTTGCCCAGGGCCCCACAGCCAGTAGCTGGCATTCCTCAGGCTGAAGGGCTTGATAACTTTGGGGATGAATGGTATATCTTCCTTATCTTTGCCTAGTTCAGTGCCTGTCACAGCGTCTGCCCTTAACAGCTAGGGGTCAAGTTAAATCCCTGATTTTCAATCCAGTGTATGAAAGACACTAACCCTCTACAGACACCTCTTTCCC
>NW_006295816.1:8000370-8008329 GCF_000327345.1 Myotis davidii | reverse complement strand
TTCTCCAGAGATTTGTAATGAAACCACCAAGTCCATTGTTACCTCCTCTGACATTCCTAACCCCCGAGTCCTCCGCCTGCTCGGTGTGCATAAGGCTGTCAGCCGAGTGTTCAACACTGACAGCCACTCCAGAGCGCCAGGATGTTTTTGGTGAGAGAAAAAGGTGTGGACAAAGGAATGCGGGGGTGGGGAGGGGGAGGGGAGGGGGTCTGTTTCCCCCACGGGCAACCCTGACTTTCATCGGCCGGCTTCACCCAACTCTCTCTGTGCACTGTCTTCGGTTTCCTTTCTTTTTGGTTGTCACTTTCTGGGCACTTTTTCCATTTCAGGGAAGAGCCAAACCCTTGACAAGCAGCATCTCATTTAAGTTTCTAAAGAATCCTGCCAAGGTTACCGTTCAGCATCACAGTGGAGACCAGGAGGCTCCCAGCCCCCCAGCCTCACTCTCCCTCCTAACGCCGAGGGGCTGGGAGGGACTTTAACAATTGCCAGATGTGACCTGAGGTTGGGAGGTTGAGTGCAGCCTGGAAGACCCCACCTCTCCAGGAAGCTCTCTACCTACCTCTGCCGGGGCCCGAACGGCCGCCTGGTCTTTCCACTTCCTGCCCAGGTGTGGAGCCAGGTCCTCAGAGGACGTTCCAGAGCCTGGGCTCCTGGGTGCCGGGTGGTCCTCAGAGCTCCCGACTTGCTGCAGCTGCTCCTGCTAGTGAGAGGGGATCCCAGCTCGGTACTCGGGCCCACCCTCCGCTGACCACTTCTAAATCAGGACAGATCTCGTGTCTATGTAACTACACTCTACCCATCCACGCACCCGTCCACTCGGGTGACGTGAGCGGGGAGACTCGATAGCGAGACTCGATAGCCTGATAGGTCTGTGTAACTCGTGGCTTCATTACTTATAAGCCTTGTGACCTTAGGCAAGGTACTTAACCTCTCTGATCGTCATTTTTTCCCATCAGCAAAACTGAGAAGGCAAGGTCTACTTCATTCAGTTATGTTGATGACTTCAATATGTTCATGCTTGTAAAACACTTCGAACGATGTTAGCCATGACCATTGTCAATTGTCCAAAGGTCCGAGTGGTAGTGAACGTGGCTAGCTGGAGCCACCCAAGACCCCAAAGTAACTAAAAATGCCTTTGAGTGGAGATAGACGCCCCAGAGTTCATGTCCTTTACTGTGGGGGTGGTGACGCCCTGCCCTTGGCTGTTACCCAGACAAAGGCATGTAAAATATGGCAGCTGATAGCAGCTGCTGGAACACAGAGAAGTGACAGCTGCGGGGAAGAAGGCAATGGAAGAGCCACAGACTCAGAGCGCAGCTGTGTCAGGCCATTTAGTGGGATGGCCAGCAGCCCTGCGTGTCCTGGGCCCCACAGGGATCCCTGCCTTCCCATATTGTGCAGAAGTGCATGCCAGCAGTCATGGGGAAGAGGTTAATGAGGGTGGATACACAGTAGGGAACTGTGCCAAGTATTTAAAAATATATTACCCAAAGGCTGAAATTCTTTGGTGCCAAAGGAACAAGTGTCATTTCCCTGTGACATCCCTCGTTGGATAAATGAGTCACATAATGACCAGGACTCCGAAGGCTTCTGCTGAAGGTTAGAGGAGCCTGCTCATGGACAGCATCCTGTTCTTAGAGGAATCTCATTAGCCTCTCATGCACAGAGCCTGGGTTTGGCGGAGCAAACAGGGCCGCTGTGTGAAAGATGGCCCCAAGCACCTCCAAGTGGCCTGGGGCTCAAGGGAGCCCCTGCTCCCTGCTTGCCCTGGGAATCCTGACCCTTTCTTCCAGGTGCTCAAATGCCACCTCCTTCAGGAAGCATGGCATGGCTTGCACTTTCTATGTCAAGGGTGCCTCTGCCTGGCTAGCCTGGAGCTCTTCCAGGCCGTGCCAGCTCTGATGTTGGTAAATCTCTGTATCATCATTTCCCTTCTGCCCCGTCGCTCCCTCCCTGAGACTTCTCCTTGCTTCCCAGCACCATCCAATGGGAGAATTCTCACCTGCCCATGTGGGATCACTTCCTGCTGGGAGCTCCCAGCATCCTCCTCTTCCTCCTCCTCCTCCTCCAAGTCATCGAGGTCAGATTCACCCTCGGCAATGGGCACAGAGACCCACACGTTAGGATTGGTGATGAAGTCACCATGGCTGTCCCCGGGGTCTCTGGGAGCCGGGAGCCCCCCGGGGCTCCCCAGGGCCGCATCGGCAGCGATGTGGTTCTTGGCTTTGGAGCTGGAGAGTGGGATCTTCACCACCAGCTGGGGCTCTGCCTTGGTCCGCGAGAACAGGCAGGGCCTGCGGAAGAAGCTGCGAACAGTCTTCATGGTGCGATGGCCAAACGCCTGGACCCGGGCCAGGGCCACCTGCAGGTTGTTCATCTCCCCATCCTCCTCTGTGGCCGTGAGGTTGTCGGCGCTGAAGGAGTTCAGCAGCAGGGCGATAAACAGGTTGAGCACCTAAAGGGAAGGAGTGGAAGGAAAGACTGCTCGGCCAACGACCTGAGCCCCTCCATGGCCCATCGGCCCCGGTGACATGGCAGGATAGCCGCACCCGGGCCTCTCCCTGCATCCCGGGCTGCTTTCCCTCTTGGGGGAACGGACCGTCTGAGAGCAACCGAGGAGAGCCTTGGGGATGTCATAAGTGACCTGCCCCATGTACATAAGGCTTGGAAGCCTGTTCTCCACCACAGAGGAGGATCGCCCCTGCTGAGCGAAGGGACGTCCAGGGACAACAGGGAGGAGCAGGTGCGGGCCTCCCTGGGACCACCTGCCAAAGCCCTGGGTCCTAGTCCTCACTCTGGAATCCTGGACACATCTCATTGCTTCCAACCTCACGCCTTCCCTGTAAGCAGGGAGTGGGGATTCTGAACCTCTCAGACTGGCTGTGAAGAGGAAAGGACGGGGGGATGGATGTAAAAGTGCTCAGAGAGGCAAACCTCCTGCCTGAGGGCTAGGGCCTGGGGCTCTGCCGGCACGGTGAGCTCAGCCTACAAGAAAGGGGTTTCAGCCAGCCCCGCACTGGGAATGTGGCCGGAAGGCATCTCTGCCTCCGGAACCTGGGCGGGAAAGACTCGGACGAGCCTGGATTTGCTCTTTCATCCCTCTTCTTGGTTTAGCGTTCTCTGTCTGTAAAACTCTTACGGCAAAAGAACCTCAGCTGGTTGACTTCCAGGGCAACAAGTAAGGGGCCTCTGGAAGTCCACCACCCCCTCTAGCCAGTCGGTGCTGGGAGACCAAGGGAGCCCAGAACCAGCGTGGCTGGAGACAAGCTGAGGGCGAGGAGCCAGGCTGGGGCAGAGAAGGGGTGCTGGGGCCGGTTGTCAGGACATCTCCAGAGAGGCTCCCCTCAAGCCTGGGAGCGGGCTGTGTCATTGCCACAGTGGGCTGGACGCTGCCCATGGTGCAGCTTTCCTTATTCATCTCGTCCCATTGCGCTTGCTCCCTGCTCTTAGCCAGGCCCTTTGTAGCTTGGAGAAACCAGCCGGCTTTACCCCCCTGGAGAAAAATATTTTCTGGAACTCCCAGGAGCGGGGAAGGAAATTTTTCCTTTAATGACTGACTAACAGCTATCCCTTATTGAGTTCCTGCCATAGCCCAGACACTGCAGTGGCAATTTGCATATGTCATCTCCTGTAATTTAATTCTCCCAGTAAGCCCACGAGCAAGCACTGTGTTCTTGATTTTAAGGAAATGAGAGCTCGGGGATATTGTCCCTGGCGCTGGGTCGGCCATCACGACCAGCAGTGGAGCTGGGATTCTAAGCCAGGTCCTTGCTTTTCTGCCACGTGTGCTCATTCCCACAAGTCAGGCCGCCTCCCCAGGGACAGTTCTTACAATGTGACTTATAAATGACTCTGAAAAGTCTGAAGGCCTTCAATCCGGGAGGGACTCTGTGGGCATAAGAAATGTGCAACGTCCAAGCTTTTCAGGACAACCCGGAAGTTTCCACTGTTGCCCAGAGACAGTGCCCCAGGGGGGCTCCGCACTCACCACCAGGTTCCCCAGCACCATCACCATCAAGAACAGGATGAGGCAGATGGACTTCTGGCCGACTTCCATGCAGGCCCACATGTTCTCAATCCACTCCCCGCAGAGTATCCGGAAGATGATGAGGAAGGAGTGGAAGAAGTCGTACATGTGCCAGCGAGGCCAGTCCTCGTCGGGCGCAGAGATGTTGTGCCGCTTTTCCCGGTAGGAATCCCCGAGGAGCTGCTTGCCCACCAGAGCGAAGATAAAGACAATGATGGCCAGGATGATGGTGAGGTTCCCCAGAGCCCCCACGGAGTTCCCGATGATCTTGATGAGGGTGTTTAAGGTGGGCCAGGACTTGGCCAGCTTGAGGACTCGCAGCTGCAGAGAAATAGAGACGGTGTCAGGTCCTGGAGCTGTTCTCATCACCTTTCATCTCAAGTCTTGGCCAGGCACCAAAGGTCTAGGAAAATCACAAGGCAGCTCATTCCATTAAGATGGGGCGCTCCCAGGAAGGTGCCCTTACAGAACTTTCTTCCTATGTCATGAGCTACTCAACAATATTATCAGTCCTCTGGGGTCCCTGCATATTCAAGGTGCTTCACTGACTGTGGCAAAGTCAGGGGGCTTATACTGGGGTGGTGGTCTTGCCGTACGTACTCTATTCTGTAGCCACTGGCCTCCTGGTGTGGGCCTATTCTGTGGGGGTGGAGTACAGGCTGATGGAACTCACAAATAAGTGAGAACAGTCCAGGTTTGACCTGAAGAGAGGCTGGCCTCCTGCACATAGGGCATGGCCCATTGCATTTGAGAGGTATTGGCTATTTCTTAGGGCATTTCTTATCTTAGGGCCATGGATGTGTGTATCTGTGATATCAAAGATACTGGAATAGCAAGTATCTATGATATCACAGACCCAGCAATGAATGACCCATGTGTTCATTGAATAGATCAACCAAACTGCCCACCTTATTGAATGCCAACCACTTGTATACATGGCACTGTGCCAGCCCAAGAGGTGTGTGGAGAGAGGCTCCTGCCCTCATGGAACGAATGGTTTAGTTAACAAAGACAAGTCAAAGAGCCTGGCTGGTGTGGCTCAGTGGTTGAATGTCGACCTATGAACCAGGAGGTCATGGTTCGATTCCCAATTAAGGCACATGCCCAGGTTCAGGCTCGATTTCCATTGTGGGGCGTGCAGGAGTCAGCTGATCAATGATTCTCTCTCATCATTGATGTCTCTATTTCTCTTTCTCTCTCCCTTCCTCTCGGAAATCAATAAGAAAATATTTTTTAAAAAGACAAGGCAAAGACCTCCCCTCCGCCCCCGCAAAGTCTTCATTGTACACCCAAATGTGCTAAATTCCACAAGAGAGCAAAAGCACCATGCATAAAGATGTATAAACACTTAAAAATACATTTGTGTGGTTCTCTAATTTGTTAGAAAGAAATATCTGGGCTCAGCTGTCATGGGGTGTTTATGGAGCACCTACCAAGAGCCAGGCTCTGGATCAGGTGCTAGGATGACAGAGCAGGACAGCAAGTTTTATCACCCACACAGCAGTGGGTGCATCCCAGGGGAGGAGGGTTAACCCTCTTACCCCGGAAGCGCCGTACCTTAGACCTAACCAGGACGTTATTCTCCTTATACTGGAAGCAGAGCTTGAAACACCAATTCTGTGGACTGGACATAGAGGCGGCTGACAAACCCTAATCAAAACTGAGTGTTTGTCACTAGACAGAGCCCTTTAGTGGAGGGTATTGGGAGGATGCAGACTTTCCTTAGCAACACGATTGATAAGTTTCCATTCTCATGGTAAACTCTGGACAAGAGCAAAAGCAGAGGTTGGAGTAGGGCCCTGCCACAGGGTGACAGCCACCCACCACACCACAGAGTCTGAGGGGTCTGACTTGGGACAGTGAGGGACACCGGGGCAAGCTCACTGGCACCTGGGCAAAAAGGCCAGGCATTGGCTCTTGTCTTAATCCCACCTGGTTCCTTAATTAGTTGGGGTGGATTTGGGATGGAGAGTTTAGATATTAATATAGTTGGATTCTAATACAGTTGACCCTCAAACAACATGAGGGTTGGGGTGCAGGCCTCCCATGCAGTCAAAAATCCATGTATAGCTTTTGACTCCTCCAAAACTTAATTAGTAATAGCCTACTGTTAACCAGAAGCCTTACCCACAACCTAAACAATGAACACATATTTTATGTTGTATGTATTATATACTGTGTTCTTACAATACAGTCAGCTACAGAAAAGAAAATGTCATTAAGAAAATCTTAAGATTAAATACATTTACAGTATTTATTGGGGGGGGGGGAGGAAACCTCATGTAAGTGGACCCACACAGTTCAAACCCACGTTGTCCAAGGGTCAACTGTATTAGAATCCCCTAAGATAGCAGTTTGTTGTCCATAATTAAGCTTATATTAAACTGCGAGCAAGTTGTGTATAATTCTCACTATAGGGTATAAATGGAGTCATCCTCTATTAATCCTTTTGTTGTCTTTATAAAGGACAGGAAAACAGGGTCCCTCCATTTGCTGTTCTAGAGATGTCTGGGCATGGGGACCACTACTGTTAGCCAGTCAGTCAACACTCACTTACAGAGCGTTTGATGCTGGGCTGTAATGCATGTGCCCCCACTTCCCCAAACCACCTGGCTGGCCCCTGCTGACACTAGAATGAGTGGTGCCGGAAAGCAGCCCCACCTGTGTCCATGTTCCCCTTTGACCTTCACCTCCACCTCCACCCCCATCCAGTTGCTCTCTGTAGCCTTTGCCCAGCTTAGCATTACAACAAAAGAATTGCTCCATATTATCACGGAAAATTTATAAACTATTGCTTTTAATAGTTGCTGAGTATTCTTCATATCTAATTAACCTCTCTAGTTAATCTCATAACTAATCTAAAATTTTCTGTTTAGGGGGAAAAGTACACTGCTTCATATCCCAATCGATAAACCATGGGGTTAAGTCTTTCAGTGTTGAAGACCAGTTAGGTTTTTTTTAACGAAACGGAGCCACTCTTAGCAAAGATTTTACTAATGGTGTGGCCACCACTGAGTTGAGGGAGAAAGGCATGGGGACCAGAGAGCAAAGAAATAAAGCCGCGCTGAGAACTCCGTCAAAGAAAGCACGCGGGCATGTTGCACGCAGAGTGGCCTGAGGCTGGCCGTCTAAGTTTTAAAAGAAGTGAATTGCAAAGGAAACCATGGCCCCTGACTGCAAAGGCTTTGTCTGTTTAAAAGGTAAAATGAGCCCCGGCCTCCCATTTCCCGCAAGCTGTAGGCAAGCTCTGAAGGCTGTACAGACCTGGCTTGCATCATACTATGACAGGAGAGAGAAATACCCCTTATTGGGTGAAGACACTGAGTTCGGGGACTGTTTGTACAACACGAGAATTATTTACTGTTGATTGTCACAGATTTTTTAAAAATTTTTTATTAAAAAATATTTTTATTGATTTCAGAGAGGAAGGAGAGGGAGAGAGAGATAGAAACATCAGTGATGAGAGAGAATCATTGATCGGCTCCTTCCTGCCCACCCCACACTGGGGATAGAGCCAGCAACCCCTTGTGTGTGCCCTGACCGGAAATTGAACTGTGACCTCCAGGTTCATAGGTCGATGCTCAACCACTGAGCCACGCCAGCTGGGTGGAGTCACCGATTTAAAGAAACAAAATAAAACTAAACTACTTAACAGAATTGTAAGTTGGGAAGGGGTAACAAATGAAAATTTGTCTTGGAGGAAAGTAAAGATTTTAGCTAACTTTCACTTTGTTTTAAGCTAACTGCTCATGCTGGAATTACTAAGGTAAACCACTCAAAGAATAAAAACAGAGTCTTCTGTTTCAAAACCAATAAAAGGGACAGAGGAATAAAGAAAAACAAACAACCTAAAAGAAATCGAGAAGGGTGGGGGCAGAGAGAGAGAGAACACAAGTGTATTTGAGCACCAAAGCAAATGGAAAACCCAA
>NW_006295816.1:7990927-8000288 GCF_000327345.1 Myotis davidii | reverse complement strand
GGGAAAGGATCACAAATGAAAATTTGTCTTGGAGGAAAGTAAAGATTTTAGCTAACTTTCACTTTGTTTTAAGCTAACTGCTCATGCTGGAATTACTAAGGTAAACCACTCAAAGAATAAAAACAGAGTCTTCTATTTCAAAACCAATAAAAGGGAAAAAAGGAATGAAGAAAAACAAACAACCTAAAAGAAATCGAGAAAGGTGGGGGCAGAGAGAGAAAGAACACAAGTGTATTTGAGCACCAAAGCAAATGGAAAACCCCAAATGTAAGGGTAGACACATATCCAGATCTAGGGGTGCTCACAGAATGAGTGGACTACTCGCTTTGGTCCAAAGACAAAGATTGGATTGTCAGAACTGGATAAGAATTTAAAATCTGACTATGCTATTTACAAGAGACATATAAAAACCTTCATGATACACAAGGATTAGAAGAGGAAGAATGCATAAAGACATATGAGGCAAATTCTAAACCAAAACAAACAAACAAACAAAAAACAAAAAATAAACCCATTTTTGAATTAATATCAAGGAAGGAGATTTTTAAGGCAAAAAGTATTTTAGGGACAAAGAAGGTCAATTCTGAGTGGTAAATTTCACTTTACTGGGAAGATATAATAGCTTCAAATTTGTATACATTTAATGACACAACCTCAGGATAACACCAGACGGAGAAAGAGACCTCACCATAATCATAGTGGGAAATATTTTTATAGACCGTTCTCTCATAATTACTAGACCAAGCAGGGATATAGAATATTTGGACCATGCCATGAACTTCCTGTACTGAGCGGATTATACAGTGTATTGCTCCCTGCAACAGCAGAAGGCACAGTCTTTTCAAGTACATAAGGAACATTTTCAATATATTGAGCCAAAAGGAAATTATCAATATATTTCAAAGCACTAACATCAGACAATACATGTTCTCGGACTATAACACAATGAAGCCAGAACGCAATGGCATACAGATAACTGGAAATACCACATATGTCTTGAAATTGAGAACCATGCTTCTAATTAACCCGAGTCAAAGAATAAATCAAATTAAAAATGAGAAAATATTTAGAACCAAATAATAAGGGAATTCTACACATCAAGGTGGTTCTTAGAAGGAAATTGAAGTCTTAAATGAATATAGTGGGGAAAAATTGGTTGACAATTCCATCTTAAGAAGTTAGGAAAGGATGAAATATGCAGAATGGAGAATGTAATTAAGATAAGATGCAGGGTTAATTGACACAGAAAACATCAATGAAGTACAGAGGATCCACAAGCTAACAGTCGGTCCTTTGAAAGGATTGATTAAACTGACGATTTTTTTGGTAAGACTAAAAAAATAAAATAAAGAAAAAAGATGAGAGAAAGCACAAATCATTATTTTTAAAAGAAAGAAAAAGGTAACATAAGTACAGATGTTGTAGGCCCTTAAGAGATAACAGCATAGCAGCTGACTAGGTGGCTCAGCTGGTTAGAGTGTCGTGCCATACACCAAGAAGGCTGTGGGTTTAATTCGCGGTCACGGCACATACCTACTAGTAAATTGTGGTAAAAAAAGAAAAAAGAAAAAAAAGATAACAGCATAGCACGCACAACTTTATGTCAATACATTTAAAATTTAAATAAGAAGGAAAATTTTAGAAAAATACAACTTACCAAAACTACTTTGAGAAATAGAAAACCTGACTAGTTCCACAGCCATTAAGAAAAGTCAATCATTGCCGAAACCGGTTTGGCTCAGTGGATAGAGCATCGGCTTGCGGACTGAAAGGTCCCAGGTTCGATTCCGGTCAAGGGCATGTACCTGGGTTGCAGGCACATCCCCAGTAGGAGATGTGCAGGAGGCAGCTGATCGATGTTTCTCTCTCATCGATGTTTCTAACTTTCTATCTCTCTCCCTTCCTCTCTGTAAAAAATTAATAAAATATTTAAAAAAAAGAAAGAAAAGTAAATAATTAATGAAAAATCTTGACCTCCAAATGGCTTCATTAGAGAATTTTACCAAACCCACCAGGAGCAAATAATTCCAATCTTACCCAAAGTTTGGGTGTCGAAGAAGAGGAATATTTTTCATGAAGATTAGCATAACCTGGCAGTTAGCATACTAAGGCCTGGCCAAGGACAATGCAAGCAAAGGAAAGTAGAGGACAGATATTACTCATCACTACGGATGCAAACATTGTAAGCAAACTCTTCGCAGGCTGGACCTTCCAATGTATCAAGATTATATCACGATCAGGTTGGGTTTATCCCAGGAATGCAAAGTTGATTTCACGTTAGAAAATCAATTAATATAACTGACTTCTCTAATAGATTAAAGGAGAAAGTCTTGTGATTATTTTAGTGCATGCAGAACAACTGTTTGATAAAATTAAACATCTATTCATAATAAAAATGTATGTAGTGTGTATACTTTTTATTCTTCAACTGAGGATATGTCCTTATTGACTTTTTTTAGAGAGAGAGGGAAGGGGGAGAGAAGAAGAAAGAGAGAAAGGAAGAGAGAGAGAGGAAGAGAGAGAGAGAGAGAGAGATTACAGAGATAAAGATATATTCCTCTCATAGACTATTTTTAACCCAAACTGGAAACACATTTTACAACCAAAGAATTAATAGTGTTCATGCCAGGCTGTGCATCAAACCTGAAACCCAGGCGTGTGCCCTGCTCAGAATCAAACCCACAACCTTTTGGTGCACAGGACGATGCTCCAGCCAACTGAGCCACCCGACCAGGTCCATAACAAATATTTCTAACAAAAAAAACTTTCCTAAACTAATTTTTTTAATCTTTAAAAATTGTCACAAATATCAGGCTTGGTGAAATATTGAAAGCATTCTCTCTGAGAGCAGGAGAACAGCAAGGATGTCTGCTGTGAACACTCCGTTCCAACAGTGTACCGGATGTCCTAATCAGCACGATAATGTAGAATCTAATGAACAAAATAAACTGACAAACAAAATGGAGCCAGAAGCATGGATACATGGGACAGACCGGCTTATGCCCGAGGGGGAGGGGGCTGGGGGTGGCTGGATAAAGAAGGAGAAGGGACTCCACAAGAACATAGATGCAAAGCCCTTGGACACGGACAATAGTTTGGTGAAGGAAGGGGCTGGTGGGGTGGGTGGGCAAAGGGCCGGGGAAAGGGGGACGCATGCAATTGTGTCAACATTAAAAATGTTTCATAAAAAACCCCAATGGTATAAGGCTTAGAAAAGAAGAGACAAAACTCATTATTTGCATGATATGATTGTGTTAATACATTTAAAAGATTATATAGATAAATTGTTAGGATTCATGAGAGATTTCTGGATACAAGGATATTAAATAGCAAAATACTAGTAAAAACATAAAAACCAGAAAAGGAAATTTAAAGAGATATTTCATTTAGAGCATAGGCACCTGCCTCTTATCATCATTTTCTAGATACTTAGAAAAATCTGCCTTTTGGTGAAAACTGTGATTTAATTCAGATCTCCTCACATTCCCAGGTTATGGCTAAAGGGCCCTGAGTCCCACTCTGTCTTCCTCCTCCATAGGCTGGCGAAGGCACCATAGTCTCAGGCAGATGTCATCACCTGTGTGTGGTTCAGGGCACACGTGTGTCCAGGACATGCTTCATTTGGCCTGTGGCGTGTTTGGGTGGAAGGGGGGAGAGGAGGGCCATCTGTAACACTGTCAACAATTTTTTTAAAATTTTGAATTACTAGCCAATATGAACCATAAAATCTGGATTTCTGTTTTCTCATAAAAAATTAGAAACTCTGACAACAATGGGCGAGTCCCCTGATTTCCGTGTCCTCCCTGGAGCCAGGCTCTGTGCTGGTCGGCCTAGATCGGACTGAGTGGCCCCCACCTGTTTTAAGGGACAAGTGCCCGCTGCCAAAAGCTCTTCATTGGCCAATTTATTTCACTGCCTGCCTGGTTCCTATGGGCATTTGCATTTGCCACCCCAATGCAGGGACCCCAAGTCCAGGAGCTCAGTGCTGTTTGGCTGGGCTCCCTGATGGGGCCCTAAGCAGACTTTCTGGCCTGGAAATGCACTTAGTGACACTTCTGAGCTCTGTCCCTTTCCTTCTGTCATCTCTCCGGAGCCGGACACTAGGTGGCCAGTGGGCACTGCGAGAATACTGGAACAGGGGTCAGTGAGGCACCGTGCTTCCTCCAGATGGCCTTGGAAACTGGGAGACCCCAGTGACCCCAGACTTTCCTGGCAATCTGACAAACCTGACAGATGTGGCTCTTACAAGAGTGGGTGGCTGTGGGCAACGGGGCACCAGCTACTTAAATAGAAGAACTGCTCCTGTAGAGGGCGCACTGGAGCTGAGTTTGGAGAAGAGTCAGGCCATGAGGCTAGTAGGTGGCAGTTTTTGAGGTGACACATGGGGGCTGTGATTGGGGCACTAGGGAGTCAGAGGATGACCTCCATGAGGCGGGAAGAGCTGGGACTCCGGGGTCAAGCAACCTGGCTTTGAAATGCAGGTCTGCTGCTCACCCCCTTGCCCCCTCACCCCTTGGCTGCTGGGAGACTTTGGGTGGTTGAACTGCTCTGCATCTCAGTTGCCCTCAGCTATCCATGAGGATATTAGAAGCAACTCTTGTCTTAGCAGGTTTGGTTCAGCCCATAGAGCGTGGGCCTGTGTATTGAAGGGTCCCGGGTTTGATTCCGGTCAAGGGTACATGCCCGGGTTGCAGGAGGCAGCCCCAATGGGGGTCGTGCAGGAGGCAACCAATCAATGATTCTCTCACTTCATTGATCTCTCTCCCTCTCCCTTCCTCTCTGAAATCAATTAAAAAAAAAAAAGACATACACATGTCTAATAGACATATAAAAAGATGCTCAATGTCACTAATCACCAGAGAAATAAAAATTCAAACCTCAATGAGATATCAACTCACACCTGTCAGAATGGCTATCATCAATACATCAACAAACAATAAGTGTTGGCAAAAATGTGGAGAAAAGGGAACCCTCATGCACTGTTGGTGGGAATGTAGCCACTATGGAAACCAGTATGGAGGGTCCTCAAAAATATTAAAAATGAAACTGCCTTATGGCCCAGCAATTCCACTTTTGGGTATTTATCCAAAGAAATCCAAAACACTAATTCAAAAGAATATATGCACTCCTATGTTCATTGCTGTGTTACTTACCCTGTCACCTGTGGCCTTGTGTTTTTTTTTTTTGTAAACTAGCAAACCCCTTTCCCTTGTTTGTGTTCAGTGTCTATATTATCTGCAGGCTCCTGGAGGATTGGGGCTGGGAACACTGGATGTGGCAGCAGAGAGAACTCTCTGGACCAGAGCTCAGGGCATACGCATTGGAACCCACGCTTGAGTGTGCCCATCTGCACGGTGAAGAGGGGAATAAGTGGGTAATCATGAGGATAATCGTTATGACATAATTATGTAAACGAGCAGTCAATCTGGTTCAGTAGTTTAAAGCGTGGATGATGGGGCGACGCAGACCCAGATAAAAATCCCAGCTCGGCCATTTCTGAGCTTGTGTAAGCTGGGGCCAGTCACGCGTCCTCTCCGTACCCCAAGCTCCTCGTGTGTACAGTGAACATCAAAGTGAGAAAATGCGAGTGCAGGCCTCAGCAAAGGTCCTGGCAGACAGTCATTCGCCAATAAATAATAGCTATTGGCAAGAAGAAAAATAATATACTGTCTCAAGTTCTTTCCCTCTCTGAGTGTCTCAGGACAGGATTCTGACCTCAGAAGAGGCCAGGACCAGACCCAGGCCACACAACCACCAGCAGGGAAGGGAGACAGGGAAGAAGAAAGCAGAGACCAGGGACCGGGGCTTTGCTCTCAGTTGATCTCATCGATGCCTGTCACCAGCCTGGGCAACAGAGGGTTGCACTGCTTTTATGAGAAGGAATGGGTTGAGAGTGTCAGGGACTTGGCTAATGGCACAGACTGCAACTGTGTTCTTCAAAGGGCACCTGTAGGGTGCGCTCTGTAGGCAAGTCAGTGAGGGGTGGGGGGGATGGGTTAAGGTCCTGTGCCCTAGAGAAACCTGGACACGCCTCCCTCCCCTTTCCCAGCGGTGTCACCTCTGGCGGGATTCATAACCTCTCTAAGTCTCAGTGCTCCCTTCTGGGCCATGAGGGTGATAATTATCCAGATGATAATCTCAGAAGGCCATGACTCTGAGCGAATACTTACAAAGCACCTGTAGGCACCCCCGAATGCCTGCCTTTCTTTCATTTCAAAAAAACAGGCGCTCTGCTCTGTCACAGAGAGAGGCCTCTCTCTCTCTCGCTCTCCCTCTCCTCAACCTCTCCAACTGTAAAATGGGGGTGTGGACCCAGAAGTCTCTTCCATAAAGCCCTCTGTGGTCTATGCTGACTTCTTAAAAATAAGCTCTCTCTTCTCTTCCCATTTCTCCTTTTCTGGAAGGAAACGGGAATGTCCATATCTTTACACAGGAAAGTGGCCTTTACACTTATTTCAAGGTAGAGGCACCTGAAACCGGGAGAATTCAAGTGGTCAGGGCTTTCCTGGTCCACTTCCCTGTGCTCGTTCATCCCCAGGCAATTCCCACCAGCTCAGCCTGGTCCGCTGGACTTGACTTCCTGAACTCAGCGTCCACACATCTCCTGCACTGCTCCTCTGCCGTCAGCTAGCTAGACCAACGCTCCAGTCAATGAGGGCATGCGCCCCCCACCCCCCAGAGTGCCCCGGCCACGGTGGCATGGCTTCCGGGCACTCACAATGTTGCCTATCTGGAACATGGTTTCGAAGGTGGGGCTCATGTTGTGGTGCTCCATGGACATGAAGACTGTGTTCACCACGATGCACAAGGTGATGGTGAGCTCCGCAAAGGGGTCCGTCACAATCCTAAACAGAAGCGTCTTGATCTTCAGCCACGTGGGGCAGCACTCCCAGATCAGATACTTCCGAGCCAAGTTGGTCAGGCAGGGCGGGCACCTCTGTTCAGATTCCTCCAGTTCTGCATCACAGGTGTAGTCAATGACAGCTGTCAGCCAGGAGTCACTTCAGACCCCCATCCCCTAGACCCGTGGTCGGCAAACTGCGGCTCCCGAGCCACATGCAGCTCTTTGGCCCCTTGAGTGTGGCTCTTCCACCAAATACCACATGTGGGTGCGCACATACAGTGTGATTGAAACTTCGTGGCCCATGCGCAGAAGTT
This sequence comes from Myotis davidii, assembly GCF_000327345.1. Classification (NCBI taxonomy): domain Eukaryota; kingdom Metazoa; phylum Chordata; class Mammalia; order Chiroptera; family Vespertilionidae; genus Myotis; species Myotis davidii. The sequence goes on along the minus strand of NW_006295816.1, from coordinate 7,993,130 downwards.
GGTATTTTGTGGAAGAGCCACACTCAAGGGGCCAAAGAGCCTCATGTGGCCAGCGAGCCGCAGTTTGCCGACCACTGCCCTAGACCTTGTCATTACGAATAACCACTACCTTCAATCTCCACTTCAGCCTCCCTTTCTCCGATTAGTGTTTCCTAGTTTTTGAAATTCCTTCAGTCCAGCAACCCCAATCCAGTCTCTCCCCATCTAGTCCTCCAAACCATGCACCCTACACTTTTTAACTGCTCATCACCTATGTCATGTCTTTACTTCTCAACTTACCTAAGTTAGAGTTTATGTCCTTCCCTCTATTGAGTCCTTTGCAGACACCTGCAATTCCCTTGCCCCTCTCCCCCTTCATTGTACTTATCTGGCAGAACCCCAACTCTGAATAAACCCAATGCAAAGACTATTCCGCAGCTGACCAGCTGACCCTGGATGCAAAAAGTGCATGACTGCCCTAACCGGTTTGGCTCAGTAGATAGAGCGTCGGCCTGAGGACTGAAGGGTCCCAGGTTCGATTCCAGTCAAGGGCATGTACCTTGGTTGGAGGCACATCCCCAGTAGGGGGTGTGCAGGAGGCAACTGATCAATGTTTCTCTCTCATCGATGTTTCTAACTCTCTATCCCTCTTTCTTCCTCTGTGTAAAAAATCAATAAAATATATATTTTTAAAAAGTACATGACCACATTGGCTGGTCCCACTAGTGATTCATGAGTCCCATCTGGTCACTGTCCAAAAATTCTGCCACATTTCTCTATTTCAGTCCATACCTTCAGCCTTCCAGACTGCTATTTCTCACTTCCCCCTCCCTCCTCTCTCCTCCAACCTCCATGTCCCCATCTCCACTCCTCTCTCTGGCACTAAAAAGAAGCACAGGAAGTAGTGCTGAGTGAGGAATCTTGCAGAGACACCATTGTGGCAGGAAGCAGCCTGTCTGTGAGGCAGGACAGGAAGAGACTCAGCCTTGTAAACAGCCTCAACTTTGCTGCTCTTGACCGTCTGGGGAGATACAGAAGCTAAAAGAATTATGCACTTGCTAGCTTGTAAATGATCAGGGTTTTTCCCCCTCAAAGAGTCTTCTGCAAAAATACTATTCCAGAAAGAAATTTCCTCCTGTTATTATTAAAGAGATGTCCCCCCTCTAATTAACAACCAATGTCTCCACCCGTGCATTCTCTCCTGCTAGCCACTTCAAGAATTTATGGAACATTCCCTCTCTTTCCTTTATGTTCAATCTCTCCCATTCTCACAGATCATCTCGATGAGCATGCAAATGTCCTTTTAAAAAAAGACACATAAGAAAACCAAAATAAAATCTTCTTTCAACTCTACTTACACTATAGTGTCATTTTTACTATCTCCTTCTCTTCACAGAAAAACTTCTTGAAAAAGTTGTTTATATATAATATGTCCTTATCTCTCATTGATTCTTCATCCCTCCCTCCAATGTGGCTTCTGCCTGCTCCCCACCCCCACCCCACCAATCCTCTCTTGCTCAATCACCAAAGACATCACATGACCGAAGCCCTGGACTTTTCTGAGGCTTGATCTTACACGTTTCTATAGCATTGCCTCTTCTGACCTTTCTGTTCTTCTTGAAGGAATTTAGACCTTTGGCTCTGTGTTGTATTCCCTGGGTCTGCTCTTATGCCTAGGCATTCCCGCCTAGCCTCCCCTACTGACTGCGTTTCTTCTGTTCCATCATTAAAGGTTGTTGCTTCTTAGAACTTTGTCCCAGACCTTCTCATCTTGCTTGATTCCCTCAACATCATCCATCCACTTGCACCATTTCAAAATTACTGTCTGTATTCAACTGCTTTCAATGGCGTATCACTAGGTCACTCTCAGCGCCTAAGCTCTAGACCTACTTATCATAAAACCAACTTCCTCCTGGGCATCTCCACCTGGATGTCTCAGGGGCTCCTGAAACCCAATATGTCACAGACTCAACTCATGATCCTCCTTGCTCATCTTTCCCCAGTGAATCTCCCTGTCCCCCTAAAGTGTTCCCTTTATGCCATTGCACCAGCATCCCTTTAGGTGCTTATGCCAGAACCACGTGAACCACCAAATCTTGAATCTTACGCTCCTTAGATAGCTCTCAGATCCTTCCATTTCCATCATCGCCTCTGCCATCACCCCAGAGTCCAGGCACTGCCATATTTCCCTGGTTTCCTCCTAACTGGTCCCCTGCCAATGCCA
>NW_006295816.1:7914819-7990264 GCF_000327345.1 Myotis davidii | reverse complement strand
TTTGAATGTTTCTTTATGTCATCCAAGCCATTTACTTGCCACTCATGTTTAATACCTGTAAATTTCTTCTTAATGGCATCTTTAGAGCTAGCATAAATCATCTTGCTTTTTAAAGGTGCACTTTCAGGAGCCCAGAATATAAATACTAGGTCTTCTTTCTTAGACTCTTTTGTTTCGTATGTGGCATCGTACAAAGCATATCGGCAATCATTCAGAGGTAGCAACTTCACAAAAGATGTGTAGGGGTCCTCTACAGTATCACCAATGTCACCCACCAAGATCTGCTTTGCTTCCTCTACAATTATTTGTCTTTTGTCATCGCTTAAACAGAAGAGAACCGCTTTCTTTCTTTTTTTGATCTCTTCTTGTGTAGATGATTTCCTTACTTTCATATCATTAAAAACTTTGATGACTTCATCATTCACTGTAACTCCAGAAGCCATAGTGCCCGCGGCTGTGGCTGCGCGGCTGGGCTCCGGCTCGGCGGCACAGGGAGGAGGCGGAGGAGGGGCGGGGAGCGGCGAGTGCCTCCATTCCCCTCTTAATTCCCTTCTCTACATGCATCCAGAGTAACCTTTATAAAATGCAAATGTAGCGCCTCTGCTGCCAATCTTTTAGTGGCACCTCACTGCTCTTAGGATGAAGTCCAAAATCCTTAATATGGTCTAAGAAGTCCTGTGGGTCTGGCCCCAGTCCATCTCTCTAGCCTTATTTTAAGGCCCTCTCTTCCTGGCTCTCTATGCTCCAGCTCCAGCAAGCTTTTCCAATTCTTCAAGTATAATGCTCTTTTGTTTCAGGGATTTTGCTGTTGTTTCTATCTGGAATACATCCCCAACCCCTGGCTAAACTTACCACATCTCACTTCGCACCCTGTACTTCTCCTTAAGACACTCAGCACCCCAGAAGTAACTTGTTCCATGTCCTTCTCCCCGACTTAGCATGAGGGTAGAGACTAGGTTGTGCTCACTGCTGTACTCCTGCTTCTGGTCTTCTGGTTTGGACAACTGTCAAATCTTAGCTTGTTTGCCAAGCGTAGGTGGGTCACCTGCCCCAACTTCGGGGAACTGCCAAGTTCTTATTGGCTTGGGCCAAACTTTCTCAGGCACAATCACTCCCAAAGTGGTGGACTTTGTAAATCCAACCATAATTCTGACAGCATCAAGCTTCCTTCACGGACTCCATGGGTATAGAGGACATAATGTTCAACCAGAGAAGATCACAGCTCATCTGCCCTATACTCAAACACCTCTGACCTAACCTGAGGTCACCTTTACCCAGAAAAATGTCATTCTTTCTCCTGCCTTTCCTCACCTCCTTTACTACTTATCACTACCTCTCATAGTATCTTCCTTGAGGGGAAGTCTGTCCCACCTCAGAATATATGACAATCCCTCTTCATCAGTCTAGGTCTGTGGTCGGCAAACCATGGCTTGCGACCCACATGCGGCTCTCTGGCCCCTTGAGTGTGGCTCTTCTACAAAATACCATGTGCGGGTGTGCACGATTGAAACTTCGTGGCCCATGCGAGAAGTCGGTTATTTTGTGGAAGAGCCGGTATTTTCGCCTCACGAGCCACATGCGGCTCTTTGGCCCCTTGACTGTGGCTCTTCTACAAAATACCATGTGCGGGTGTGCACGATTGAAACTTCGTGGCCCATGCGCAGAAGTCGGTATTTTGTGGAAGAGCCGGTATTTTGTGGAAGAGCCACACTCAAGGGGCCAAAGAGCCGCATGTGGCTCGCGAGCCGTGGTTTGCCGACCACTGGTCTAGGTCATTACAAATTAGTATTACCGCCCCCCACCATATCACTTTTTGTGCATCACACTCATTTACTGTTCATTCAACAACTATTTGTTGAGCACCTACCATGTGCCAGCACTTCTATTCTAGGTACTGGAGATCCAGCTGTGAGCCGAACAGATATAGCTCTGACCTGTGGAATTTATAACCTACTGTATACTTTCACTAGTTTACAGATGAGAAAACTGAGGCACAGAACAGTTCATGGAGCCCCAAGACTGCACAGCTTACCGCAAGTGGCAGAGCCAGGATGCAAACTCAGACAGTTGGGCTCTAGGGTCTCTGTTCTCTACTACCCTCTATTGCTTCTCATCCAACCCAAACTGCTTTTGTTCTTAGGACACACATTTTGTTCATTCCTGCACAATGCATTGCATTTGCTGTTCATCTGTCTGGAACCTTCTCCCCCAGGTTCTCACAAGGCTGATGCCCTTACTTTATTCAGATTTCTGGTCTATTTAGGGAGAATAGTCTTCCACAACCACCCCATCTAAGATAGCCCCTTCTGCCCTAGCCCATTTGTCTCAGTGGGTAGAGCATCGGCCTGCAGACTGAAAAGTCCTGGGTTCGATTCTGCTCAGGGGCACATGCCTGGGTTGTGGGCTTGATCCCCAGTAGGGGATGTGCAGGAGGCAGCCTATTAATGATGCTTGCTCATCATTGATGTTTCTATTGCTCCCTCTCTCTTTCTCTCTGAAATCAATAAAAAATATATTAAAAAACCTATCCCCTTTTTTAACTCCTTATTCTCCACCTCCTTCCTTTCTTAATTTTTCTTTTACTTCTTATCACTACCTGAATACCTATCTGTGCTTATCATCTGTATACCCCAGCCCCAGGATGTAAATTCCATGAGGGTGGGCTTCCAGCGTGCTGACCACTGAATCCTCAGCACCTGGAACAATGCCATCCACAGAGCAGGTGCTCAACAAACAGTTGCTGATGAGTGAATACACGAGAAACGGGGGAAGGAGGAAGCCTGAGAGTTCTGGGGAACAAATGAAAAAGCAAGCTGTGTGTATTTCACAGTTGCTATTTGAAAAATTATCCACATTCCAAAAACCCCATATTGATTAAGGGTAATGGGCCAAAGGCAGAAAAAAGAGGCATGTTTAGGATCCCAGGACACAGAGACAGGTGCCCTTCAACACAGGGTTGGGGCATCCCCCCCTGCTGCTCACATGGGGACTCATGACAGTGGCCTTCAATGAGTAGCACTTACCCTCGAGGACAGAGGTCATGATACTGACCACACTCATCGCCCTTTGGATTCGGAAGGGTTCATTCAAGTATTCTGCTGTTAAGAAAGTCTTCTTTTGTCCTGCTTCAGACGCCTGCTGGGACACAAGCAGAGTCAGGGCACTCCCCAGACTTGACTTAATGGTTTTTCAGTGGCAAAGAAAGCTCACTCGGCCTCTATCGGCCAGTCTCTTGTAGCTGTGAGCTGCCCAGTGAAGCTGGGTCCCTCAGCAGTCTCGCTCAGAGAAACTGGGCTGCTCCTTGAACTTGGGATAAGAACTCAAGCATGACGAGCAGGACACAGAGCTGGGGTGCAGCCCGAGCCCAGGTCTGCAGCTAACAGAGTGGCCTGGGCTCACCTGAGGCTCTGCAAACTCCTGCCCTGGGACAGGGACCTGGCACCAGGGTAGGGGAGGGCTTTTACCAAATGGAGAGGAGCAGCAGGCCAGGCAGTCATATGAGATGTCCTCTGGGCTGTGCATATGACATTCACACAGAATGTGCATGGTATGTATACTACTCCACGATAGACTTTCTGGACCTCCCTTCTCATTGGCCCATTTCCCTCTCCACATATAACCCGGGTCCGAATTCCACACAGTCTCTTTCTCTCTGAGGGACATTTGTGAGCGTCCACTGTCCAGTTTTCAATTATCTGACACAATCCTTTTGACACTTCCCTCTTTGGGCCTTCGATCAGAAGTTCTGTCTGGGTCCTATGCCAGGCCCCAACCTCTATCACCCACATCCCCTGGATGTGGGGAGTCCAAAGCCCACAGCACCTGATTGAGCACCGCACAAACCATTCAGAACCCAAATTCAGCAACCATTTATTGAGCACTGACCATGGCTGAAGCTAATAGGTATACAGTAAGTGCTTAATACATATAAAGAAAGTTTCCAATCATAAGGGCTCAACCAAAGATGCTAGCAGATACTGGAGTTATTCGTTAGACTCCTGTATATAAATATAGGCACTTTCTGATTCCATTAAAACCTTTAACTATTTAGAAGCCTTTTTATAAGGGTAGACATGGAGGTGTGAAGAACTTAAGGGACTTGCTAAAGGTGACTCAGTCAGTAAATGACACAGTTGTGATTGAAACCCAGGTTTGTGTGACACAGAAGGGCTTAAAGACTTAATCCTGCACAAGCCAAATAATTTACCAAAAATGTATCCAAGTTGGAATATCTAGGAAAGTAGTAATCTAGGGATCAATAATAAGGTTTCTTAAATGAGGCATTTTCTAGAAGGTTAGACACCCCTGAAGGGGCCCTGCAGACTCGCTTTGACTTCAGGACTCTGTGCTGGGGATTCCTGTCGGTCCTTAAAGACCTATTCTCTCTTCTCTGCCCAGTCCTGTGTACGCATCACCCTCACCCTCTGGCTCTGGTTGGGTTTGACCAATGGGAGGCACAGATAGGAGATCAGAGGCTGGAAGGAGACAGGAGCCCTGAATCTAGCATCTGGCTTCCCCCTGCTGGGCGGTGGCTGGGCCCTGGCTGTAATTTTCTCCCTGAGATGGCAAGTTCAGTGAAGCCGCCTCTACACAAAGCAGTAGCTCTTGCCGGGTCCTGATTCTGGTCCTTCCTCTTGTCCCTCCAGCCTCAGCACATACAGCTTCCCATGGGGCTGGTCTCTAGGGACCTCATTGTCCCTGCTTAGCTCCCAGAGCCCTGCCCACTCCCTGAAAGTTTTCCTCTAAACTTTTGCCCGTTGGAGTGGTTCCTTCATCTGCTTCTTGCTGGCATCCCATCAGAGATGCAGCCGAGGTAACTCTGTAAGACTTATCCAAGTCAGAAGAGCCATCCAGTGGTCTGCTCACAAGTCCATTTGCAAACTGCTGTGTGTGAGAGGCCAGCCAGGGCAACCAAGAAACACTAGCAGCATCATTACTGCACCTGGATGGAGAGCTGACATCTAGCATGGCTCCCCATCCAATGAGGAGTCCCGGCTTGGCATTACATTCTGTGATTATTCTATTGAGTGCTGACCATTCAGTCACTGTTGCCTACTTTGCTTCTGCTCAGGGCACCTGCTAGGATTTCTCTGGGCCCCATTAGCCAAGCCCAGAGTAATTTGCACAGAGCCCCAGGGAGGCGGAGAATCTTCCATTTTCACTTACTTATCCAGAGAGCAAGCAGACCTATCTCTAAAGCAGTGGTAGGAAGTGGGGACAGAGAAACACTGAAGGAAATATGGGATCAACTGGAAAACAATTTTTATTCCTTTACAGAGTAAACCAGAAAACCTGTTTGAACGCAGGTCAACCCAACCTCTCTTTCTGGGTCTCACTTGTCCAGTCAGTAAAATGGGGATGAATAGGAGGTATTGGGCAGAATGAAGTCTAAAGGACCCTTTCATGGGTGACACTCAGAACGCCGTGGCCCAAGGCCTCTAACTGGAGAGCAGCCCCAAAGAACACTCCCAAACTCACCGAGCCTTCTGTGACTCCAGGTCCATGCTCACCAGTGGGCAATGGGGGGTGTCCATCCTCTTCATGCCCTGATCCAGGGTTGGTGGCTTGAGGCAGCGGGCTCTTAGGGAGAGGGCCTGGTTGGTTGGTACTCCCACCCAACAGCAGGGAGCCCCGATAGCTGTCGCGGTCTCCAAGAAAGACTCCATCATCTGCGACCCCATCAGGGAATGAGCCGTCTCGGACAGGGGCCCGGAAATGGAACACACTGCCATGGCTAGCCCGGCGTCTCCCAGAGGTGAGGCCTAGGAAAGACTGGGCATTGCCCCAGAGGAGCAGGAAAGGAGGAGGCTGGAAGCTCGCCCTGCAGGACAGTCTGGAGCCCAGCACCTGGCTCTGCTCATTCCCATTTCCCTACCCTTATTCTCATGACCATGTAGCAGCAAATGAAGGACACGGATCTAAGGGGTCGTCTAGGTAAACATGAGGGGAGGATAGGGGAAAATATTCTTGACACAACCTGGGGAAAAGCCAACAGAGATGACAGATTATAGGGTGCTTAAGATCAGCAAATAGGTCCTCATGGCCAAAGACATGTTAGAGGACAACCTTGTGGTTCAATCAGATGTGTCATCTGTTATCCAGCCTTTGGCCATCGGGCTACTCCACATGCAAGTTGTGACCTGAGGAGACTCTGTTATGTGAACTAGCTCTGGAACATGCTTGGTAAAGTGGTTGTTGAATGACCCAGTGCACTTTATGACCGGAAAATTAGGTTCTACAATTCATTAGACTCAGCCTACATGTGCGGCAAAGGAGAAGACAAGAGCTTTGCCATGCAATAAGCTTCCAGGATCCCTTGAGGCAAACTTTGAATAGTCGACAATGGGGAGAATGAGGGGAGAGTTACAGCCTAATTTCCTTGAAGAATAATGACATTCCTCCAAATCAATAAACATTTCCCATCAAAATCTGCCTCTGAGGGAATTGTGTGACCTACAGTTGCCAGAGAAAAGAAATTAATTCATAGGCCCAGAGCTCAGGGAGGGTCAGGTTGCTGGGTGAGCTAGTTCCCATGGCCATCGTGGGAACCTGACCATAACAAGTTATCAATTATGTCCATAGGTCATATAGGTATTTCTAAAATCTAAACACTGACTTCCTACCAAACTCTGATCATACTGCTGAAAATTTTCCCTTTCCTTACTTCTGTGGACAAAAAAGGGGACACATACTACACCTGACAAGCTCAGGGATGGCCTGCAAGAGACCTAATGTAATGAAATAGGATGGTCTGAATGAAAACTTCCTAACAAAAGGTGAGTCGTGGCAGGCAGTCATGTCCTAGGCCAGTATCTTCATTGGCAAAGGTCAATTTTACCTTAACTGAGCCTATCTATCATCTTTTTGCATCTATGATAACTTACCTTTGGAATGTCAGGGTAATTCCCCTTTTCCAGGACATAATCTCCCACCAGAATATGAGACCATAGAATCCCTGATTGATATCTTGTTCTCCCACATACCATCTCTATGTGCTGTAAATGTTAACTACCCTTTATCCACCAATGTAAAAGAAGTATGTGTCTCTATCCAATCTCCAAGATTTTCCCAATTTTGCTTTCTCCCCTTTTCCTAATCTCCCACCCATGGAACCCCCTTACATCCTCCCCTTGGATGCTGATGTATAAAATAAGTGTGAAAACTGCCATTTTCAGGAGCATTTCCTCAGTCCGTTGGGATTCTTGCTTTCCAGCAAGTGTCATTAATTTGACTCAAACAAACTCATAAAAATTCTCTACAGTCCTGGCCTACATGGCTCAGCTGGTTGGGTATGGTCCCGGGTACTGAGGGGTTGCTGGTTCAGTTCCCTGTCAGGGAATATGCCTGGATTGCAGGCTCAATCCCTGGTGGGGGTCATGCAGGAGGCAGCTGGTTGATGAGTTACTTTGACATCAATGTTTCTCTCTCTGTTCCCCCCCTCCTCTCTCTCTAAATATCAATTTTAAAAAATTATTTACAGCTTTGGACATTTTTTACATCAAGAATTTCTTTTATTTACTAAACTACCAAAATTGAGACATCTTGTCCGTTAGCATTCTCCTTACTTATCCCCTTAACTCACAGAAGTTTCCCAGCCATCATTGAAATCCTGAGATTGTAAACAGAGCACTCTTTGCCTAGGATATATGTCCAAGGAACATGGGACTCATAAAATCCACAAACCCTTCTCACTTTTGAAGCAATGTAGCAGAGTCAATAAATACTTATTAAAGATTGGACAACCAAATAATTTGCACCTGGGCACTAAGCAAACCTATAAAGAAAGGAGGAAGAAAATTTTTTGTCCCATATTTGACAGGAAGTGCTTCCTTAGCCAACAATTAATATTTCAAAATTAACCTATTGTGGGCAATGACTTCCCTTTTTTGTTAATCCTTACCTGAGTATTTTTTTTCATTGACTATTTTAGAGAGAGTGGGGGGAGGAGGGGGTGGAGAGAGAGAAATATCAATGTGAGAGAGACACATCGATTGGTTGTCTCCTGCACGCACCCCAACTGGAGCCAGGAATTGAGCCTGCAACTGACTTATGTGCCCTTGACCGGGAATCAAGCTCCAGATCCTTTGGTTCCTGGACCGACGCTCTAAATCACTGACCAAAACAGGCCAGGGCAGCAATGACTCCTGATTTGAAGCATTAGACTTGCCATAACATGCATCATCCAAGCAGACAAACCAGTTTCCCGCGAGTTCCCTGAGACCCTGACTGTGTCTTTCCTAGCTACCTCCAACCATTCTCTCACTTCTGATGGTAAGAAAATGGCTTTGTATAAAAACTGCCTATGGTCTCTTTACCACACGAATAATCCGGGGAAAAGAGGAAGGGAATGCCTTCTTGAATGGCCTCCAATTAACCAGGTAGCTTTAAAGAATTACCCAAATGGCATCTTCCTGTCTTTGCTTGTACATGTTCTTCTTTGTGCCTGGAAAATATAACTCCCAAATCCTCCCAGGCCTCAGTTACTGGAGGAACCCCTACTCACTATTTACTTTTCATTTTAATGATTCTCTCCCCCAGTGAAGCCTTTCCTGATACAGCCCAATCCTGTAAGAGTTGTGTTTCCTCTTCTATTTCCCAAACACCATTTACTTGTCCCTGATACAGCATTTAACATGTATCTGTTTTTATGCCTGCCACCTCCATCCAAATGGCAGTCCTTGGGAAACAGACCATGTTTTATTAATCTCTTCATACCAAGCACCTAGTATTGTTGAATGAACAAGACATAGTTCCTCTTTTTTCCTTGGAAGGTGAGCATAGCTGGAAAGACAACCACATACACCCAACAATTATTGGAAATCCAGGTGCTGAGTTATGGGGAAATTTAAAGCCCAATCCAGAGTATCACTGACATCTCCTTGAAGCTGAAATTCATCCTGATTGTCCAATCCCTGGTCAAATCCCCTTTGAAACTTCTTCTGAACTGTGCCCTGTGCATGCCAGGTGTTCCTCAAGAGGCAGAGCAAGGAAGGGAAGGACACAAACTCTGATAAATACTAAAGTGTGGGTGTCCCTGAGGCCAGTGTGCAGGTGAGTGTGTCTGTGTGCTTGTTGCACACACAAGTTTGAGGGTTGTACAGATGCTATTCCAAAAAGTAAAATGTCCTTCAGATGAGCACAGGAAAAGAGATTGAGAAGGAAGTGAGAGTCAGAAGGCCCCCAAATAGCCATTTTATCCCCTTTCCCATACTAATAGAGTGGTTACTATTGTACCACAAAGGGGTCATTATCTCTCAGGCGTGTGGAAAGGCCATAGGTGGGGTACACAGGACTTTGAAGGGAGAAGAAGGTGGTGGGAGGAAACTTGGTGAGTACCGTGAATCTTAGAGTGGGAGGCAGAGGCTTGCTGTGGGGCAGAACTGCTACAGGATCTGCAGTGAGGTACTCAAGTTATTCCCAGACTGGATACTATCACAGAGATGGGTGCTGGGATCTTCTGTGCCAACAATAGGTAGGCACTTGAGCGGTAGGGGCTGAGGCATGAGGTCAGAAAAAAGCTTGCAAATGATTTCAGCACCACGGACAAGAACCTCCCTCCAGGTTACAGAATGGCAGGCAGTGAGTGTGTCAGAAGGAAGCTGACTCAGGAGGACCACAGGTCCACAGACACCTGGAAGATATCGTGTCCAATATGGGTTCACCACTTTCCAACACACTTAGCTTCTTCCTCCGGTGCTCCTGACTTAGAATCACCACCCATCTAATTGCCCAAGCTTGAAACCCGGGAGTCATTTCGAACTCCTCTACTTTTTCCACACTCCACGGTCCCAGTCTTGTTGATTCCATCCCTACCCATCAAAGTCTTTATAATCCACCATCTTTTCCCATCCGTAATGATCCTGCCCTGGTATAGGCCACAGTTTTGGGGGCTGGCTCACTAAAACAGCCTCCCAAGGTCTGCGCCTCCAGCTAGCTCCCTGTTACAAACCGACGTATACAACAGCTGCAACGGTGGGTAATCTTTAGAGCACAAACCTGAGCCCCTTACCATCCTGCGTTGGTTGTAAGGCTCAGATTGTGGTGACTTGTTGTCATCGGTGGAGCCATCTGACACCTTTGGCTTCATTCTGTGCCTTTTTTCAGTGGCTCTTTTGGAAGATAAAGGTGATCCACTGTGGGAGTGGAGAGAGGCGGTGTCAATCCCCATTGCTGCCAGCATCTGAGGAGAGAGAACAGCGGCTGTAGCCAACAGTTTCTGGTTGAGCTTAGCGTACATGTGTCCCCCAGACATGGGGTGTCACAGAGCCAAAGGCATCTGAAACAGAGGAAGTCAGGATGCGGACTTGGATGGTGGTGGGATTGAGACACGGCAGGAAGACCTACCTCTGGGTCACCTCTCTTATTCAAAGGAGACCTTGTTGATGACCTGTCCAGATCCCTTTTACCCGGTCAGGACACTCATCTCCAGCTGCTGGAGTGTTTGCTGCTAATGGCTCACAGCTGCAGCGTCCTGCAGGAAGTTTCCTTTGACTGTACATCTGGCTGGGGCAGGTATGAGGGTACAAAAGGCGGGCCCTCTTGCTTCAAGTTAGCATGATACAAGCATGCCCCAGAGTTCCCATGGGATCAGGCCAAATGTAGTCTCTAGCTGAGGCTACTTTCTCATTTAATTCTTACTCTACCCTATTCTGCTTCCTTCACTGTCCATTCTCTGAGGGCACCATCAATAAATCACTTATCTAACTTCTTCACTCAGGTTCTTCTTCTTCTTCTTAAGAAAACATGATGTGCCGAAACCGGTTTGGCTCAGTGGATAGAGCGTCGGCCTGCGGACTGAAAGGTCCCAGGTTCGATTCCGGTCAAGGGCATGTACCTGGGTTGCGGGCACATCCCCAGTAGGAGATGTGCAGGAGGCAGCTGATCGATGTCTCTCTCTCATCTATGTTTCTAACTCTCTATCTCTCTCCCTTCCTCTCTGTGAAAAATCAATAAAATATATTTTAAAAAAAAGAAAACACGATGTAAGCCAGTCCCTGAGGTAAGATGAATCTTCCTAAAGTTCCTGAGATTAAGAGCCTTAACCTAAGGGACTGGTCCAAACCTCCGCCTAAGATTGTACAGCCTTCAGACTTCACAAAGCTTCCACCCCTCACAAACCTCGTGCTCCTTCCGGAGCAGCTCGAGGGCCTCCTGGAACTTCTTCTCCTTGGCTTCGATTTCATCCATGGTCGCCTTGTTCTGCTCCTCATAGGCCATGGTGACGACGGCCAAAATCAAGTTGACCAGGTAGAAAGATCCCAGGAAGATGACAAGCACGAAAAAGACCATATAGATTTTCCCAGAAGCCCTCAGGGTCTGCAGATTCAAGAGAAAGAAGAGAGACATGTGCCCAGAGTAGATGGGCCCCTGACATTGTCAGGTTCCTCCAGGAAAAATGTAGCCATGTTGAAGCTGACCCCTTCGCCTTCAACCAAGGCTGTGTGGGGTCATGCAGATCAATACCTGCTGGTAGAGGCGCTCCCAGGAATCCTGTGTCATGAGGCGGAACAGTGAGAGGAAAGCCCAAGCGAAGGAATCAAAGCTGGTGTAGTTAAAATCTGGGTTGTCAGATGTTTTCATGCAGAAATAACCTTTAGGGCAGTGGCTGCAACAAGAGCAGAGAAGGTCATCAATTGCACAGCACCCTGTTTATTGGGGGCAAGGCAGCCTGGTGCTGTGGGGAGACTGGAATTCAAGGCCTGAACCTCCTCTTATGAGCCAGATAATCTTGGACACTTAGTTTCTTTAGGTCTCAGTTTGTCTTGCCCATTAAATGGGGGTGACAATATTCTCACTTCAGAGTTTCATGCAGAAGGAAGTGGCCCAGAGAAGTGGCCTGGCAGACTGCTCAGACATGACCCTATAAGGTGATGAGCTCTTTGCAAGTCCACACCAGGGGTGGGAGAGCTGGTATGAATAACACAGACTTCACACTTGAGCCTGTTGGCATTACCTGCAGAATTGTCCATTAAAGGAGGACTCACATTAGCCAAGTTTACCAACAAATTATATATAACAATGAAAACATTTTCCACCTACTGAGCACTTCCTCTCTCTCTCTCTCTCTCTCTCTCTCTCTCTCTCTCTCTCTCTCATGCTTTAAAATGCTATAATTTAATTGTTTTATTTAGAAGGAGAACTATAACTGTCAAGTAGCTTATGGAGACTGACCTATAAAGGAATGTCAAATTGAAGATGATTTCTTGGTGAGCATTGGGGTGGGAGTGCTGGACTCCTCTCTGTCTTAATAAGAGGGTAAGTTGATGTCGACAAATATCTCTAAGCTCAGGGCATGTGAGGTTCTGTCGTCCACTCTCGTGGGTTGGCCTGGTCAAGGAAACAGTAATGCTACACCTGCATTCTGAGTTCTACTACTCTAGGATTCCCTCACCGACACCAGCCTCTGGGGCTCTCTTTATTTCAGACGTCCATGTGAACACTCAAGCCCAGGATCCATACAACTGATTAGAGCCCCAGCAACTTGATTATAATCAATCCCAATTCCATCTCCAACCTTGGTTCCCAGATATTGTAGACACACATTTATAGTCAGCCTCTTGGTTTTCTCCCCCAAGGAGCTAGTGAACCCCCTCACCCATAGGTTTGCTAGTGAACTCTGAGGGCAATCTTATTTCTATGCCTTCTGTAGAACCCCACTGTAGCTGCTACGCATCAACAGCTAACTGCTCCGAGAATGACATGAGATTATGGTACAAAGCCTCTTGCCTGATGCCTTCAGCATAGTAATGATGATATATAAAATGTAAATTAAAATGCCTGTTGCTTTTAACCTGATGCTACCAGAAGGATGTATGTGAAAGAATGCTGAAAATCATTAAGTATTCCCTAGTATGTGTTTTCCACCTTAACACCCCAGGCTTTTCTGCCACAGGGCCCCTGGTCAGTGTGGGCCTCTGCTCAGGGCTCTGCTTGTCTGAAGGCCAGCATAGGTCCCAGGTTTGCTGGTCACGACATGCCCTTCAGGACTTACTCTGCCCATTGTCCTGAGCTGGCCTCTACTTGCCATCCCAGCTTATCCACTCCTCCACTACCTGTCCAGGACCTGCCCAACAGGAGGTCTGTCTTCTATTGGAGCTTAAGGGGGTACCCATGGATGGACCCCAGTGAATGGGCTACTCTGGAGCCATTGCCATGAGAAATGCCACTATCAGACTGGAAAGAGACATTGATGGGGCCCTATTTTAAGTTTAAGTCAAAGGCAAATGAAAGCTGACATCAGAACAATTCTCTCCCTGAGCCAAAGAACCAAATGCCAAGTGCTTTGTGAAGAAAGAGACCAGCCCTAGCCTGTTTGGCTCAGTGGATAGAGCGTCGGCCTGAGGACTGAAGGGTCCCAGGTTCGATTCCGGTCAAGGGCATGTACCTGGGTTGCAGGCACATCCCCAGTAGCGGGTGTGCAGGAGGCAGCTGATCGATGTTCCTCTCTCATCTATGTTTCTAACTCTCTATCCCTCTCCCTTCCTCTCTGTAAAAAAATCAATACAATATATTTAAAAAAAAGAAAGAGGCCAAGAAGCCTATGTTGATCAAATTCTCCTGTTTGCACCCACCCCTCAGCTCTATCTGAGATTGTTTTCCTAGTGAGCCGATTAAGGCAGAGCTCCATACAGGTACCACTAGCTCCACTTGGGCAACAGGGAGTAGGGTCATGTGGGCTTTGATCTTCCAGGCCCCCAGCCATGGAGGTGGGAGAGGTGAGCCCTTCTGATCTGTTTCCTGCACTCTTTCTGCTCACATCTGCTCCAGTGGTCAAAGAAGGAGGCAAACCTGGGGGAGGGGAGCTCCCTCTTTTCTTTGTCTCACATTCCGTTCTGCCCCCTGGAATGGCCTCCATTCAAACTCTTACTCACCCAGCCTGCTCTTCAACTCCCAACTCAACTACCACCTCCAGGAAACCTTCCCTGACCTCCTCCCCTGCCTCACACCATCACCTCCCTGTGCTGCCACAGTCCCCGGAGCCTCTAGCACAACACTGGGTCTCCACAGTGTAGCATCCAGAGCTCACAAACTGGCAGCTTGCAGGCTGAATTTGGCTTGCAGAAATATTTGGGTCCATAATATATAAACATTTTATAGATTCAGTAGCCAATGTTAACAGTTGGGAGATTTCACATAAAAATCGTAATTTCTTATTTCTCTTTTAACAGTTGGAAGAGTTGGAAGTAGTGGACCCTCATGGCAACCAAAGGCTGCACTGAGCAGTGGCTGCCCCCTTTACATGGAGCGTGAACTCTCATTGCCATGGGTCCCACCCAGCCCGCTCCTCTCATTGGTTGTCATGTGTCTGGCCTCCATAAGATTTGAAATGACAAAGTCTGATGCATGTGTTTCTTCTCTGTTATGTGAGGACAATGAGACCCATGTGATAATTAAATATGGATCATTTGACACAAAACATATTTAATAATATATGAGTTCCCTCCTGGGATAGATTGCTTGTAAAAATGGCCATGATTATTCTCCTCCCTGTATCCACACTCCTTTGCAATATGATCTTGCAGCTCCTCCTATCAAAAGGTGGAGTCTATTTCTCTACCTCTTGGATCTGGACTGACCTTTGACTTGCTTTGGTCTATAGAGTGCAGTAGAAGTTACACTGCCAGTTCTAAGCCTCAAGAGACACGTTCAGTCCTTCTCTCAGAACCCTGACTCTGCCATGAGAATAAGCCCAGGCTAGCCTTGGGGGATGAGAGACCATTCTCTCTCTCATGGAGCAGAGACCAACCACTCCAGCTGAGGCCATCCTAGATCAGCTGGTCTCTAGCTAACCTGCCCCGGAATATGCATGAATGAGCCCAGTCAATGCCAGAAGAACACCACGTTGATATCAGCACAACATTCAGATGTGTAGAATCCTGAGCTAAATAAATGGCTGGTATTTTAAGTCACAAAATCTTGGGATTGTTTGTTACACAGCAGAAGCTAATTTATACATGCTCTCCCATAGCCCTGGGGTGGCAGAAGCCATGACTTACTCATTTCCTCATTTTCTTTAGGAACTGTAGCCCAACCTCTGCCCAGAAAATGCTCATGATGCCCAACTGGCATGGCTCAATGGCTGAGCGTAGACCTATGAGCCAGGAAGTCATGGTTTGATTCCTGGTCAGTGCATGTGCCTGGGTTGCAGGCTCAATCCCCCATAGGGGGCATGCAGGAGGCAGCCAATCAGTGATTCTCTCTCTCCCTCTCCCTTCCTCTCTGAAATCAATAAAAAATATATTTGGAAAAAAAGAGAAAAAGAAAATGCTGATGACAAGAAGGAGAAAGGATTGTTGGGCGCTGGAGCTATGTCATGGGTTGGACACTCACCCTGAATCGGATCCATTGCCGCACAATAAGCGATCAGAAGTCCCTGGCTTATTGATGTAGTAGTCTGCAAAAGAAAGGAAGAAAAAGCGGGAGCTTTACATATGGTTCTGAACCCTACAACTCAAGCCTTGGGGTGAAGGCAGCACCTGTACGTCTCCCGCCCCAGTGAGGTAAATTTCCTCGGCTATGAGCCCTCAGTGGACATGCAGGACTCTTGGAAGGAAAAAGCCCCATCGGGGCAGAGAAAGGCTGAGCAGTGACTTCAGCTTCAAGCCTCTCCCAGCAGAGGCAGAATGACTTGCCCCTTGACTTCTACCTCATTTCCTTGTAAAAGGGACATTTGGTAACAGAAATAGGAAACCAAAAAGTAAAATGTAACTCTGGAAAAGCATTTGAGCAGAAAAGAGGCATCAAAATACATGTCTATATAGGTACGCAGGGGTTTCACACCCCTTGCCAACCAGACCTTTGTCATTACGGCAGAAATTCCACTCGAGTTTTTCATAAGAGGAGTAATTGGCTGTATCGTTGAGAGCGGTGCAATTCTTGACACATTTGTTCTTGAGGTTGCCCTTGAAGAGCTGCAGGCCCACCAGGGCAAAGACACCCAGACAGAAGACGGTGAGGATGGTCACATCCGCCAGCTTCTTCACTGAGTGGATCAGGGCCCCCACGATGACCTTCAGCCCTATGGGGAGATGACAGCAATACTCCCACTTGGATAAGGTACCACACACAGCACACACATGTGCCTGGCACACCTGCATCTTAACCATCCTACCCTCTCACTACGTACAGGTATGAGGCGTTTTACAAGCTCTATGGCCGTTCCAACCCTAGCTCCTCATATGAACCGATTAAAGATTATTGCCCCATTGTAAAGATGAGGCAACTGATACCAGGCAATGCATTTCTTATCATCTTAAGGCTAATACATTCCTGACAATAGCAACTCAATTAAAAAAAGAATTGTTGAGCCCTAGCCGGTTTGGCTCAGTGGATAGAGCATTGATCTGTGGACTGAAGGGTCCCAAGTTCAATTCCAGTCATGGGCTTGGGGCTTGTACCTGGGTTATAGACTCCTCCCTAGCCCAGGCCCTGGTTGGGGCTAATGCAGGAGGCAACCAATCAGTGTGTTTCTCTCACATCAATATTTCTCTCTGTTTTTCCCTCTCTCTTCCACTCGCCCTAAAAATCAATGGAAAAAATATCCTCGGGTGAGGATTAAAAATACATAAATTAATTAATTAAAGTATTTTTAAAGTTATTAAAAAAAAAAACAATTGTTGAGTGCTTGCTATATTCCAGGCATTGTGCTAATCGTGATAATCATGAGGCACCTAACTTCATTCCAGTCACTCGGCATCTGTATTTCTTTTCTTACCTCAATATCCTGGGAGAAACTTGAGGCTAAGGACACATGAACCCAGTGTGTGTGTGTGTGTGTGTGTGTGTGTGTGTGTGTGTGTGTGTGAAAAAGAGAGAGAGAGAGTGAGAGAGAGAGAGAGAGAGAGAGAGAGAGAGAGAGAGAGATCCAAGGAGACAGAATGAGACAGAAAAGAGACACAGACACAAAAACACAGAGGCAGTAGGCCAAGACCATGAGAGACACTGGAAACAGAGAATCTGAGAGGGGCTATGTCAGAGCCAAGCTCAGTTGGCAGCAAAAATGAGGCTCCTGCTCGTTTAAGGACGTATGGTTTGCTGCTCTGCAAACGAAACCACCTTCTCTGGGAGAGCAGTTCCAAGGGTAGCAGGAAAGCAGTCTGGGATTAATCCTTGCCTTATTTTGGTCAACAAATAACCCATTGAGCACTACACTGCCTGTGTCTGTCCCTGGGCTGGGAGCTGGCATGTGGTGGAGTTGTGTGACAATTGAGGGGAACTCCATGGCATTAGCCAGCAGGTGGGCACCCATAGTAGTAGCCCCTAACTGAAGCCTTGGGATGGGGATGGGGTGAGGTGGGTGTGAGGATGTTGGGAAAGACCATGAAGTCTCCACTGAGCTCCCGGTGACAACAGAGATCTTGGGGATCCAATAAGATGAGCTCTGGTGAAATACTTTCATTTCTGAATTCTCTGTAATCAGGGCTTACCTAGTTCTTTTCTCAGTGTGTCTAAAGACAGGGCTGAGGCTCAAGCTTTCAGATCTATGGAAATGGCTAAGACACTCACCAGAGCCCTGGGATGCCTCCCCCTTCCTTCTTATTTATTTCCAAGTTTTTGGTTTAAGGGATAAATGTGAATCTGACTAGACAGAGGCTTGTCTGACCTCCACAACAAGAATATAAAATAAGGACTTGACCTTCTTGTCACTTATTCATGGTGAGACCATGCGATGCTGTGGACAGAGCACTGGGTGAGAAATCGAGACCCTAGGTTTCCAGGTCACACTGTGCCTCTTACCAGTAATGAGGACTTACGATTGTGTTTTCTACTCTCTGGGCCTCAGTTTCTTTTTATAGTAAGTGGGGCCAAGAGTCCATGCCCTGGAACTTTAAGAGAGAGAGAAAGAGAAAGAGGTGCAAGGAGATATTTTATTGATTTCAGAGAGGAAGGGAGAAGGAGAGAAGGAGAGAAACATGAATGATAAAAGAGAATCATTGATTGGCTGCTTTCTGCATTCCCCCTACTGGGGATGGAGCCACCAACCTGGACATGTGCCCTGACTGGGAATCGAACCGTGACCTCCTGGTTCATAGGTCAATGCTCAACCATTGAGCCACGCTGGCTGGACCATGCTCCGGAACATTTTAGGGCTCTGGTGAAAGTCAAAGGAGGACAGTAGGCTGTGGACACCAGCACGTGCTCCATGAGTAAATGTGCTGGTTAAAGCCGCTCACCTGGAATCACAGAGACTGTTTTTAAAGCTCTAAGAACTCTGAACGTCCGCAGGCCTGAGATCCCCTGGAGATCTGTCATTGTGCTAATGTACCTATAGGACCAGAAGTCAGTCAGCATCTCTGCAAGGAGGGGGCACTGGGAAGGCATGCAGCACAGATAAGGACGACTGGGGGTGACGTGAGCCTAGGAAGGACCCAGAAGAGACAGAGAGTCCAATAGCACTTCCACCTACAGACCAACATGAGCATTGATTGACTTGTCATAATACCTTTCTGAATGGCCCCTCTGAGAAGATGTGCTGTGGGCTGGGAGGGACCCTTGTGCTACACAGATGGATGGGTATTCAAGCATGTGGGCTTGGCCAACGTCCCTTTGCAGACACTGGTTGTTCAGGAAAAGTAAGGTAAGGTAAGTATAAGGTAAGTATAAGGCTGAGCCCCGTTGATCTACTTTGACAGGCCAGTTACCAGCTCAGATTTGAGGTCCCTGAGGACATGGGACTAACCCTGGAAAGTGACCCCAAAAGTCACAGTCTATGGCAACAAACCCCCAGGCCATGCAGTTCCAAATGAGGAAGCTAGATAGCAATGAGGAAAGGCCCCTGAGTGTGAACCTGGGCATATCCACAGCCCTCCCCTCCGCCCACCACACACACACACACACACACACACACACACACACACACACGCCACATCAGGGTGGAGAAATACTCACGCCAGGGTGATGACGCTAAAATCCAGCCAGTTCCAAGGATCTCGCAGGTAGGTGAACTCATTTAGACAAAATCCTCCTGCCACGATCTTTATCAAGGCTTCAAAGGTATAAATGACGGTGAAGACATACCTGGGAGGGAGGGTGGGGAGAGCTCAGAGGGAGAGCTGCTGAGGGGGTTCCAAAGGAAACCGTGCGAAGATCCTCCCCAAGGTGGGGAAGGGGAAGAAGAAAAGACACAGACAGAGGAACTCAGAGGAATGGGCCGATTGTGTGTGGTTAAGACGATCGGCAGTATTTGCTGCTCAGATGGTAGGCCGGGGGCAATGGACGCCCCAAGTTTCCAGGTTCCTAGAGGCTCCCTGCCCTGAGGGAAGCTGGAGGCTCCTCTTCTAACCTGTTGATGGCTGAAGAGGTGAAAGAGGGCCGAACCCTGCGATATTTGTCCTCCCCCAACTTTTCTACTATGACTGTCTTTTCTTCTTATGCCATGCCCAGTCCCAGGGACCCCAGTCTAAGCCATATAAGGCAGGAAACAGCTGGGTGTCATGGAGGAAAAAGCATCTATGCCCACAAACATTTTCTCAAACCTGCCCTTTTGTTCTGTTGGTTGGATTTGAAGGGAGGGGGGTGGTGTTTCTCAAATGTTCAGAATCCCTCCGTCACCTACAGTAGTGGTTCTCAAACTCTAGCAAGCATTGGAACCACCTGGAGGGCTCATTCAAACATGGATTTCTGGGCTTGTACCCAACCTCCCCCCACAGCATTCTTAACTAAGTCAGTCTGGGGTAGAACCCCCCAAATTGTTTTTTTTAACAAGTTCCTAGCTGATGTGAATATTGCCAACCCAGGGAACTACCCTTTGTAACCACTGACCAAAGGGATCCAGATGCACACCTAAATCTTATAATCTTGGATACATTAAATGTTTTACATTATAAAACACTGGTATTAAAAACGGGAAGACTTTTTTGAACGTCCTTTTCTAAAATTCTTCTTAAATGACAGTAAAGGAATTTTTTTAAAAGCATAAACCCACTAGGACAAAGATAATAGAGAACACAACATCGTTCTGGAGAGGAGAGTGAAGATGGATGTGTGGTAACTGGCAGAGCAAACCCAAGAAAGCCGACACCTTAGTTGGAAGTGGGGAGCTCCCAGAAGCAACGCAATCCACACTGCAGAACTGCTGAGGACTTGGAGATGCTAAGTCCCTGGGGCTTTGCGGGGGGGGGGGGGGGGGGGACAAGCAGAGGCTGGAATAGTTTGAAAATCTTTCCAAGAAGCAGGGGAGCTTCTGCGATCCCACTCCACGCCAGCCATGCACTGGACATGGATTGGATGTTCATCCTCTCAAGAGGTGAACATGAGGGATAGGGTTCACACCGAGACAGGATGATAAAGGAAAAACGTACACACTGAAAGGCAGACAACCCTCCAGCCACCGGCTTCCTCCCCGCAGCATGTTCCTAGAAGCCCGGGAGTCAGGTTAATAGCCCAAGAGGCTGCACTTTTCATATGGACAGCCGGCCAACAGCATTGGGAATTTTAAGGATGCTTCTAATACCAAAGGTTAAAGAACCAAACAGGAAAGAGGAAAGGAAGAAAAGAAGGAAGGAAGGAAGGAAGGAAGGAAGGAAGAAAGAAAGAAAGAAAGAAAGAAAGAAAGAAAGAAAGAAAGAAAGAAAGAAAGAAAGAAAAAAGAAAGAAAGAAAGAAAGGCAATGCAGGGAGCAGGAAAAATTTAGAAAAAAACAACCCTGTCATTAATATTTTAGAGTTAAGAAATGAGAAGAAACTGGATACATAAAACAAGGACAGAAGGATGAAAACAAGAATATTCAAAGAAGAAACAGAACTTTTAAAATAAAAAATGTCATAGGGAAAGTAAAATATTAATGGGAGGGCTGAAGATAAAATTGAGGAAATCCCTCAGAAAGTGGAACAAAACGAAATGGACAAGAGGTGATAAAAAGGATCAAACGTAGAGAATCAGACCAATAGTTACAATGTCTAAATAATAGGAGGTTTCGAAAGAAATAGACAGGAAAAATCACCAAAGAAATAATTTAAGAAAATTTCCCCAAACTGAAGGATCTAAGTATTCAGTTACAAGTACCCAAAAATGTTGAAAAAAATGAATGAAAGGCTCATATCAAGGCATAATATCAACAGATTCAGAGCACTGTCCACGAAAGAAGCCTCTCTTTTTGAAGGAGTGACAATCACAGGTCACACACCAAGGACTGAGAATCAAAATATCATCCAGCTTTTCAAGCACAGTCTTGGAGGTTATAAGACAATGAAACAAAGCCTTCAACATTTTGAAGAAAATAATTTCTAATGCAGAATTTCTTCTCCACCTAAACTGTTAAGGGTAGGATGAAGACAATTACAGATATGCAAAGTCTCAGGAAATTTACTTCCTATCTACCCTTCTAAGAAGGTTACTAGAGGGTGTGCTCCACCCAAACAAGGAAGTAATCAATAAAGAGGAAGATGTGGGATGTAGGGGAGAGATAAATGGAATCCAAAAGAGGATGGAGAAAGAAAAAAGAAAAAATCTCTGGAAAAAGGTGTGCATCAGGTCTAGAGAACATTAAGACTAGATTGAGGCAGGAGATGGAGCATTCCAAGAGTGGTTTCCCCAAGAAAATTTGAAACTGGTGGAAAACCTGCTGTGTTTGAATAAATTGAAACAATAATTAAACCTCTGGGAACAAATTAGTGATAAATAATTAAACCTCTAAAGAGTTTGGCAACAAATTAGTGATAAATTAGTGAACAAATGAAGAAATAAAATCCTTATTAACTCCAGAGAGAGCAAAAACATGCAAAAAGAAAATATAATCAAAACACACTGCACAACTCAGCTGTGAAGGGGATTTGCTTAGCAGCACTATGATATAATCACTAGAGGCCCAGCGCACGAAACTCGTATGCGGGTACAGTCCCTAGGCCTGGCCTGCGATCAGGGCCATCTTCCCCAACTGCCCACAGTTGGCCCTGCCCCCTGCCTCCACCCACCCCCGGTTCCCCATTCGCCATCGGGTGATTGGTGCTTGATGGCTGGGGGAAGGGACTGAGAGGTAGTCATTGCGCCTCACAGTGACTGGTCCAGTAGTCATTCTAGTCATTCTGCCATTAGGATCAAGTTGCATATTATCCTTTTATAATATAGGATAGAGGCCTGGTGCATGGGTGGGGGTTGGCTGGCCTGCCCTGAAGGGGGTCCTGGATTGGGGTGGGGGGAGCCCTTTGGAGGGTGGGGCCACTGGGGCAGGGGTCACGGGGTTTTCAGGCCACCCCGCCCCGATCAGGGTGGGGGTCCCTGCTAAGACGGGGTTGGCCTGGGCGAGGGGCTGCCAGTGGTTTGCAGGCTAGCTATGCCCCCGATGGGGTGGGGGTCCCCGCTGGGGGCAGGGGCGGCCTGAGCAAGGGGCCTGGGCAGTTTGTAGGCTGGCCACACCCCCAATTGGGGTGGGGGTCCCTGCTGGGGGTGGGGTCAGCCTGAGCAAGGGGCCTGGGGTGGTTTGCAGGCCAGTCAAA
The DNA here is from genome assembly GCF_000327345.1 of Myotis davidii. Taxonomy (NCBI): domain Eukaryota; kingdom Metazoa; phylum Chordata; class Mammalia; order Chiroptera; family Vespertilionidae; genus Myotis; species Myotis davidii. The sequence goes on along the minus strand of NW_006295816.1, from coordinate 7,967,831 downwards.
CTCCTGGCTTTGTCAGGAAGTACATCTGAAAGACGTCTGATCTAATTAGAATATTACCCTTTTATTAGTATAGATATGTGCAGCCAGACAATGTACATATTGTCTGATTATCTCACTAAACTTTATGGTGCAATCAATGGGAAGATGAGTGCGAGAGGGAATGAGTCTGTATATGTGGACCTAATTCTTTTTTCCCCCATAACAGAAAGCGAATAGATAACATCTAAAATGGAAAAAAAAATAGTAGTATGAGTATATTACTAGAGATAGGGAGATAGAAGAAGTAAAAATGTTGAGAGGTTTGCCTTCAGAAATATGGAATTAGAGGTGAGAAGATGAGAAAAAAGAAATTGCCTTTTTTGTTAGACTCTTTATGGAGGCGTGACCTTTTAAACCACAAGCCTGTATATCTTCAATAAAAGTAAAAATCAAAATAAAACGTGAATAGCAGTACTGGTTTTTCATATCTGTGAGGGGAGAAATAGTGTTTGAAATCACTCACGAAGAAATCTCTGGCTGGACAGCTGCATGAGCTGTCACCTTCCATATTTTGTTGGTTTTCCCCTAAACTCCACTCTTTTGTGTTGTCTGCATTAGAAAATCTTAACTCAGAATTATAGGTTGTTGGGAAGCTTTGACGGATAGTTCTGGCTTTTCAGATCAAATGCAGACTCAGAAATTATGGAGAGAATTCCCACTAAAGACAACATTCAGTGTTTCATCAGCAGATCAGCGCCCCAGCTCAGCACCCCTGAGAGCTGAGGTGTCAGAGGTCCCAACCTGGAGACATCAGCTGATTTTAAAATCACAGTCACACCCTCTCTCTCTGCTGGCACTTGGCTTGTAAGATATTTCTCCGTGTTCAGTTGCAGCATTAGGATGTGACTTGTAATATGCAAAAGACATAGCCTAAGTGCTTTTTTTCTGCTGAATGAAGAAAATCATTGGATTCTGGGTAAAGAGTCAAGATCTCAGCCATGGAGCCGTTTGCTGACTCTCAACCACTGTTCAGTTGTAAGAAATTCTGAGGTCTGATCATTTAAAAACCCTGATATTTTGGTCCTGAAGTCAAAGATCCATACTATTCAAAATCCTAAAAGCATTGCCGAGACACAGCACGCATGTTCACAGAAATGATAATTTTAAAAAGATTTCATTCCTTATTTTAAAACACTGTAAACCCTTTCCTTTCTGGAGGCATGCAATGGACCCCCATGAATGAGGCGTGTCCCATGAATAAGGCGTGGTCTGCATTTGGCAGCCATAACTTTCAGTGGCATAGTGATGCCTCTGCATGCAGCCCTTGTGGCCGGAGCTTCTCCAATACCAAGTCAATGTATCTTTTTTTTTTTCAATTGTAGTAAAATGTACATAATACAAAATTGACTACTTTGACCTTTTTAAAGTACGGTATCCAATTCAGTGACATTAAGTACATTCACAGCATGGTGCAACCATCACCGCTATCCATCTCTAGCACTTCTTTATCTTCCTAAATTGGAACTCTGCTAATGAAACATCAACTCCCCATTCTTCCCTCCCCTACTGCCTGGCAACCTCTGTTCTACTTTCTGTCTCCATAAATTTGCCTATTCTAGGGACCTCATATAAGTGGAATCATACCATTTTTGTTTTGGGGGTCTGGCTTATTTTACTTAATGTTTTTTTTTAAAGGTTCGCCCATGTTGTCGCATGCATCAGAATGGCATTCATTTCTAAGGCTAAGAATCCATTGTGTATGGAGATACCACATTTTGTTCATTCATCCATCTGTTGATGGACATTTGCCTTGTTTTGACCTTTTGGCTATTGTAAATATGCCATGGGAACATTCCTGTCCAACATAACTTTCAAAGTCTACCTCTTAGTTTACAAACCAATCGTTAATTAAACCAGAATTCTCTTTTAAAATCACTCATGTATATGGCAAATATATACTGACATTGATTTATTCATAGTTTTATTAAACTGTAAAGTGACTTGTCTGGTTGTGTACATACATAATAGTCATTGATTTTAAATGCCAGTCACATTGGGAGAAATCCAATAGTTCTGATAAAGAAAGTCTACCAACTGTTTCCTGCTTTCTTTCCAACCACAATACTTGTTATTGATTTGAAGCTGGTTTCATATTTCACCAGCAAGAATATAATTGCATTTGTTTTTGCTACAAGGGTGAACGATGACTATAGTTTTCATGTCTTTTCAACCTTTAACATTAAATTTTGACAACTTTGTACTGGAAAGCCTTAGTTTTTGTTTGCACTAGAGAAAGTCAAATGGTTTAAAAGTAAGGTTGATAAGCTTTATTGGGAAATATTGTGTAAGTTTGGGTAACTTTATGTTATTATTTGATAAAAGTGTTAAGGGCTGATGAGCTGCGTACTAGGACAAAAGGCTCATTAATTCAATACAATTTGATTATCATTTTCCATTGTCATGCTTCCTGTTTTCTTTTTTCTGCCTTTGTGAGATTATCCACATCCATTGTCCACTTGTCATGTGACATACAGATTCAAGCTTTACATTTATGACAGAGCCCACTTACTACTTATATTTGTGATCTTATTTCATTCCTAGGATTTACTTTTCTACTTTCGTTATAATTTATTTTAATTTATTTTTCTACTTTCGTTATTTTTCTACTTTCGCAAACCACTGTGGAAATGCTGATTCATGTTGTGAACTGTAGATATTGTGCAATGCTACAGCAACAGCAACAAATGTGGGTTTAACCAATGTAAATAATAACGGTCAGATGACAATAAAATACATTCCTTAAGATAAATGACACCAGTATGAACTAAGTTAGTCCTTGAATACACTGCTTGAGTCACTGCTTTTCAGAACATAAAAAGTGAGAAATTCTATAGAAATTATGATTAATCTTACATTTCAGATTTTAAAAATTATATGTGCATAAATGATTACGTAGCCCTTTCTTCCGAATCTGTGAAATGATTTAGAGGCTTCTGAGAGACTTCTGGTGGTCAAGAGAGATCCATAGAACACTTATTGAGAAACTTGTAGGGGATGGAGAGAGCTGAACTGCTCTGCGAAACAGAATGAGAAGAATTTGAGCTCCCAGGGATGATACAGTGAGACAGGGAGACGGGAAAGCAACCCAAAGGGACAGTTTATGAGAGAAGATTATGGCAGCCTCATTTACCAAGATAGATCAGTTGAAATATTGGCACGCTGAATCCACCAATGAGCAAGTTAGAACCATTAAAAATAGATTAGTAAATTTATTAAGGTAACTTACTATATTAACAGATGAAAGACTATATGGTAAGCTTAATAAATACAGAAATGTTGGTAAAAAACCAACACCCATTCATTATGAAACTCTTAACACACCAGGAGTGGAAAGAACTTTCCATAACTTGATAAAGGATTGTAATCATGAGAATCCCATAGTCATCATGATAATACTAGTAGTGAAATGTTAGACGTATACTGTATAAAAACAAGAGAAAATGAACATGGTCATCATTCACCCTTGTAGCAAAAAATCAGTAGCCTCTAAATCATTTCACAGCAGCTTCAGCATTGTGCGAAAGGTCCTGGCCAGTTCAATAAGACGGGAAAAGTGAACAAATGGCCTAAGAATCCTAAAGGAGGAAACAAGTTCATTATCCTTTACAGATGATATAACTGTTTAAACAGAAACCCCAAGAGACGCTACAGAGAAATGCTGTAACTTGTTAAAGAGTTCAGAAAGATTGGAAGTTAAAAACATTAATAGATTTTAGCAATAAAAATAAATATCAAAATGATAATGTAAGATAAGATGTGTAAAAGCTGTACATAAGACATGATGAAATGCTATGGAAGAATATAAAGAAGGCTTGGATACATTGGCATATACACCATGCTGATGTGGGGGAAGGCTTGATACTATAAATGTGGCAATTTTTCCTGTGGTAATAAATTCAATGCATTTACAATCAAAGTTTCAATAAAATTATAAAATCTTGAAAATCTGACCCTTACACTGATATGGAGAAGTAAAGAATGAGGAAGAACCAAGTAATTTTCAAGAAGACAACAGGAAGGGTTGCCATCATCAACCAGGTCGGACCATATCATAAAGCGTTTAGATCTGCACGGTGTTATCTCGGGAAGTGACAAATTCCTGAGAGAAACAGATTAAGCATGCATGGAAATCTGGTGCATGACCGAGGCAGTAGAAGGAATGACTTGGGAAATGATGACCGTGGTGTCGTAAGGATAATACACATGGAAAAATATTAGAAGCCTGTTTCATGCAACACACACACACACACACACACACACACACACACACACACACCGAGGAGGATGCACTATCTACCTAAGCAGAGAAGAAAGTACAGGGTGGGGCAAAAGGAGGTTTACAGTTGTGAGTACTATAAACACAGTTTATTCTTGTATTATTATTTATTCATGGTTGTGTTATTTTCCATGGGAACAACTGTAGACCTACTTTTGCCCCACCCTGTATTATGGCTTTTAGAAGAAAATACAGGAGAATATCTTTATAGACTATTACATAGCAGTAAAACAAACAAACAAAAACCCCACAAATGAAATAAGTCTACATGTAGCCATTTAGACAAACACACAAACACCACATTGATTTTTGAAAAGCATCCGCTAAAGCGTGCATACAGTGCGGTATCCCTCATAGAAATCTGCAAAGACACAAAACACTGCTTTATGCCGCGCATGGCCAGGCCCCCACCCCCCCGTTCGCTACTGCTTCAGCTTCACTTCACCTGCTCTTTTCCAGGTGAGAAAACATTCTTTCCAATGTGCTTTTCCCTGCAACCAAATTGCTGTATTTTGTCAGCCTAGGGACCGTACCCGCTCACGAATTTCGTGTGCCAGGCCTCTAGTATAGTATAAATATATAAATATTCCCACAAGCAGACAGATAGGCAGTGATTATAAGAGGTATGGTGCATCTAAAACTAGCTCTCTTTATGCAGAGAGTAAAGTTCCACTTTTACCTCAATCAATTTGAGGGGTGGGGGGAGGCAGGGCGCCGGAGCTGACTTTAATCAGCCAGCAACAGAGCAAAGCTAACATTTCAGGGAGGTACAGTGTCAGGGAGGAGAGATAAGGAATGGGAACCACTTGTGTCCAAAAGACTGTATCAACCACACGGCGATAGGATCAGCTTCTGATTCCTCACTGGCTACGGTTTAATTTCTACTAAGAAATACACAACATGCTCTTGTGGCCCGTCTAACCCATTGACTCTTTTCCTTTGGGCTCCCGGCAACACAGGCCACCGCCAAGAGCTGTTACCAGTTTGTATTAAAAAAAAAAAATCTGGAGTCCGATCATTTTTGTGAAGCTGAGGATACTGAACACCATTCAAAACCTGTCACACCCATTTCTACAACTAGGACCAGCTAGGTAGATTTTTATCATTTAGATTTTTTCAAAGTGTGTTTATAAAGGAAACTGTGTCAACAATTTAGTTAATACAAAAATCTGATAAAGAATAGATTTAAGCCTGGCTGGCGTGGCTCAGTGGTTGAGCACAGACCTATGAACCAGGAGGTCATGGTTCAATTCCCGGTCAGGGCACATGCCCGGGTTCTGGGCTTGATCTCCAGTGCGGGGTGTGCAGGAGGCAGCCGACTATGAGTCTCTCTCATCATTGATGTTTCTGTCTCTCTCTCCCTCTCCCTTCCTCTTTGAAATCAATTTAAAAATTTTTTTTAAAGAATGGGTTTAATAATTAGTGGAAATGGAAATCGGTGCCGCTTTGGAAAACAGTCCGGAAATATTTCAAAAATTAAAATTGTGCGTCCCTACAACCCAGCATTTCCACTTCTAGGAATTCATTGCTCCCATTTACCCATATTATGCGTACAAAGATATGTGCGTAAGGATATTCCCCGAAGAACTCTGATGGCAGAATATGAGAATTATGTTGACTAGAATCAACATAAATGCCTGTCGATAGGACAATAGGTAAACAAATTTTGCTTCATCCATGCAAATAAAATCTATTCAGGCAATTTCTACAAAATGTCTGCTGCTGCGATTTTTATTGAGATTTCATGGAATCTGTAAATTAATTTGGGCAGCACTAACATGAGATATCCTTAAATTTATTTAGGTACTTAGAAATTTCTCTCAATAATATTTTGCCATTTTTCAGTATAAAGGTTTGGGCCTATTTTTTTACCATAGCTTTTGAATTTATTTTTCTATTATCTAACAAATTAATTTTTCTCTTAAGTGATTAACTTCTATTTTCCTTTCATTAGTTTCTTGTTCTTTTGTCTAGCTTTATGTTAAGCATCTAAATAATTCTTTTCATTTTTGACTGATACATATTCTATGCTTCATTGCCATGGATATTTCCTGAGCACATCTTTACTTGCACCCTATAGGTTCTGATTAAAGTGTGACTTGTTTTTTCTTCCCTAGAAATTCTATAATTTTAGTTTGTAGTCTTTCTGTCATCTAAGAGTTCTTTAAGAGAGGTGTTTTTTTAAAAAAACAACAACAACAACACACACACAAAAAACAAAACAAATGAAAGACCTCTCCTTTTTTTTGATTTTGTTATTATTTTCTAACTTTACTGCAGTGTGGTCAAAGAATGTTTTCTTTATTGTTTCTTCTTTTTGGAACTTATTGAGGTTTTGTTGTGGTTTAATATTTTGGTCAATTTTTATGGCCATTTGAAAAGGCAGTATATTCTCTACTTTTCCGGGAATAGTTTAATATGTGTTCATCAAATAGCTTCTAAAATTACATTACTCATGTCATGTTTATACATTTGACCTATCAGAGGCTGAAGAAAATTAATTAAACTTTCCTATCCTTACAATGTTTTTGTCTATTTACCATTATATGCTCATAATTTTTGATTGATGGACATTGTTGCCACATTATGTATTGCAAAGAGGTAGTGAATTATAAGGGTAAATAGACAAAAACATTTTGTCCTGTTTAATGATTTTCGGCCTAAATTCCACCTTCTCTTACATTAAGATCATGCCTCCTGCTCTCTTTTGTTTACCTTTGCTTATATCTTCGCCCTTCGTTTAATTTTGACCTTTCTGCATCGCCTTGAGCAGTATATATTTTATTACACATGAAGTTGTATAAAGCTTTGTTATATAAAAATACATATGAATTTTAAAAAACAGGTGCATCAAATCCATTTGTATTTATTAACCTGACAGATTTGTTTGATTTTAGTTTACTATTTATATTACCTTATGTTATGTATTGAATACTTTTTTCAAATATTTCATTATCAGGTTTATTTTACTTGCTTTATTTTTCGTGCATGATTCTGAATTTAGTACTGTTTATATTTTAGTTCTAGTGGTTGCCTTTATAAATATGAATTCATAATTATAATTAAAACTATGCAATGCCCTGTCCTTGGCATGCTAGCTCTTTAAACAATATCTTATTTCTCTTCTGCTCCCCTCTGCTTTATCCCCCATCTGACTGTATTTAATAATATATTTTTCATACCTATGTATTGTTAAATATAATTATTTTGCAGCCCTTGATTTACCAACTTTAAAGAATACGCTTCAAATTCTTGCTATTTTAGAAGCAGTTCCCGCATTCTTTCCTCTTTCTACTCCTCATTTTTGCTATGGATACCATGTCAATGTTTTCAGGGCCTCTGGGGTTTGGGGGTAACATGCCTCCATCCTCATTTTTATCCCTCCCTGCAGGCACTGTAGTTGAACAAGCTCTGATCGCTGAGTCCTCTACGAGTCCTCCACCCACTTGCAGTCTTCCGAGATTGTTTTGACATCTCGTGTCCTCTGCGCTTTCCTTTGTTCGCGTATGTTTATACCGTTCTTGTTCCCATGCTGTCATTTGATCAGCATTTTGAGAGAGTTGGGGTAAAACATACGCATGCTGTCTTCCGTGTTTAACAAGAATCCCCAAATAACTTTTTAGTTTTGAGAGAAAATGCTTTGCATTAAAAGTTCAGAAGAAAAACAGAAATTTTACATGCCTGAGCTCAGCCATTTTAGAACTCTATCTCCATCCCTCCTATCTCTACTGCTATCTCTACCTCTATCTTTATATCTCTATCTACATTATATATCTCTATCTCTATCTCTTTATCTACCTATCTCTATCTCTATCTCTATCTATGGGGGGGGGAGAGAAAGAGAGAGAGAGAGAGGAGGGGGGGGAGAAAGGACAATAAGCTAAAATACTAACAGTCATTTCTCTACCTCTCTACCTAGTTACTATCTTCTGATTTATAGTTTTCAGTATTCTGCATTTTACGCATTGGTCATTTATTTTTTTTAAATTACTTTGTATTTAGACTTTTTATTTTGATATGTAACATGCACGATAAAAATGCACATGAAACATAAATTAGTTGTAAAATGAGTGTTTGTGTATTAGTCAGCTCCGTAACAAAATACCATAGGTTGAGTGGTAAAACAATAAAAATTTATCTTCTCACAGTTCATGAGGCTGGCAGTTAAAGATCAGGGTGCCAGCAGGGTCAGGCTTCGGGGAAGGCCCTTTCCTGGCTGGCTAAGGTCCCATTTCTTGCTGTGTCCTCACATGGCAGATAGAAGGCTCTGGTGTCCATTCCTCTTCTTAGAAGGGTACCAGTTCTACTGGGTCACGGCTGTGCCCTATGACCTCATTTAACCTTAATCACCTCCTTAAGGCCCTTTCTCCAATACAGTCACTTGCTGGGGTGTGGGGGGGGAGGAGGGGAGGAGTTAGGGCTTTAACATATACATTTGGGGGGGGACATAATTCATCCCATAACAGCATATGACAAACTACTCATGTCACAAAATGGAACATCATGAGCATCCCACAAGCCCCTTGCCGATTATATCCTCCCACCTCTGCCCAAGAGGTTGCTACTAACCTAACTTTTGTGGGGGTTTGTGCCGTTTTATTTATATTTTTACCTCCTACATATTCATTTCTAGACAGCATAGTAGTCTTGCTTTTCTGTTTTTAAATTTTGTCTAAATGGAATCATACTTAGGTCGTCTTTTGTGTCTGGCTTTTTTGTTCGATATTATATTCCTGAGACTCATCCTTGTGTGGCGCTAGAGTGTATTCATTTTCATTGCTGTACGTTATCCCACTTTCAGAACATAATGAAGATGTTTAATGTATTCAAAACTTTATGAACATTGGGTTGTTTCCAATGTTTTCCTTTTATAGGCAATGTTCACAAACTTTCTATAGCTGGATCCTGGTGACCATAAGTACTTATTTCTGTGGAGTGAATGTTCCAATAGTGTAATTAGGAGATCACAGTGTATATGTGTTTTCACCTTTACTTGATAATATCCACTGCTTTCCAAAAGGGTTGTACAAATGTGCATTCCCACCGGCAGTATATGAGCTTCTATTGCTTCATATATTTCTCAATACTTGGCACTGTCAACAATTAAAAATTTTTCTATCCAACAAACTTATAGAAATCTTTCAGTGTGATTTTAGTTCATATGTCCTTAATTAAGAGAAGGTTAAGAATATTTTATCTGTTTATTGATCATTTGGATTTCTACTTTTGTGAAATATCTATTTAAATCTTGGCTCATTTTAAAATTGGTTGCTCTGACATATTTCTGGTGAATTCATACGGATCATTATTCTGGATAAACACCTTGTAGGTATATGTGTTGCAAATATTTTCTGCTCAGTAGGCTTGCTTTTTGACTCTCAAAAAATAGTCTTCTGATGAACAGAACTCTAAATTTTAATGTATTAAAATGTATCCGGTTTTTCTTCTATGGTTCATGCTGCTTATTTTCTATGTAATAAATCTTTCTCTAAACTGAGGTCACAGATATAGTCTCCTTTGCTTTTTTATTTTTCCCCCTTTACAAAGTTGAATAGAACTGATAAAACAGACATCTTTGCTTCTTATATTTTTCTTTTGATCTCAAAGAGAAAGCTTGCCACTTTTCACAATTAAGTATGATGTTTGTTGTTTTCTTTAAAGTGGTTACCCTTTATCAGAGTACAATTCCCTTATAGTCCTACTTTTCCAAGAGTTTTAAATCATAAGCAGATATCAAACTTTATCAAATAATTTTTCAGCATCAATTAGGATGATCGCATGATTTCCTACTTGAATTTATTACTAGAAAGAGAACATGTTTCCTATTGTGTGTATATTAATGTTATCATCAGCAAGAAAAATTTGAAAGTTGGAAAAAGAAAGCTTTACAGAAAGCTTTGGCGTAGGATGCTTTTGGGAAGTTCCCACATTCGGAAACTACAGTTTCCATTTGCTAACTCAGCATAATCTCAGAAATACTAAGGTCACTTTGAAGTATATGAGCTAAGATAACTTACCCAGCTTCATTCATGGGTTATTTTCTGAACAAATTCCACATATATATTTGTTCTTCATTCTGTCTCAATTTTGTTCCTGACTCTCTCTCCAAGAGTTGGCCTTCCCTAAAGTTCATTCACATGTGCACCTAGCCGGTGAATGGATGTATGTCTGGCAGGAATCCCATCTGTCCAGATCACAGAAATTGGACCCTCTGAGACTGAGATACCAACATCGATATTTTATAAATCTCCCCGGGAGATTCCAACACACAGCCAAGGTGGAGAACCACTAATGTATAGCTCTTCAAAGCTGAGAGTCATATGAAACAAAGTCTACAGAGAAGATATATGACCATTACAAAGTCAGATGAACAACAGGATCCCACATGACCCAAATGAAACCCCACAGAATAAATAACAGGGGGGAAGCTGCCACGTGGAGGAAGAGAAGAAGGGGGGCGGGGAGGAAAGGCAGTGAAGGACAGCAAATCTACTCACTCCATCTTCTCGGGAAGGTCGGTGCGGGTCATGCACACACAGTTGGCCACGATCGTGACTGTGATGAAAGTGCTGAACCACCTGAGAGGCTGGGTTAAGGAAAAGCTGAGAGTCACCGTGCTTCCCCGATGGCATCGGTGACCACGGTGATGCTGAATGATGAAATTCATACCTGATAGCTAGGATTGGCTTCATGGCCTTGTCGCTTAATAACCAGGAACATTTCCTGAGTGCCTACTATGGGCTGAGTACTTCGTCCACATTTTTTTCAACACAATTATCCTATAGGTGGATATTATTATCTACATGTTGGATCTAAGAAAACAGGCTGAGAAAGCTTAGGTAATCTTTCCCTGCTCACACAGCTAGTCAACCCTGACGCCAAGATGTGTACTCAGGGTGTTTGCTAAGAGAACCCTGAGCAAGCTGAAAGGGAACAGAACCTTCCTTCCAAAATGTCCTCTGCCCCGAAGGCTTCACTTCACTTTACAATATACCCTGACGTTTCATCCATCAATGTCTCTCTTCCCCTAACAGACAAAGAGAATGCTCCTGGGGACTTAGAAATAATGGGAGAGCTACAAGCTTCCATGGAAATTAGATTAGTCAGGTTGTTTTCCTAACTTGGCTGAAGAAGTGGACTTCTGGCCAGGAACGGCGGAGGCAGGCACAGGAAGTGAAATGCTGGTTGGAGGTGGAAATTCCCAGTAGGATTAGGCTGTGGTGAGAACTCTGAACAGCCAGAGAGGAGACTCTTAGAGGAGAGGTTGGGCAAGGGCGTTATCAGAAGTGAAAGGGGACACTGAACAGGAAGGCAAGTGGGAGGGCTAAATAGATGAGGAAAATGTTGGTGGGGAAAATCCAGCAATCAGTGTCTCCGTTTGGATATTTTTCTCAGAACTAGCTGGGTTCTTGACTATTCCTTCCTGAAGAAAAATAAAGCCTGATGATGAACTTGACCTACAGAGAGAGAGTGAACCGCCCATCTTTCATAATTTCAGCTTGAGCAGAACTATTTAAATCTATTTTAGGTGTGTGTGTGTGTGTGTGTGTGTTTGTAAATGTCTTTAATGTGCCCTGTCTCATAGTTACTTAGGGAACACTTCTATTTTAAAAAGGAAAATTCTACTAATTAAGCCACATTTACCTGTTGACTTGCAATCAAAGTAAGAAATGTATTCACATGGAGGGGGAGATGTTAATCCAACGATTAATGTAAAATTATATCTTCAATTCCAAAAACTTTTAAAAGTAATATGATATATTATGAATACTATTACTTATAGAAACATTCATAGTGAATTTGATTAGAATTATAGTTTTGATGAAATAGTAATAATAGGACAGTGGGCATCCGGTACCTTAAAGAGTATCTTTTGGGGGTAGAGCTACCTACTTCCTGAGATTTACATCCATAAATGCAGATTTTGATAAGTCTGTGATGAGTAGACCCTCTACATAGTTATTTACTCATAAAATATCAAGATAAAAAGAATATGCATAATCCACGGACACAGACAATAGTGTGGGGAAGGTCTGGGGTGGGGTGGTGGCTGGGTGGCGGGGAGCAAAGAGGTGGAATTGGGGGACATCTGTAATACTGTCAACAATAATAAAAAAGAATATTTCCTGGCACTTGGTTCTTTAAAGTGATTTTATTTCTAATTAGCTGTTTCTTACTTATTTGGATGTAATTCAACCAGGATACATGGAGATAATTTTGTGTATTTGCTGTTTTTCTTTATTTGTAATTTTATGTAATTGTCATAAAATTACAAATAAGAAAAACGCTGGTAGAGATGACATACTGAGAGAATAAATTACCCTCATTCATTTTCATTAGCTGCCTACTTCCTTATTGTTGATACTGCTCCAAGCAGGATGTAGGATGGACATTTTTAACAAGCGGAGTGACCTTGGACAATTTATTTAATGCCTCTGAGTGTCAGTTTTATTATCTGCAAAATGGGGAGGATAATCCCTCTTCAGGGGTTTCCATGCCTATGAGAGTGTCGACACTTAGGGGGTATATAGCAAATGGGAGCCTACTATTATCATGAAAATTCTCTGTGGAATCAAGAAATCCAAGATTCAATTAAGAAAATATACTTCCCACTGGTTAACCATAAAGCAAGGAAAAGGAAATTGTCATGCAACTTCCTGCGGCAGCAGTTTCATGTTGAGATCCCTGTGCCAGGGGTACCAGCTCGGTGGGAGCTGCCCGGCGATCCTGCGAGCTGCCCCGGGGTGCAGGGAGAGAGCCCCTTTTCCTGGAGCCTCCTCGGGAGAGGCTGGTGCCACCTGCCAGGCAGCTGAAGCGAGGCTGTTCTTGCAAGTCAACCTCCTGGAAGCCAGAGCTGAAATCAACTCTGGAACATCCAACTTGGACAGTCACCAGGGAAGATCCCTGGAAACCAGCCAAAGTCTCTTATTTGTACTAGTGTTACTGGTCTTGGGAAAAATAAACAAACAAAAAAACCCCATCTCCTACCCCCACAACAGAAACCTGAAGCTTTCTGACGCTACCTAAATATATACAGACATTTGATCAACGTATCTCTAATCATTACATTCTCCAATGGCAGGAACCTTGGGCTATTGACAATTTCAACCTGTTGGTAGTTTGGTGGTAACTTACGCCATTGGCAGTGCCACATGACCAGTGGGGGCCCATTGAGACAACCTACCCTCTGCCCATGGCTGTCTGTTCTCGTGGCTCTCTGGGAAGTGCTGCTCCTTTGCCCAATAAGCAACCACTCCCAAGCATGGCTGGGGCCCAGACATACCATGCCTCTCTCGTTGGCGCAAAGAAGGCTTAGGGCCCTTTCACTGGTCTTTATGTTGTGGGAAGAGCTGACCACATATGGTGAGACTGTGCCTGGTATATCAGCAAAGCTCCCCTATAGAGAGAACATTTTCCAAGATGTGCATCCAGAGGTGTGTCCATACTAGTCGAGGTGAACCCAACCCCATCTCTGGGTGGCATGAAGACTCCTCGGCCTTGGGACTGCTTTCAGGTGTTGGATACATTAAAGCCACAAACGGTTCTTTTAATATAACGACTTAAAAAGGGATTTGAGGGGAGGAAGGCTCTATTGCTAACCTCTGAAGTGGGTACAGTGGGCAAGGCCTGATTCTAACATGTGGCAGAATCAACCGTGCAAAGGATATGAGTGGACAGACACTTTGATGGCTGTTCTTCTGATCGGGTTGAAAGGACTGAATAACCACAGGGCCCGAGTGGCACTAAACCGGGAAATGGTCCTCCCGTGGGTCAGCACCATAAACGTCTACAAAAAAAACCAAAAAACACACAACAGAAGGGCACCACCAGTGAGAAACACACATCCTCACACAACCATGTTCTTGAGCATGAGTGGCATCATCTCAGGCTCATGAGCAAGAGGGTCTGGGAACTATGGATCAGTGAGAGCCCAATGGAGAAGCAAAGAGTTAGGGAGGATAAGGGGCTCACAGCCATACCCCCACCCTCCCAGCAAGACCCCAGGCCTCGTGGCTGATTGTGCATCATAATGAACGCACTGCAAGTGCCAGTAGACAGGCGGCTGACCAGGGAGCAGCTAAGATGCATCGTGCCCAGGGCTGGAGTTCTGGTGGCAGTTAATTTTTCTTCTAATTAGTGGATCTCTCTGGTCCCGTGATGTCCCTTCTGTCCTCCACCTCCTAGGTCTTCCCTTTTAAACCCCCCTCTGAGCATCTTGGAGGGTGAGGGCTCTGGCAGATTACAGGAGGGAGGAAGACAGTGCAGTGCCTTTATTTTCTCCACAAACCATACTGGAGATGGCTGATTCCTGACCCTCCCAACTCCCAAACATTCATACACCATTTTTTCCAGCTGCGGAGAACGCTTAAGATACCATACAAACAGGGTAATTGTCATGGAACAGCTCTTGCTCAAATGATTGGTTCTCAAACTTTTGAATGCAAAAATTATCGGGGACTCCAAAGAGCTTTTGGTAGTGTTTATACCTTTTTGCTTATACCGTGTGTGTGTGTGTGTGTGTGTGTGTGTGTGTATGTGTGTGTGTACATACATGTTTGTGTACATGTACTATTAGAAATTGAAAATGTAGGACATTTTAAACCACAGGAATAGATAAGCACATGTTCTAGTAGCTGTTAGACTCATGATGTCATTCCCCCATCAATACCTCTGTTTACTATTATATGTTCACAAAAGAGCATGAGTAAAAAAGACAAATGACATCTAAGTATTCTTATGTAATAGCGTTGACCTGCAGAACTCATTAAAAGAGTTCTGAGAATCCCAGGATTTCTGAGCTCATACTTTGAGGACTACTGGTTTAAATCATCCTCATTTCTGATCCCCTTGCCTACTCTCCCCTCCCCACAAGATCTCTGCTCCCCGCTTGCAAAGAGAGCCATCATCTCTCGAGATCCTTGGCCAGAACTCATCCAAGGGAACAGCCCCTTCCTCTGAAACCTCCACAATAGTTCTCACTGCTTTTGAGGATTCGGGTTTCATTAGCCTCTACGGTAAGTACCATACAGATTCAAAGAGAACGTCGAAGAGGTGAGTTACATTTCTTTCCCATTGACTGAGCCTAGCTGCAGGACTCCCTGGGCTGAGTGGGGACAGAGGCTTCCTCTCCCCGAGCAGAGAACAGCCGTTCCAGCCAGTAGCCCTTACCCTGTGTGCACTGTAGAAGGGGTCCAGATCCTCCAGGGGCTCCCCGACCAGCTCTGCGGGGAGTTCACCATAGAACTTGGGCAGCTGGTTGCAGGCTTTCAAGTCAAGCTGGGGGCGAGGCTTCTCCTCTTGGTCCTCCTGCTTCTGCTTCTGCTTCCACTTGTGCTCACGCTGCTTACCCTTGGCCTTTGTTGCTGCCTGCTCGGCCGCAATCCTCTTTTCAATCTCCACCAGGGACTCCGGAGTGAATCGGCGGAAGTTGGTAGTTTCCAGGGACCCAAGGGGGAATTCCATCTTCTCATTCTTCTTTAGGAAGAATTTATACTCTTATGAGAGTGGACATCACCATAGAGAGGTAACAGTCTGCCCACTGGCCCTCTTCCTCCCATCCCTCCCACCTTTCTTGCTCAACAGCTCCCCACCCACCTCTCCTATTCCTTAACCCTCACTAAGCTCCCCCAGGACCCTACAGGCCCTGCACTGCTCTTAGGGAGACTGTTCCATCCTACTCCAGGTACTGCAGGGGCGAGTCTGTGCTCTCCATGAGCTTCTAAGTCATTGCTCCTTCCTCATTTTGTAACACACCGCCAACAACCACCACCACCACCACCTACCACTACCACCAACCACAGCCATCACCAACCATCATCCACAACCACCAACCACCACCAACAACCAACAACCACCACCACCACCACCTACCACTACCACCAACCACAGCCATCACCAACCATCATCCACAACCACCAACCACCACCAACAACCAACAACCACTACCACCACCACAACCATCACCAACCACTACCACCATCCACTACCACCAACCACAACCACCAACCACCAACAACCACAACCACCACCACCACCATCACCAGATTTAGCCATACTGCCTTCTGTCTTCATTTCTATGACTACTGAGCAATAGGCACTCTCCCACATTCATCAAAGACTTCACTTCATGATCTACTTAACCTTTAGTCTCATCCTACTTTCTGACCACAACCTTATTTTTGTAATCGTTGACACTATTACAGATGATCCCCATTGTCCCCCTCTTTGTCCACCTCCCCCCAGCCCCAGCCTTCACCTTGCTGTTGTCTGTGCCCATGGATTATGCATATACGTTCTTTGGCTAATCTTTTAAACTGATAAACAAAATAGAACCAGAGGCATGGACACATGGAACAGACAGACAGATTTCAGAGGAGAGGTGGGTGGGGAAGACTGGGTAAAAGGAGGTGAAGGGACTGACCACAACCTTCTATTTATTGACATTTCCCATGTTTCCCCCTCCATGAACTCCAGGCTACTTTTTCTTTGTCCATGGCCGAAGGCTTCTTTCCGTATTCAGATCAGACCTTATGGTCCCCCATTTGTCCCTTGTCCTTATCCTAAACACCAAGCCTGCACCAACCTACGTGAGTCTAATTCAGGTTTCTCTGAATCTGGACTGCTGAGGGGTGAGGGAGAACCTCATGCTGCTTGGAAATCATATCATTTCCCTAGGCAGCAGTTTCTTCTAGTCAGATATTTCAAATACTGCTCATCTTTTCTGAGTATTCCTTACTCCTCTTTGTAGAAAGACAATGACCATGTTCCCTGCTTCATGAAGAAAACAGAACTCCCTTAACTTCATGCCCCCCAACCTCCTACTTACCTGGCCCCACACCGTCCTTTCCTCCTTCTCTCTTCTCACAACCTGAAAGGTATCTGGCAAGGTGCAGATAGTGCCTGCTACCTGCCTGGGCTTTGCTCAGCTAATTGGGAATCCTTATTTCTGAGTCCATTTCAATGCAGTGGGGAAGGCATGCTCCTTGTGAAGCAGCCATAGTGGACCTATGTATTGTAGAATTAGTCTGGGCTTGGGATTCACCTCACGGATTGATAGCTGGGGAAGAGCCAATCCCAGCTCAGCCTTGGCTTTGAAACAGTCCACCCACCTGAGTATTTGCAGGTGTATTCTCTCCAGCCCAGGAGCTGTTACTAATAAACCAGCCTCTCTATTTGGTGGACATTCAGCCCTCTCAAGATGAGCCAACAGGGCTATTTGCTTCCCTTTGCCCTCTTAATGTCAGGCAAGAGAGGGTCTTTCCCCATTCCTCCTCTGAAGAGCCTATATCATCCAGAGCCTGCAGGACTCCCTGGAGGAAGATGAAGCAACCCTCATACTAAACTCTGCGGTGGGCAGAGGAGATTAGCTACAGGGTCAGTGCTTTCTTCTCTGCAGTGGGGTCCCTCTCTGGTTCCAGCTCCCTGGAGCCAGACACAGGCTTACAGATATTCCTCCTGCAGCAGCTCCCAGCACTCACAGTGCCTGATCAGTCACAGGGGTTTCCACTCAGAGCCTTCGGAGAGGATTTATCTAATCCTGCATCTCCCCCAATGCCTTCTGCAGAATTTTAGTGCACTGCAGAAAGGTGGTCTGCGGGATAAACAATGCTGGCCAAATCCTCCCCTTCCCCCCCTTGAAATGCATTTGTCAGAAAGGCTGGAAGGCACTAACATGTTTTTCTGTTCTTTTTATTCTATAATGGAGTGCTTTTAAGAAGTGACAGTTATTTCTGGACATGGCAGGCGGCTAAGGAGAAGGCCTAGCTCACTGCAAACATGGCTACACTTAACCATTGAGAGTGTGCTGGCAGCCTGATGCTCTGGTTTGCAGCATATTTGTAAATTTTTGTTCCAAATAAAATAAATTCTTTAACTTTTCTAGTTGGTTGCTTTTTCTTCGAATAAAAATATTTTTCTTTAAAAAATAATATAAATAAGATTTTGGTTGTTTCCTTTGATTCCTGAGCCCATTTTTGCTATTTTATTTTAATCTAACTGTACTAACATTTGAGAGCCTACTGATGACTTAACAGGCCATGATGATTTTAAAATTGTTCTCTGGGCCCCCAGCTGGGTGGCTCAGTTGGTTGGAGCCACCAAAAAGATGAGGGTTCAGTCCCTGGTCAGGGCATGTATGGAGGCAACGGACCAATGTTTCTCTCACATTGATGTTTCTCTCCCCCCACCCCACCTTCCTCTCTAAAATAAACAAACATATCCTCAGGTGAGGAGTTTAAAAAATTGTACTCTGGTCCTGTAAGTTTGCAAAATCTTGACCTAACACATGGTCCCTAACGCAGTCAGGCAGGGTCTCTGGGACTCTGGTCCAACATGATCCACAAAACCTGGAAGGCACTCCAATGACTCTGGAGCACAGTGTTCTCAGAAATCCTGCCCCTCCTAGGACTAGCCTGGAAGCAAACAGGGTGGCTTGCCATCACAGATGGGTAGAAGAGTCTCCCTGGGGCATTTTCTCTACTTGCTCTAGAGAAGCTAGATCTGAAGCTCTTACAACAAGCATCTATTCTCCTAGTTCTCTGCAGTAGCCACTGGCTCTGAGGAAAAGGTAGTTTTCTCACCTCTTCTAGTAGCATGATCTCCAAATGCCAATCACCATCAGTCACAGAGGGAGCAAGTTAAGATGCAGATTCCTGGGCCCCGCCTGCAAAAACGCTCATTTATTGGCCCTGAGGTGAGGGCCAGGAAATTGCATTTTAAAAGAATATTTGTATTGATTTCAGAGAGAGGAAAAGAGAGGGAGTTAGAAACATCAAAGATGAGAGAGAATCATTGATTGGCTGTCTCATGCACGCCCCCTACTGGGGGTTAAGCCCACAAGCCAGGCATGTGCCCTGACCGGGAATTGAACCGTGGCTTCCTGGCTCACAGGGTGATGTTCAACTACTGAGCCACGCTGGCTGGGCAGGAAGTTGATTTTTTACGAGCTCATTGCATAAGCTGCTGAAGGTGTTCTACCTTTGAGAGGCACCGGAAGCCTCTGCAACTGTGAATGTGAGAAAGAGTACAGGTCAGGGTTAGAGGGTCAGGGCAGGAGAGGTGACCTACTCCCGCAGCTCCAGAGCTCTGGGGAAAGCCCTCCTGGATTCTGGAGACAGGTCACAAGCTAATGTTGGCTGTGTTAGGGAAGAAGAGACCCAGCACCGAATGGTGGGTTCTTGTTGAATGATCATTCCAAGGATGATCACACACACACACACACACGTCTGAGTGGCTCTTCAGACATGTGTGTGTGTATGTAAATATGTTATTGATATCAGGAAGGGATCGGGAAAGAGAGATAGAAACATCAGTGATGAGAGAGAAGTTTGGCTGCCTTCTTCAGGCCCCACACTGGGGACCAAGCCCACAAGCTGGGTATGTGCCCTGACTGGGAATCAAACTGGTGACCTCTTAGTTCATGGGACAACACTCAGCCAACTGGTCCACATTGGCTGGACTAGAAGGTATTTTCTTACATATGAGAGAAATAAGAACTATTAGGGTCTGTGCTTACTTTAGGTTATAAAGATATTAATTGGACTAAACAAGCTTGTCTCTGAGTCTTTTGATTCTATACCCAATGCTCTCCCATTTCTGGGATGGGTCTGGCTGGCTGGAGCAGCTCTGGAACCTACTGACTGGGGGCATCCTTGGAGAACTCCGGGAAGTGAGTGAGGCAGGAACTGAACTGAATATATTCATTTTGGTGAGGCTTCAAGAGACCTCAGAGAACAGCCTCCTTGTCTTATATAGCTCACTGAGACAGAATCCAAGAGACTTGATCCACTATTGTAGCACTTGGTTCAGACATGATGTGGGAAAACAGGAAATTATTGTGTTTCTAGAGCCTGAGTAGTAGGTGCAAGTGTTTGCTCCCCCATCCATTGTAGGATGACATCTTCTCATGCTCTCATCAACTTGTATACAACCAAAGCTATCATTTTCATGCAGGTGATCCTAAATCTGGGCCTTTCTTCTGAACTCCAGACCCACTAGTGCAATGCCTTTGTACAGATGAAGTACATTCAATGCCTATTGAATGCTTCATGAATACCTCAAAATCATTTCTCCCATGATCACTCTATCTTCTCCCATCCCAACTTCTCCTCCTCCTATGTCACTTATGTCAATAAATTGAATAATCATTTTTCTAAGGTGGAAACTTAGGGGTCCACCTTTATGCCTCTGTCTATGTCATTTCCTCCCTTATGCCAGACATTGCCTTAGTCTCCATGGGTAGAGCAGTAAATAGGCTCTAGACGCATAACCTTTGGGTTACGTAGCTCTGAGGCTAAGTAAACTTTTCTGGCCAGCTTTCCAGGCAGACACGTTCCAGAGGAGAAAAAGATTTAAGTTATGATGATGACATGAGTAGTCTGGAATCACATTTGAAACACAAATTTAAATTTGTATCGCCAGTCTAGGCCTTTCAACTACATTCCAAATTCTTATAGTCAACTCTGCTCACTATCCCTCACCAGGATGTCTATAGAGCCTATTAATTTCTTTACCCCAGCTGTGCTCTATACTTAGTCATCTTTATTTCAATAAATCAAGAACTTCCACCAGTTCTGGAAACTTTGGAAGACATTACCTCTCTCTCTCTCTCTCTCATTTGGTCCCTTCTGACTACTTCTCATCACAGCCCCTGCTACCATAGTTCGATTCACCCTCATATCCTGCCTAGGCTGCTATTAGTGTATGTTCTGAACATATCTCATGGCTAGCATTCTCTCAAATCCCTGCAGTCTATACACTTTGAAGTAGTAAGAATGATCTTTTAAAAACAAGGCCTGGGGTGGGACAGGGACTGGGAGGAGGTGGGCAAAGGGGAAGAATTGGGGGACATCTGTAATACTGTGAGCAATACAAAAATGCCTTGAAGTATGTTTCCATAAAGTTAATCTTTGAGTTCATCTCATATCATTCTCTTTCTTGCTCACTGGAACCTGGCCCCCATAGGAACCACCTTGCTGTTTTTTGGACACACCAAGCACACTCTTGCCTCAAGCTTTTTGGACTTGCTATTCTCTCTGCCTGGTATTCTCTTCCCATTAGTAACCACATGGTTCATTCAAATATCAGCTTGTTAGAGAAGCCTCCCCTGACCACCCCTTCCCAATCAACAGCTCCTGGCCACTCCCTTTACCTTTTTTCATTTTTTTCTCTTAACTCCTTTAACCAATTAACATTAGCATTTTATTAGTTTACTATCGATCTCCTTCAACTATAATTTTTGCTTCCTAAAATTATGGATTTTTTCTCTGGTTAACTGTTCAACTCTTAACATGAGAGCAGTGCAATATCAGCAGTACTTCTTCAAAGCAGACTCGCCCAGGCCGAAAACCGACTTGTGCGCATGGGCCACAAAGTTTTAATCACACTGTATGCGCGCCCACACATGGAAATTTGTGGAAGAGCCACACTCAAGGGGCCAAAGAGCCACATGTGGCTCACGAGTCACAGTTTGCCGACCATGGTACTAGGTGATCCACAAATATTTGTGTAATAAATGGAATGAATAAACTCAAGGGATCCTGAATGTGTATGTATCAGATATTTATGGAACATTGCTAAAGCTTATCATCTGCTACCAGGATAGGGTTTGGAGAAAACAGGACAGAGAAACTACAAGTACCTGAACTATGAGACCAAGATGGGTAGAAACTGACCGTATCCTATGTTACTAAAGAAAAAAGCATTTTCTGTTTAATAACAACTTAAGTCTTAGAGTTCCCCAAATCCACCCTGATTGGTAAAATGTTCTCAGAGGTGAAAGGAGAGTGTGCTTAGGCTCTCTAGTTCATGGAATGAGTTAGCTTCAGCACTAGGATTACTGATAATAGAATCAAATGTCCCTGTTTTGGAGGATGTGACCAGACAAGACGTAGAAAAGTCTTTGAGATGTCAGCATTATAGTCAAGGACGTCTCGCTGAGCTGTCTGTTGTCCTGAAATTTTAATTGTTAGGCTTCTGATAGGAGCATCAGGGCACTGGACATGTAAGCAAGCTGCCCAGAGAAGAGAGAGGATTTGAAGTAGCTATGCCACTGGGAAAGTGCAATGAGCTGTTTGTGGTGATGAAAGTGAGACCACACTATCCATAATCCTGCCCAGCCGTCAGATATTGAGCCTTAGCTATCTGTAGCACCAGAAAAATATCACTGAGCCATCTTTAAAGTTGAATAGTCCTGACTTGCCTCTGGTGCTAAAGGCAGGAAGCTAGGGGGATCCTGGCTGAACATAATTTACCTTCGAATGATCCAGAGATAATAGCCAGCTAGTCTGTTGTCCAGGGATGGGATGTAACCAAGGTGTTTACAGTGTGGAGGAAAGTGCACAGTGTGTCTGTGGTTCTGAAAGAGCCAGGTAGTGTCCGGGATGGCTATCAGCTGTCCGAGGTGCTGAACAGGAGCTGCTGGGGATGGATAGGAGCTGAGTGGGAATGGTTTTTTTCTGTGAGGTTTGGTGGGGAGCTGATTGGTTTGTAGTGCTGAGTGAGCGTGCAGGCTGAAGTGCTGAGAATAACAGTTGCTGTAGGGGTTAAAGTTGAAGAAATAAGTAATTCAAGGAAGAAAGGAATTTGACAGTTTGGATAAGAGCCTGAAAGGCATTTAATCTAAACATCTCTGCCCACCAGGATGGAGATCCAAAGTCAAAGAGGAGGAAGGCGTTTCTTTCTCCGGGGTCTCTGCCTCCCTGCCCTCTCTCTGAACCCATTGAAAATGAGACCATAAGGAGGGAACATATTCCCTACGGAAGAAAGCAAGTTCCTCACCACATGATCTGGGAATGTTATGGACCCAGAAACTCGGGATGGTTGATTGAGTCGGATCTAGAGACTTTGAGTTCTCATTATTCAGAAAACCCAGAGAAGTCGTGTGATTTTATCAAAATAGTACTGGGCTTGGTGACAGGGAGCTTGAATTCTGACTTTAACTAGGTTTTTTAATTCAATTCTCTGAGTTTCACATCTTTGATTTATAAGCTGAAGATGATAACATCAGCCCTGCTAATTTGCCACTGTTGTTGGGAGAATCAAATAATGTACGTGAAAGCATTTTGTAAGCTAAGTGCTGTACAAATGCACAATATAGACTTTAATATTTCCCATTATGCATGCGATTTAATAGCCAGTAGCCACTTAGCCTATTTCAATTCCACATCACTAACTCTCAGCATATAAACTAAATAAACATGTGAGATCATTTACAATTAAACACAATATAAAAAACTCATAACGTTTCCACTTTCTCCATCCCCCATTTTTGGTGTGATACTTTTGAATACGGTGCAGCTGCTCAAAATAAAAGTGTTTATTTAATGAGGTGATACAAATTATAATAGATTCAAGAATTTGAATGGGATCCATGCTGTGGATAAGAGTTACTTAAAACATACAGAATCTACTTCCTTTCTCCTATTCTCAATACCCGCCCCCCCCCCAACAGAATTCCTGTTCTATTCAACAGGATCCCATCAAAATATATCACTAACAGACCTCCAGAATTTTGGGAGAGAGGGCCTGACAAGCACTGTGGGCATGTTAAAACAGTGGCTTAACATGCCCAGGTATATTTAAGAAAGCCAAATTTTGTGCAAGCTTGATTCAACAAGAATATTGAAACCACAATATAGATAATTCTTTGCCATTGGTAAAGAACTGATGGACAGTAGAATTTAGATGATTTTACCATTGATTAAGGTTTTTAGGGGTACTAGGGTCCCCTAGCATCAGATTTAACTAGATGACATAATATCACAAAGAATACACATGACAAATGCATCTTTTAATACGTGTTATTACCCCGCAACACACTCTAATATTTCTCTCCCAGCCCCTTTCACCAAAGCTGTTATAAAGTTATAAATGACCTCCAGGGTGCCAAATACAGACAGACTTGAAAATCTTAACTTACTTGACTTAACAGCAGGATTTGACACAGTTGGCCACTATATTTTTATTAACATCCTCTCTCTTTGTTCCATCTGAAACTTAATTGAAGGCTTTTTAGGGGGGGTCCTGGCCATTAAATATTGGAGCTTCTTGGAGTCCTGTGCTAATCTTCTTCTACACCCCCTCTCATGGAAATCTAATCTTCTCCCATGGTTTCAACTTCCACTCAACCCTCTCTTCTGTGCCAGACCTGCCTACCTCCGTTCTTTTGGATATTCCTCCATCTAATTTAACTGCCCCCCTCCCCGTCCCCTATTTTGTTAAGTTGCACCATCAAGCATCATAAACCCATAGACTCTCTCCCTCAATCTCTACATCTGCTCCAACCACCACGCCACAGCCATCTCTTATCTGGCTGGCCTCTGTGCTTGCTTACTGACTGGTCTCTCTGCATCCTCTGTTTTGCCTACATACATAGCAACCAATATCTCACTCCTCAGATGAAACCTTCCAAAGGCTTCCCAAGCTCTTCAGACAATGTCTAAGTTCATTCGCATGGCACATGAGGCCTAGCGTGATCTGGTCACCACCCATCACCTCCTCCTCCATCACTCTTGCCCTGTTTACCTCCCAGTAGCTGCCCTCATCTTCTTTCAGTTACTGAAATTCACCAAGTTTTTTTCTGCATTGGTAGATTCACACATGCATTTTTCTTTTGATAAAACTTTTCCCATCCCTTTCCCCTGACTGGCTTATATTTTTCCTTCAGTTTAGTTTAAAGATCACTTCTTCAGAGGAGCATTTCCTGGGCTGGGCTGATTTTTTCTTGGCAACTCATGGGCACAGCAGCCTGTACTGTCATGGTGGCCCTTTACATCAACAATGATCTCTCCAGTGGATGCTCCTATGCTAGAAATAAGCTCCCTGAAGCCACATCCATTCCCCTGTAGTAACCTTAGCACCTTGGACAATGTGACATGTGTGTTTGATAAATATTTGTTGTGAGTGAATGATGGTGGCTCTCTAAGAGACAGGCTAGTTAGAGGAGCATCATGAATGTAATTATTCAGTCCAGAGTTTCTGTTGCCAGTGAAAAAGATGGTCCCTACTTCCCAAAGACGCTGAGTATGACTGCATTTCTCTGCAGTAGAAAGAGAACCCTGGAGTTGTACATGGAGGAGAGAAGACTGAAATGAGGGAGAAGATGACTGAAGGAAAATTCAGCGACCTTTACTAAGAGAGAGGCTTTGCAATGCAATAAAAATAACTACAATTTGGGAGGGAGGAGGCCTGGTCCAGCCCTGAACCTTCTTCTTACTTGTTTCCAGATGTTGAGTGTTCATTTGTTTTTTCTCTGAGAAGCAGTTAGCACACAGGAAGTTGAGAAAGTGCTCTGAGGCGACATGTAAGTTCTGGTTCCTTGTGAATCTGGAAGTAATGCTATGCCTTTAACTCCCTTCTGAGTCTGCTTTTCTGAGGCAACTAAGGTTTTTTTAGGAGCTAAGTAGGTTTCCTGAAGACAGGTTGACTTTGCAATAGCAAACATCAGGGCTGGGTTGGATCATGCACCTGACAGAAGGATGTCTCTCTACCATAATTGGGCAGTTGCCTTTTAGATGCCATAAAAGGGCTGGGGACTAAGAGGATTGCCCTTCACACTTATTCTGGTTCTTGACTCCCCAGGAAATAAAAAGCAACAGATCTGTGTTCTCTCAGCTACAGTCAAATGCAAACATAGCCTGTGTCTTTCAGGTTCAAGGGCTTCTCTCTTGAAACTGCCAGAGCCTGGGAGTGCCCCACTGAGCTGCTGGAGGTTGTGGGGTTAGCTCTTCCTCATCCCATCAAATGCCCCAAAATGCTTTTATTCTCAGTAATTGCTGAAGGCCTACTGTGCATTTACATGGTCGGCCATTGTGGAAGATGGTGTGGTAGAGAGAACAGGGTATAGAGCTAGACATCAGAAGACGGGTCCCAGCCACAGGTCTGTGATAAACCACCTTCAGTCTTTGGGTATCTTCTCTCTCTAGATTTTAGTTTTCTCATCTGTACAATGAAGGGGCTGGTTTGCACTAGACTGAGGCCCTTCCATCTTGACAAGAAGCCGTATTTCTTGATTTGGAGGCCTTTGAATGTAGGGAGTGGCTATAGGATTAAGCCTCGGGCTGACCTGTGGCAGGGCCACAAACAAGCCTCAGCCTGGAGGGCAGAGCTCTCCTAGCATAATTAAACCTGCCCTTGTAGCTCTCCACAATTCCTTCCAAAGTAGCCGATGGGCTGTGGGAGGTGCAGCAAGTGTTGCCAAAACAAGAACTCTGTATACATGTTAATCTACCCTTGCTTTAATCAGACTGTATAAAATAAACGCCCTGTATGGGCTCTGGGTCACTGTCTCTCCATCAGAGGACAGCTGTCCCACCTGGGCCCAGCTTTTTTCTCTGTCTCTGTGTCTGTCTCTCATTTTTCTCAATCCCCAGCCACCCCTTCTCAGGAACTGGACTGCTCTCTAGCCGCACTGGACGTGGAAAAGAGAGAAATGTTTATATTTGAGTCTTCTTGGGGAGAAAAGAAACCCTTACTTTGAGGAAAAGAAAAACTAAATTGTGTGATTCTGACCATGGAGGGTTGAGCAATAAAGACAAATGCCTCAGGCACTGTAAAAGGCAAAGGTCAACCTGGTTGAGAGAAGCCGGTGAGGGCTCGCTGGAGGAAGCTGGGTGTGGAGTGCATGTGTCATAGTCCGGATGTCACACACTTGAGCTTTGAGAGGCACAGCGCACTCTGGGCTCTGGGACCCTACAGGATGTGCAGCCCATGCCCACACCAAAGGCACCCACCGGGGCACCTTCTCTCTGTGTCTGACCTTGGTTGAATACCTCCTAAAAGCAGGGGCACCTACATGGGGCCTGTTTCCATGAGGCAATTCTATGGTTGTTAATCTTTTTCTTAAACATTAATTATTCTAGAGCCAAATATGTTTCTCATGAACAATAAACCTTCTTTTTCTTTTTTAAGTTTCCAAAGGAAAATATGCAAATTCTGACGGATAGAAAGGAGTTTTGGACAAGGTCCTAAGGCAATAGCACTGTGAGTATTATGTAAATGCCAAGCAATATAATGCCACCCATCAGTTTATTCCAGGGAAGCAGAAGGGACTCAGACAATCGGGGCTGCCGCGCAGATCCTGGCGTTGAAAGACTCTGTCTCTTGTCCACAAATCACATTCTGATTCAGGCCTCAAATTCTGCTTCCAAATGGCAAATTTTTGACAAAAATAGTATCTCCTTTTAGGCCACTGCTTACATGTCACTCCCCCGGAGAAGGCTTTCTTGATCTTGACTTTCTAAATTAGGCGCCTTCAAGATGATCTCCCAAAGAATCCTGTTCTTTCCTGACATGTATCACAGCTGATAATTACATGTATTTGTCTGTTTGCATAATATCTGCTTGCCCCACTGGACTATAAGTCCTGTGAGGGCAGAAACAAATTTATTCTGTGTCCAGGTCTGTGCCCCCTGACCCTGTACCTGGCACCGTGCCTAGCGTGGAACATTGTCATTCGGTCAAAATGGAGTCTTGGTGAAATAATCCCATTTGAGAAATAATGTAGCATATTCTTAGCATTTCAGATCTTTCAAAATGCATTGGGAGAGTGAGTCTAGCATGGGAGTCCTCTAAATCTTTTTAATGCACTCTTACACTTATCACCTCTCCCCTCCAATAACCGGGTTAAAGCCAATGTGTAGACAGGCAGCATGGTGTCATGGTTAAGTTCTTGGATTCTGGAGCCAGACCACCTGGATTTCCACCCCCCATTCTACAAATTATTAGCTGTGGGACATTGGAAAGTTCACTTAACGTCTCTGATTTCAGTTTTCTCATCTATAGAACAGGCATAATAATAGGACTCTGAGGCAGCCATGAGCATGAAATGAGTGCTTAGAATAATGCTCATGCATAGTGCTTAGGACAATGACTTAGAGCAGGGGTCCTCAAACTATGGTCCATGGGCCACATGCAAATACAAATATTGTATTTGTCCCCGTTTTGTTTGTTTACTTCAAAATAAGATATGTGCAGTGTGCATAGGAATTTGTTCATAGTTTTTTTTTTAAACTATAGTCCAGCCCTCCAACGTCTGAGGGACAGTGAACTGGCCCCATTTAAAAAGTTTGAGGACCTCTGTCTTAGAGCATAAGAAGCCTTATATTAACTTTGCTGTTAATGTCATTCCTAAGGGAACATAACAGTTAAGTGTTGGGCCCAGAAGTGCTCCACAATCTGTCTGATGTCACATCAAACCATACCGTCTTCCCTGGAGGACAGCGACCTCCAGTCGGCAGGTAAGGAATCTGAGACCCTGGTGGATAATGGGTCTTGCCCAAGGACTCCAGCTGGAAGAGGCAGCGAGCTGGGACTTGGTGCTCTCCCTACTCCAGCATCAATGCCTTGTTTCCCCAGGATTCCCTTTCTCCTGCTCGCATACTGATTTCCCATGAAGCTAAGATTGGAATAGACTAGGGTAGGAGATCCAGAGTAGTGTTGGGACCAGCACCCAACCAGGGGGCTAACCAGGACATTCTGAGCTGTCCCTACAATGAACCCATTTCTACAGATAAGGAACTAACCCTTGAGGCTGGCTTAGCCCAGGTGGTAGTCTATTGGAAACCTAAGTCCTTACTCTTATCTTTTTTGTCCAGAAGGTGAAGAATAAAAATATTAGCACTGATTAACTTGTGAGTGGTGTTATTGGTGATGTCTTTAAAATAGAGGGACAATATATATATACACAAAATGCGTAAAGTGCACTAATATTTAAGTTTATACTTTGATTTTTTTAACATATGCAAACACCTGTATAACTACCACCAAGACCAAGATATTAAACATTTCCTGCACCTCAGAAGAAATGCCCCCCCACTATGCCCCTTCCCAGAGGACAACTTGCCTCCTCCATGGAGATAACCATTAGTCTGATTTCTATCATCAGAGTCAGCACTTTCTCAGTGTCTCTAATTCTTTGCCTATGT
The DNA here is from genome assembly GCF_000327345.1 of Myotis davidii. Lineage (NCBI taxonomy): Eukaryota > Metazoa > Chordata > Mammalia > Chiroptera > Vespertilionidae > Myotis > Myotis davidii. Next base: position 7,938,593 of record NW_006295816.1, on the reverse strand, counting down.
CACTGTGCCCGGTGCACAGTAACCTCCCCTCTCTTCTCCATTTATCTAACCCACCCACTGCTCAAGGCCTTCCTCAACTCTCCTCTCCCTAAAGCATCCCTGACTTGCCCTGCTGGTCAATTCTGTGAGCACCTCAAAACCATCATCATCATCATCATCATCATCATCACAATACTATGATTCACTCCACCTCTTTTGCCCTAGGACTGTGTTTAATGCAAGGTCAAGTTCACACCTGGTGATGCATTTGTTTTGGGCCCCTCCCTACAGAGTGTCAACAAAACATCTCCAACAGGAACCAGGGGAACACTTCCGATTATGGGCAGGGGACCTTGTGCCAGTAACCAGCTCTTCAGGGCCTTGAATGAGTTACTGAAACTAAAACTCCAGGTCTGTTTCTTTATTTATACAATTAAATAAATAATAATAGGAGCAGTAGCTAATAGGTTGGGCTAAGCCCTTACATCCCCCTGTTTAAACCTCACAATCACCTTGCGAAGCAGGTATTATCATGGCCATTTTGCAGTTGAGGAGATAACAGGATGGGGAGAGCTGCTTAACGTGCGAATGAATAGCACAGCTGGACACTAACCAAGATCCAGCCCAATCCACAGGCTTGTGCTCCTAGCCACTGTCCTCTGTAGCTGGCTGTGGCCACTGTGACCTCTTCCTGCCCTTCTGGAAGATAGGATCCAGGACACCGAGCCGTAATGCTTGTTCAGGAAGCACGTATAGCTACTATGTACAAAGTTTTGACGGGAGCATAAAAATCAAGGGGACTCATCAAGTCACATGCCAGTGGGGAAGAGAGACGAATAGAAGCCCCCTCTAACAGGAGGCGTGTGCCATGCAAATGAACATGGATGTAGAGGTGAGGCAGAAGCAGGGGAAGGGAGAGAGGGCAGTAGGCCTCATGGGAGAAGGCGGTCCAGCCAGGACTTTGGACGACGGGTACCATCGGAGCAGGTAGGGAGTATGCAGAACAGGCCATCGCAGTGGAGGAAGGATGCCTGAGAAAGGACACAGCCATCCCCGAGGGGAAAGGAGTAGTGTTTCTTTCATGGGCTCAGAAAGAAGGCAGGCAAAGGATCCAGGCACATGGTATTGGTGTGTATGTGGGACCCTAGGATCTGTCTGTGTCTGAGAGCGGGGGAGCTGGGAGAAGCATGGGCTGCTGCTCAGGAATCTTCTGGACTTGACTGGGCTCTGACACAGGGAATGCCCGACTGTGCACCGGCCCAGGGCCCTGACTGATTTCTTATCCAAGTAGAATAGCATTTCCTGGGCAATACTTATTTGTGAAAGACTCTTTAGCTGCCATTTACCATTACAGGCCATTCTCAGCTTCCTGTTCCATTCCCTTCCGACGATGATTTTCCCAAAGCCATCCTTGCAGATCTGAGTTCTTTCATCTGCCTATGAAAAAAGGCTGATGCCACCTTAAATGTTTGTCATGTTCATTCCTACTGCTATTACTTGACTGCTAAGTGAATGGACAGGGAACCTGTAAATGCCTTCTGAAGACCACTCCACAATCTTCCTCACATTTCGAGCCAACTTTATACCATTTCAAAACAAATTTTTCCATCAGACTAAAAGCAAGTCCTTTTCCCCCCATGTCATTTCCACTTTCCTCACACACCATGGGGTAGAAAGCCCAACCTTTTGGCTTCTTACTCAAAACGCATACATGCGGTTGATCCTACCCGCTTCATCTTGCACGTCCAATAAAGCTGACTCAAAGGGCATTTTTAAATTATACAGGAATTTCTCTCTATTTTTATGGCATCAATCAAATCAGGTAATCTTTAAAAAAGGAAATAATGATCAAGAATCAAACTTACACTAAGTGCACTTGAGGTAAGGGGGAGGGCGACCCAACAGAGCCAGAAGCACAGACATTCCCCAGTCACTCTAAACGCACATGAACGCCGCACTGCAGCCTGGAACACACCCTCGCTCACCCAGGTTTGTCTTTTCTCACCACAATCTTAAAACAGGGGTTCCTCAAGCCTGGCCAGTGTGGCTCGGTGGTTGAGTGCCGACCTATGAACCAGGAGATCACAGTTCAATTCCCGGTCAGGGCACATGCCCGGATTGTGGACTCAATTCCCAGTGTGGGGTGTACAGGAGGCAGCCGATCAATGCTTCTCTCATCACTGATGTTTCTATCTCTCTCCCTCTCCCTCTCTAAAATCAATAAAAACATTAAAAACAAGCAGGGTTCCTCAACCCTGTTGCTATCACAATTTTCTGGAGGGCCCTGAAAAAATATAGATTCCTGCCCTAGCCAGTTTGGTTCAGCGGATAGAGCGTCAGCCTGCAGACCGAAGGGTCCCAGGTTTGATTCCGGCCAAGGGCCCATGCCCGGGTTGTGGGCTCGATCCCTAGGAGGGGGCGCACAGGAGGCAGCCAGTCAATGATTTTCTCTCATCATTGATGTTTCTATCTCTCTCTCCCTTCCTCTCTGAAATCAATAGAAATATATTTTTAAAAAATACAGATTCCTAGCTGTCACCCCCAGACATTCAGATTCCGTAGGCCTGCTGTGAAATCCAGGGCTCTGTGCTACTAAAATATCTTCCAGTTTATTCTGATGTGTGAGCAGGAGCAGAAAGGACCGCCTTCACCCTCACCACCTTCTCTTACAGGAGGACTTGTTGCCTTGAGTTGGGAACAATGCTCCTCTCTGAAGGCATGTATCACCTCCCACCCCAAGACCATGGATTCTTTGCTTTCTGTGTCCATGTTGATCTAGTTTGAACATTTTCATCCATATCCCTAGGATGTTTGACCTCTGTTACCACACCTTCGGTAAAATTTCTGAAATCACACCTGTTAACGAAACATCCCTTCATATCACTGAGACTCTTTGAAGAGAGCAAACTTGACATTGATGTGGTATATAGAAAGTGAGAGTATTTGGATTTAGCTATCACTTTTCCCCCTTTATCCTTCAGACAAAGGGAAGCAGTGGAGCCTTCTCTATGGCTAGATCAAGAGTAATTATTTTTTCTAAGAACTATGGGTGTTTGGGGACGATCAGTGTACTCCAACAGTCTACAAAACATGCTTCCTTTTCGGCTCATAGATAAAACCAGTAATTCTTCCCATAGAACCCCAGGCAGAGATCTTTCCTCCATTAGCCATAGACTGGCCCCCGAGTCCCACAGCCAAACCTTTGCCGCTCAGTCTTGCTCGTCTTCTAGGTGAGAGAGGCTCTCTTCTGTCCCCGCTCTCCTCCACGGGAAACCATGAGCTCCTGGAACATACGGTCAGCTTACTACTCAGGCATGGCCCGAAGAAGCAGCTCCATCTGACGTCTGTTCTGCTGGGAGCTAGTGAGTGGCCGCGGCAGGGGAAGCCAGTCTGAGACCCCAGTGGTGCAAAGACTTACACTCGCTTGTCCTCCTCAGCGAAGGTGGTGCGGCCTGTCTGATGGGAGCCTTGCCGGTTCACAGAACTGCAAGGGTCCGCGCTTCGTTGGGTGCCATTCCCATTTCCCGTCACGAGTCCCACCCTGGCTGCGGGAGCTCCAGAAAGTGCATTCCTTGGATGGAAGCAGGGCGGGGGCTGTGGGGAGAAGCTTATGTGTGATTAGATGGTAAAGTAACAAATGTGATTTTAAATGATCTCCTGGGAAATGCTGAAACCCGAGGAAGCGAAGAAGCTGCACTTAGATAACAACGCCTCCCGCATCCACAGGCCCCCCTCTCCCCACCGCCACCCGCCTGGGCAAGGCTGCCTTGGACGGGCCCAACAGGCAGCTTCCTACCCCCGACCCATTCACGGGACGCCTTCCTCGTAGCGAGGTCCTCGTTCCAGAACAAACACACGTGTTCATGAAAGTGTTGCTGTTCCCCTTCCCAACTAAAGTGTAAAACTTTTATTTCATGCCTCTTGGATACAGTTCATTGAAAAACATATCAGAGTAATTTTCATGTTCTTAAGGCGTACTCAGTAACAGCCAGGTCTTGGGAAATGATAGTTTGAAATGAAATTACATAAATGTTCTAAAACCTCAGCTTCGGTTAAGAGCAGGAGAAAATACCCCGTCCTCATGGCCAGGGGACCCAGAGGGAGGGGACACGGTGCAGAGGGGGCACAGCCCATCTCGCTGCTTCGGTGGCCGCTAGGCTCACTCTGAGCTGGCAGGGGAGTGTATATTGCAGAGCGCTGGCCGGATGCTTTATTGTATTATGACTCATTTATTGAAAACCTCCCAAATCCAACAAAAAAAAAAACAGCTTCTTCAGGTCAGGATTCGGTTCTTAGGATGTGTTGGCCTGTCCCTGTAGAGACCACAACTTCTGAAGGGCGGGTCAAGGAGGCCCAGCACCCCTGCTCCATAGCTCAGTACCAAGAGTAAAGGCTGGAGGGTTTGAGCACCAGGAAAGCTCCATGGGGGCGGGAGGGGAGGGAAAGGAGAGGAGGGCAGTGTTTCTTCCAATACACTCTACATACAAGGGCTAGAATGTTCTTTATAACAGACGCCTGATCAGAAAATCCTCTGCTGGAAACCCCTAACTGGCTGCCCATTGCCGTTGCAATGGAGGCCGGGATCCCAGCAGCAGCTGATGAGCTAGCTCTCCCCAACATCTCAGCTCAGTGGTGACAACCCCCACCCACCCCCATTTCCAAGACCCAGTGATACTGGGCTACTTTCAGATGCTTGAACATCGCACTCGGTCTTCCAACTCGGCGACCTTGAAGATAGCATTCTTTCTTGTTTTCTTATATTTAATTTCCTCCTCTTCACTTACTCATTTCTAGTCGTCCTTCATTTTTCAGACTAAACATCACTCCCTTGGGAATATATTCCCTGAGCTTCCAAACCATGGTAATAAGAACCTACCACATCTGTCTGCTGAGCGCTGAAGTTATAGAAAGAAAAGATGAAGCCCTGTGCCCATGGAGCTTACCTTCCAGAAGGGGAGGTAGAACATCATGAAAAATGAACGAATGCAAATGTGATGAGATTTATCATAAGAAATGCATATTTGTTCCTTGTCCTTGTTCCTGGCACAGAGCTCCTAAATGAGGTGACTTTTGGACCACACCTAAGGATGGGGGCTGGTTGCCAGGAAAACCAACCATGTGGTTAGAGGGTGGAACTTCCGGTCACCCTCTGGGACAGTGGGGCGTGAGCGGGGGCCAGGAGTGGATTCAGTCTCCAATGGCCACTGGTTGAATTAACCAGGCCTATGTAATAAAGCCTCCATGAAGCCCCAGAGGACCAGCCTTGGGGAGCTTCTAGGTTGGTGAACGTGTGGAGATTTGGGGAGAGTGGCGTGTGCTCGGCCCTCTCCCCATACCCTGCCCTCCACATCTCTTCCATCTGGCTGTTCCTGAGTTATATTCTTTTCTAATAAACTGATCATCTAGAGAATAAATGGGTTCCCTGAGTTCTGTGAGCCACTGTTGGAAATTAATCAAATTTCTCATTTACAGCCAGTTGGGCTTGCAACTGGCATCTGAAGCGGAGGGCTGAGCTCTTAGCTTGTGGAATCTGACACTGTCTCCAGGTGGATAGCGTCAGAATTGAGTTGAATTGTAGGGACACTCAGCTAGAATTGCTTGTTGGATGTGAGGGAACATCCTTCCCCCAACCTCCACACATGCTGGAATTGGGTACACAGGGCAATCTCAGTATAGTAAGGGGACAATTATTTTCCACAAAGCAACATATTTTACAAAGATTTCTTTGGCTCCAGACAACCAGAGAATTGTATGACACCAATTTTATGAGACCGATTTTCACACCCTTTGACTCAACCTCTTCTTTTCATGCTTCACCCCAGAAACTTCTTGTCACAAGTAAAAACACCCATTAAAGTCCTCTTCCCGAGTAAGTTACAACCTTCCTTCTGTGATTTAGAGACTACGTCTTGTGTTCATCTCCCTAAGTCGTATTCCTGCTCCTTGAGAAAAGTGGGATGTACTAGACAACACAGTAGGACAACAAAGAGCCCTTTTCCGAGGCTGGACCCAGAGAGGGTCCATGAACTTAGTCCTGAGTCTCCAGCCCCTGGCACCAGGCCAGTCTAGATAGAAAGGTACTGAGCTAAGACTCATTGAAGGAAAAAAGCAATTGCTCCTTTGAATCCACCAGTGGTTTGTCAGGCATGGGTTCATCTTTCCTTTGAACACCGATTATGTTTTCGGCTTGCTAGAGTAACAAGCCCCTAGAAGTATAAGGGCTTTATAGCTTAACTTTACCTTTGAATCGTGATACCTGGTGCATAACAGTTTCCTGATTTTCTATGCGGGGAAACAGTAGGCTTAGGGCGGTTGAGCGGCTTCACCAGTGACACCCAGCTATGATATCTGAGAACAAGGATGAGAGAACTCAAGATCTACTCCAAGGCTCTTGACATCACGAACTCCCCAAATGTGACGGTGACTTTGGTTACTGCTTTTTGGGTAAGCCGTCTCCTTCCAGGCAGTAGCTGTCCCCAGGAACCTGGCAGATGAGGTGGAAGGGAGAGAATCGTTCCAGTTCCCAGGTCCCTCCGCCTTTCCTGCTCCTCCGATCCTGTCATCCATCTCTGTGCCCATGACATGCCCTGGACTCAGTCTGAGAGGGTGAGGAGGGGCCCAGGGCGAGGGTGCTCTGTGGAGTCTGGTCTCCCTGTCAGAACTCCAAGCATCAGGGAAGGCTAGGAGATTGGTTTCCAGGGCAACCTGCCCACCTGGTTGGTCCCTGCAGCCACAGTCCCTCTTGGGCGCCTGAAGCGGGGCCTGCGGGGGGGCCCGAGCCAGCCCTGTGCCCACGTTGGCCCCCACCAGGTTCAAACCAGAGGCAGGCTGCTCATTCTGGGCTGGAGCTCTGCCTGACACGGTTCCCATGGGGACAGCTGTGGGCACACGCTGTCTGTGGTCAGATCCCCAGATCCAACCTGCCCTGCAATTTAGGCAGTGCCTCCCGGGCTCAGAGCCTTTGGAAGAAAGATTGAGTTTCTGGTATCCTAGTCCCTCTCCCCACCCCAACTCCCCCAAAAAGGTAGATTTAAGAACTTGGGGCCGTGGGGCTTTCTGCATCATGTATGGGACATGCCCTCTGTGCCAGGGCCTGGGGAACACCAAAATGACTGAGGCACAGTCCCTGCCCTGAAGAAGAAGAGAGGACAGACCTCGAGCCGATGAGTACAATGCAGCGAGCTCAGCAACCGTGGAACTTGGGACAGGAGACAGGAAGGATTGATTCACTCCGGGCAAGTTTTCTCCAGGCAGAACGGCCTCCTTCCTCATTGCAGCTTTCACAGCTGAGCCGCGGCCCCCGAGTCGCAGGAAGACTTGGGGGATGACTATGTGACTATCACAGGAGCGTGAATCTGTAAACAAGGCTCCTCCACCTGCCAGGAGCCCCATGCACCAGGGGTGAGGCTGGCGGTGAAAGTGGGAGAGAGATTGGGCGCTGAGCCTAGCACCGGAACATTAATTCCTGTGGTTGATCTTCCTCCAGTGCCACCATCCCCTACTCTTCCCGTGTGCGTACCCTCGGGAGGTGGACTCTGTTTCTCCCTCTCCACCTCCTGACAGCTCATGGCTTAGCAGCCAGGACATGCCAGGCATGTGCCAGGACCTCATCTCAGTCCTACCACAGCCCTGTTGCCATCTCCATTTCACAGAGGAGGAGATCGAGTCTCAAAGGCATTAAGGCCCATGCCTGGATCTCAGCACCATCGTAGGGCAGGACTTGAATTAGATGAGTCTATCTCACAATCAGGATGTTAGAAGAGTGAGGGAGGGTCTGGAAAAAGGGACCAGGATTACCATTGGACAGAAGGACAGTCCTGTGGGCTCCAGCAGGAAGGAGAGGGAAGTCGCACAGAGCCAGGGGGATGTTGGGCCTGGTTAAGCCGATGGCAAGGGGAGCTCCTGAAGCAGAGCTTTGAGAGGGGAGGTGGAGTGTGGAGAAGGACAGGGTGGCTGAGCTGGCCCGGTGACTCTTAGAGGGAGTCTCGGAACGGGTTTAAAGGCAGTGCTGAGTGACACTCCACCGGGGACCAGGAGACCCCATCTGTTGTCTCCTGGGTTGCAGGGTCAAAATGGCTGGGGTGTGGGTGAGGAGAAGGTGAGGAAATGGTTTGGAACAATAGTTCTCAAACCTCGAGTGCATGAGAATCACCTGGAGAGCTTGTTAAACACAGATTCCTGGGCCCCACCCTGGGATTCTGACTCCAGAGGTTAGGGGAGGGGTGAGGTTCTCCATTCCTGACAAGCCCAGGGGATGCAGGAGGAGCAGGGGCTCACGGCCACCCCAGCTTTCTGAGGCTTTGAGATGAGCGTCCCCAGCAGACTCCTCTCCCCGTGATGGGTGCTGCTGTCTCCGGCGGGGAGAAGGGGTCCCTCTCACTCCAGGAGCCACGACTGAGAATGACTACTGCCCTCAGTCAGCTTTTGGTGCCAACTTTACAGATAATAAACCTGGAGGTCAGGGCAGGGATCCCAGAGGTTACAGCTAATAAGTGCTGAAGCCAAGACTAAATCCAGGAGCTTCGCTGAGACCCAAGAGGAGGAGGCCCTCCAGGACCTGCAGTGCCCACTGCACGGCGGGAAGGTGGAACAGGGTATGTGGGAGGCCTGGCGCTCTGCAGGCATGAGAGGCATGGACCCGCCTCCCACCCAGAACTCCTTAGACAGGAAGGTCACTGGGATGAGAGAGGCACTCTGCCTCGGGGACAGTCACCTGGGAGGAAATGGGTTCATACCATGACTTCCCCTTGGGATTCAAACGTACCAAGCCACACACGGACCACATACAGTGAACATCATTGGGATCCTTGAACTTTGCATGAGCAGGCGGCACTAGGAAAGAAAGACGCCCTCACAGAGAACAGAACAGAGTTTGGAGCCACGTGGATTTGAATATTAAAGGAGATGGGAGTTTATTCTCCACCTCAAGCTCCGGGTTACAATAGGATCGGATGGGGGCAGTGCTGGCAGGAGACACGTGCATTATCGCTCACATTCTCTGTGAAATAGATTCCCATTCATTTAAATGACAATTGTTTTTAGAGTCATAATTGATATCTGTTTTCATCATTTCAAAGTTAAGAGCGGGGGAAAAATCAGGTAGAAGAAAAGATGCCTAAATTCAGCACCAGCAACGAGATCTGAAGGCCTTGCACTAGACAATAGCTTTCCCTTTGCAGAGCAAAGGAAAATGCGTCGCCCATCGTGGATTCGGTAGAAGTTGGGCGAAGAGATCTTTATAAGAAGAGAAAGCATTTGGGATCTCAAACCTCTTAGCCCGGAGCTGAAGGAAGAAGTCCAAGATGGCTGAGAGGCAGGGTGTGCTCTGAGAGCAGCATGCCCAGGAGAATCGGGAGCTCAGAATACAATTCCATCTAAATGGACAAAGGAAATACGGAATGGCTGCTAATGGACATTTCAATCCAAGATGAAATGTGAGCCCAAGGAGCATTTCAATATAATATATATTTAATTGAAATCAACATGTAGTTCCATGCAGAGTGAGAATTGCTCTGGGACCTGTATTTTCTCCCTCTCTCGTGCTTATTTTGGGAGAGAACTGTTAGCTCAAGTATTTGCTGAAGAATTGATTGATTGAATGAATGAATGCAGAAGAGATTTTTGAAAATATACTTTGAATAATGCAATTCATTTCTTGTGTTCCCCAGGTTTTCTGCAATGAAAAGATATTATTTTGATAACTACAATAAGATTAGAACTAGGTGGAGGACTGGTGAGGAGTGTGTTCTCTTGAGAGAGAGTTTCCTGAGGAAGGCAGTGAGATGCCCGAGCTCGCTGACCAGAAATGGTACCCTCCTGCCCAGGGAAAGATGAAGGCAGATGCTGGTGGGCAAGGCTGGGGCAGTGGCCGGCTGGGATGGAGTCTCCCTGTACCAGGAGCTGTGCACAGAGCCGGATTCCAGGGGAGGCGCTCAGACTGCCTCTCCCTCAACAAGCTCACGGTTTGGGACGTGAAGGTGCACGCACTTGGCACGTGTAATGCTAAGACAACCTGTCTGCGCCCGTGGCCAGTAAAGACAGCAGAGCCGGGTCGGAGCTGAGGGACTGTGTGGATGGTGGGAGCTGTGTCTACTGAGAGACTGCGGTTGGTGCAAAGGAGAAGTGTGTGTGCTGGCCACGACCCCTCTCACGGCTCAGAAATGACTGGGACAGGGCAAAGCATCTCAGACCCTCCCCCGGGTTCGCTTCCTGCACTCAGAGCAGAACGTTCACCTGAGGGCTTCACCGGGGATGTCGGGGAGGGAGGTCAGGGTGAGCTGGGGCCGTATCTGGGCTCCTCCAGTGGGGGAGGGTGGAGAGGTGGGATGGGGGAGACCCAGCAGTGGATGGGCAGGAGGGCAGCCAGATGTCATTGGCAAGGTTATCCTGGCCAGCAGCACCTGTGAAACCCCAGCAGTTGCCTGGTGTGGTCATAACACACACAGTCTAGACCCCTACTCTTGTCTCTTCTTTCAGAAAATCTAGAAGTAATTTCAAGAATCTGCCCTTTTCACGAGCGCTCTGGATGACTGGCGATCGGTACATGGTATCACCCTTCCCTGCTGAGGACAGAGCCGCTGTGTCAGCCGGAATTTCCCCCCAATCACTTGAAATAGAGGCCCCCTGAAGAGTTGCAGCCATGCCCTAGCCCGTTTGACTCAGTGGGTAGAGCGTTGGCCCATGGACTGAAGGGGTCCAGGTTCGATTTGGGTCAAGGGCATGTACCTCAGTTGCAGGCTCGATCCCAGGCCCCAGTTGGGGTGCATGTGGGAACCAACCAATCGATGTGCGTCTCTCACATCAATGTTTCTCTCTCTCTCCCCCTCCCTTCCACTCTATCTAAAAATCAATGGGAAAATATCCTCAGATGAGAATTAACAAAAGAAAAAGAGAAGAGTGGCAGCTGAAAGGCTTGGGGCCGTGGTCAGCAAACCGCTCGCGAGCCACATGTGGCTCACGAGCTGCGGTTTGCCGAGCCGCAGTTTTCCGACCACTAGCTTGGGGGATTCCTCTGGAGCTGGGTGGGGACCTGCAGGCAGAGCAGGAGTTGCGGGCGGGCCCTGAGGATGGCTCTGGACCACGCTCTCCTCCTCCCCTTCTCTCTCTGCAACGGGTAGGCACCCCTGCGGTGCTTGGGGAACACTGAGCACACCACTGAGTCAATGCCACTGGCTTTTAGCAGCAGAAGGGGCAGAGCCTACCTTACCAGTCTCCTTGCCACTGAGCACTTGGTTATTGAAAAGAACCCTTTAAGGGTAGTGTTTTGGATTAAATAAGGCTGCACTCCCATTCCAGCTGAGCTCATAATGGAGTCTAATTGTATAAAAAGTCCAATTAATGGCTTTGTAAACATAAAAGAAAGGATCCCTGCTTTTTTTCTTGACCAAAAGGCCCCAGAAGTTCGTCCTGTAAAAATGTCAAATCTTGCTTTAAAGAATGGCAGGATTTCTCTGAGCAGAGCAACAGGAAATGACTCACAGAGGGTACCCCGAGGCCACTCCGCTGTACAAAGGGGCCCCCTGCGCAGTAATGGGAGGCTGCTGGCCCACTGCGGGGAGCAGAGTGCCCCGCCCCCGGAGGGCGCTGTCCACTCCCGGCTGGGGTCCTCCGTGGGCCGGGCGCTGCTGGCACGCTGGCTCAGGGGCAGAGCACATGCTGAGGCTGGGAGCACGGCAGTTAGAAACTGGCGCTTCATGGAAAACTCACCTCGGAATCAAGCTCAATTAACCTCATAAAACTGTCAGTCCGGGACTCTCCCCGGTACTGGACTCTCAGGATCTCACCTTGACCCCTTCGGTGAGCAGGTGGAGACTGGCAGGTGCTTCTCCTGGATTCTTGTGGACTAACTTGGGCCTGAATCTTCTATCCCGACTCCCTATCAGCCTCCCCTCACTTCTCTTCTCCTTCTCCTCCCTCTCCTCCCGCTTCTCCTATTTCCTCCTCAGTCCCTAGGCTTGTCCTGTTCAAGGCCCCAAGAAGGACAGCGGACCTGCCCGACACCCAGATCTTCAGAGGGGGACCCGTCAGAAAATGCTCCGATGGAACATGCCAGAACAAGCACAGCATTGTTAAGATAGCAAACTTTCTCTATGCCAGGTAAGTGGCTGCTGCCTCGAGCCCTTGTTAGTCAGAAAGCAGTACGGATGCAACTGTGTTTGTTATCTACTGCTGTGTAACAAGTTACCCCCACAGTTTGCTGCTTAAACCACCAGACACTTATGACCTCACGGAGTTATGAGCATCTGGGAGCGGCTTAGCTAGGTGGCTGGGACTCCGTGTCTTTCATGAGGTTGCAGCCAAGCTATCCATAGGGGCTGCAGATCTACTTCCAGACTCATTCAGGGGATTGCTGGCCAGCCACGATCCTTACTGACTGTGCGAGACATCAGTATTTTGCCCTGTGGGCCTCTCCATAGGGCTGCTCAGGACCCAGCAGCTTGCCTCCCCCAGAATGAGTGAGTCAAGAGAAAGAGGCAGAGTGAACTCAAGACTGAAACTGCAGACTCCTGTGACCTAATCCCCAAAGTGGCATGCCGTCACGCCTGCTGCGTGCTGTTGGGTGTGCTGAGCAAACCCGGGACAGCGTAGGAGGGGACAACTTGAGGGAATGATCACCAGGAGGCAACGATGCCTGAGGGCTACCCTGCAGGCACCCAGGGGCCAGCAATGGCAGCCACATTCCTGCCCTGGACTGGAAGGGGCCGGGGGAAGGATGCTAGCAGGAGCTGTGTGGTATTAGAGGAGCATGGCACTGCTGGAAACAGCCCCCAAGCAAGCAGGAGGCGGGGCCATACCCTACTCTGCCTTCTCCTTCCCTGCTGTCTCCTGCTGCTGCCTCCTATCGGTGAACCCAACTGGAAGTTAGGCAGCAAGTGAGTCCAACTCGGCTCTGTCTCCCTGGATCCCAGTCAGAGAGGACACGGGCAGGAAGGAATCTCAGGTGAGGGTGTGGGTACACGGATTCTAACCAGTCCCCCCAAATGTTCTCCAGCTGCCCAAGCTCCTCCCCTGTGGACTCCCTCCCCCCCCCAATATGGCCCAACAACTGAGGAGTCGCCCTGGCTCCTCCCCTCTTCCTATATCTCCTTTGGCCACTTCCAAGGACTCTCTCCAGGAGTCAGTGACACCCATCCTGTCCGGTCAGTGCCCACGCCTCATCAGGTTCAATGTTTTCAACACCATCCCCAGTCAACACACAGCAAAGGAGATCACTGGGATCAGAGTAGAAAACAATAGTCCGAGGAGAGTCAAAAGAGGGAGTCCTGTCTAGAAAGAGGGGACCCCTGGTTCACACACTGCTCACCTTTCTGAAGCAGCCTCCACCCCGAGCAGAAACGGGGTCCTGTGTCCCCTGAGGAAGGGCTCACTTATCTCAAAAGAGCCACCTCTTTATGCACTTGGAATGAATCTCCCGGGGCCCCCAGCACTGGACCTGTGGAGGGTGGGGGCAGGTACAGATCACGGGCAGCAGACAAAGCCCGTGTTCCAGACAGAGCCTCCTCCACGCTGGGTCCACCCTGTTCCCCTCAAGGGATGGGATACATGGAGACGGGGGCAGGGAGGGCCAGGAATCCTAAGCCATCTCGGAGTGAAGTGAAGCGGAGAAGCTTCCAGAGCTGCTTTGGGAAGGAGACAAGAAGAGGAGGGCACTCCAGGGGAGGGAATTGAGGGAGGAGGATGTGAGAGCAGGAGCCACAGAAATATGCCAAGGCCAGCCTGCGGACTGGCAGGACCTGGGCGGGAAGCAGTGAGTGGCCAGAGGAGAAGTGGATTGTGCCTGCACAGGACAACCCAGCCGCCTTCCTTCCTGCTCTCCCCGGGGCCTGCCTGAGCCCGTAGCCAGTGCCTGAAGCCAGCGGTCGCGCACCTGGGACACATCTGGGGCCGGCTGATGAAAGGGGCCAAGCCGTGGTGGGGCTGGACGCCACGCAGGAAAGGCGGCCAGGCCCCTGTAGCCGGGACTGTGTGCTGGATGACTCTTCGTATGTCTCTTATAAGGTGTTTTCCCACTCGATGAGCCAAAGCCCATCCAGAATCTCTGCCCTTTTACAACAACTCTGCTTTTTGGCACTTCTGCCCCTACAGACCTGGAACATGGATGTGTCCTCCCGCTCCTGCTCGGCTCCCCCAGAGATGAGGGGCTGGAGGGACGAACACGCCGAGCACACGCCTCAGAGAGCATCCAGGGCAGCCCTTCCTTTTTGTTAAGGTCAAAGCCAGGCCCACAGAGGGGATGGGCCTCTCTCAAGGTCAGCAGCAAGCTGGGGGCCAGGTGGAGGTCAGACCCCTGCTGCCCCCGAGGAAGGGCAGGAAGGGCAGGAAGGGCAGGACGTTTTCTCAGCAGCTGTGGGGGGAGCGGGAAGCAGCCGCAGGCCGGAATGGCCCTGAGAAAAGGCCGCTGTGGGGCTCATCGGAGCATCCTTAAGTGTAATTGACTTTTAGGCATTAAACTTTTACCAGAATGAGCTCACGAGGTCTGCAGGGAGAAGGAAAGTGCCGGGCATTTACTGCCTCTCGGGGCAGCGTCTGGGGTGCAGAAAGCCCATCCTCCACGTGGCAGGATGGAGCCCGCCCCTGGGGGCCAGGAGAGGGGTGAGGCCCCAGGCAAGTGCAGGCCAGGATACACAGTGTGCAGCGGCCATGGTTCTAGCTCATTCTGGGGGGGTGGAGGCGAGGGGGAGGGGCCTAAGACCACCCACCCAGCAGCCCTCAAGCAGTCACACCTGTGCGTGAGTGACTCCTGCAGGGGTAGGAGAGAAGAGACAGAGAAGCCCATCTGTGCTCACGGCACCCCTTCCCTCCCCTGAACACGCTCACACACCATTTTGTCCCTAAACCTGTCCTTGGACCTTGTTTAAATCACCTCTGATCTCTGGGCATCAGCTTTCTTTTCTGTATGAGGCTGGACAAGGCGATGTCTTGAATGTGCTTTGAGCTTTGTCATTCTTCAATGAGGGAGTTATTTATCCCAGTTCTTAGTCCAAGGGCTGCTTTCCAAGTGTGGGGGCAGCCACGCCTTTGTTTGGGGATCACCTTTGTTTGACGTGTCTCCCCAGGTAGGTGGGCAGGTGCTTTGGCTTAGAATAGCAGCAGCCTCTCCCTTCAGACCTTAGTGCTCAAACTGGGATCCAGAGGCTTGAGACTTCCATTAAAAAAAGCTCAAGAACTGGACTTAAATAAAAAGGTGTGTTGAACGATAATTGACATACCATAAACTGCACATATTTAAAGTGCTCAATTTGATCAATTTTGACATGTATTATTCACTTGTTATATAAAAAAAAAACCTATCAGCACAATCAAAATGGTGAACATATTCATCATCCCCCAAAGTGTTTTCTCACCCCACTTTATCCTCTCTTTTAACCCTCTCCCCACCCCCAGGTTACCACTGGTTTACCTCCTGTCACTACACTTTAGTGTGCCTTTTATGTAAATGGACTCACACAGTCAGTACCTGTTTTTATTTAGTGCCTTTCACTTATCAGAAAGTTTTTGAAAATCTTTCATATCATTGCATGTGCCAGTAGTTCATTCCTTCGCACTGAGTAGCAGAGAATTAAATGGATAACCACAATTTATTTGTTATTCACCTGTTAATGGACTTTAGGGTTATTGGCAGTTTGGGCTGTTAAAAACAAAGCTGCTATTAATATTTGTGGACAAGTCTTTGGGCATATACTTTCATTTCCATTGGATAAATACTCAGGAGTGGAATGATTGGGTTGTGTTATAGGTGTGTCTTCATAAAAAGTAACTACACTATCTTGCAAAATATCTGCACCAATTTTCCAACCAGCCATGCATGATGGTCCCAGTTGCTCCACATTCTCACCCACCTTGATGCGGTTAGTCTTTTCTCTGTTTTTCGGTCTTTTCTTTTCTTTTGGCCATACTCATAGGCATGTAGTGGTGTCTCATTGAGGTTTTAATTTGCATTTGTCTAATGACTAGTGATGCTGAACATTTTGTCATGCACTTGTTTTCTGCCATCTATTCAAAACTTTTACTATTTCTATTTTTTTTATTAGATTGCTTTCCTTCTTATTATTGAACTGGTAGGACCACTTGTATATTCTAGATAAAAGTTCTTTGTCTGATATATGTTATGCAAATATTTTCTCCCAGTCTGTGGCTTCCAGCTCATTCTCTTAATAGTGTCTTTTAAGAGCAAATGTTTTAATTTTGGAGTCCAAAAATACTATATCCAGTAAAACTGGGCTTCAGAAATGAGAGAGATAAAGACATGCCCAAATAAACAAAAGCTAACAAAGTTTATCACCACTAGGACTATCTTACAGAAAAAGCTAAAGGGAGTTCTTTAGGTTGAAATAGAAGGATTCTAAGTCCCAACAGGAAAACGTATGAAAATGTAAAACTCACTGGTATATATAAAGTCAAACTTGGAATACTCAACACTGGAGTTGTGTGTAAAAAACCTTGTATCTCTAGTATAAAAGTTAAAAGTCAACATTATTAAAAATAACTATAACTATAATAATTTGTTAATGGGTGCACAATATAAAAAGACAAAGTGTGACATCAATATCATAAAACACAGAGGAAGGAAAAGTGAAACTACAGTGTTTTTTTTGCAATTGAAGGTAAGTTGTTATTAGTTTAAAATAGACTGTTATAACTATGTCTTATGTAAGTCCACAGAAAAAGAAACCTCTAGTAGATATAGAAAATACATGCGGAAAGGAATTAAACCATACCACAACCAAAAACAAACCACAAAGGAAGAAAGTAAGAGAGAAAGAAATGAACAAAGGAACAACACGACAGTGAAAAACCCATCAGCAAAATGGCAATAATAAATCCTTACTTACCAATAATTACTTAAGTGCAATTGGATTAGTTCATTAACTTCTCTAATCAAAAGACACAGAGTAGATAAAGAAAACATCAAAAGATATGCTACCTATAAGAGACTCACTTTAAGGACACCCATAGGCTGAAAGTGAAGGAGATATTCTATGCAAATAATACAAAATAGAGCCGGCGTGGTTACACTTATATCAATAAAATAGACTTTCATCAAAATTGATCAAAGAGACAAAGAAGGTCACTATATAATGATAAAGTGGTCAATTCATTAGGAGGATATAAGGAGCGTAAATACATATGCGCCCAACATTGGAGCACCTAAATATTTAAAGCAAATACTAACAGAACTGAGAGGAGAAATAAATAGCAGTATAATAACGGTAGGGGATTTTCATACTCCACTTTTAACATTGGATAGATCATCTAGACAGAAAATCAATAAGGAAACAGAGGACTTGCATAACTCTATAGTGCAAATAGGCCTAACAGACGTACACTGTATAGGGCACGTTCTATCCAACAGCACCAGAATACACATTCTTCTCAAGTATACACTGAACATTCTCCAGGATATATTATATGTTGGGGGACAAAGCAAGTCTCAACAAATTTAAGAAGATTAGAATCATATAAAGTGTCTTTCAAACCATAATGGCATGAAACTGGGAGTCAATAATAGGGGGGAAATAAGAAAATTCACAGATAATGTGAATTAGGAAATTAAATAATACACTCCAGAACAACCAGTGGGTCAAGTATGAAATCAAAGTGGAAATCAAAATTTGACTTTAGACAAACAAAAATGAAGGCAAAACCTACCAAAATGTATGAGATAGTGCAAAAGTAGTTCTAAAAGCAAAGTTTAGAGTGACGAATGCCTACATTAATAATAATAAAAAAAGACTCAAGTAAACCACCTAACTTTGCACCTCAAAGAACTAGAAAAAGAGTAAACTAAGCCCAAAGTTAGCAAAAGGAAGGAAATAAAGATTAGAGCAGAAATTAATGAACTAAAGACTAAAAAGTTAATAGGAAAAAAAATCAACAAAACCAAGAGTTGATTTGATGAAAAGATAAACAAATCTGACAAGTGCTAGCTGGATTCACCAGGAAAAAAGGGAGAGGACACGGATGAACATAATTACAAATGAAAGAAGAGACACTACAAGTTTACCACAGAAATATAAACCATCCTAAGAGACTACTGTGAACAATTATAGGTCAATAAATTGGATAGCTTAGAAGAAATGGATAAATTCCTAGAAACATGCAACCTACCAAGAATGAATAATGAAGAAATAGAAAACCTGAACAGACCAATAATGAATAAGGAGATTAGACCAGTAATCAAAAACTTTCCAACAAAGAAAAGCCCAGAATCTGGTGAATTCTACCAAACATTTAAAAAAGAATCAATGTCAATCCTTCTCAAACTCTTCCATAAATTTGAAGTGGAGGAAACCCTTCTAAACTTATTCTACAAAGCCAGCATTATTATGATACCAAAACCAGACAAGGACATTTTAAAAAAATAAAATAACAGGCAAATATCTCTGATGAAAATAGATGCAGATATCCTTAACAAAGTACTACCAAACCAAATTCAACAGCACCTTAAAAGGGTCAAATGGGCCCGAGCTGGTTTGGCTCAGTGGATACAGCGCCGGCAGGCAGACGGAAGGGTCCCGGGGTCAATTCCAGTAAAGGGCACATGCCCGGGTTTCGGGCTCGGTTCCTGCACGCCAATCAGTGATTCTCATCATTGATGTTTCTAACTCTTCCTCTCCCTTTCTCTCTGAAATCAATAAAAAAAAATTTTTTAAAAAAGGATCAAGTGGGATTTATCCTTGGGATGCAAGGATGGTTCAACATATGCAAGTCAATAAACTTGATACAGCACATTAACAAAATGAAGGATAAAAATCATATCATCAGCTCAATAGATTGCAGAAAAAGCATTTGAAAAATTCAACATTCTTTCATGATAATAGCTCTCAACAAATTAGGTGTGGAAGGAATGTACCTCAAGAGAATAAAGGCCATATATGACAAGCCTACAGTTAACATCATACTCAATGGTAAAAAGCTGAAAGCTTTTTCTTTAAGATCAGAAACAAGATAAGGTTTCCCACTCTCATCACTTCTATTCAGCACAGTATTGGAAGGTCTACCCAGAGCAATTAGGCAAAAATAAATAAATAAATAAATAAATAAATAAGAGTCATCCAAATCAGAAAGAAACTTAAATCATCTCTATTTGCAGGTGACATAATCATATAGAAAATCCAAGAAACTATTAGAACTAACAAATGAATTCTGTAAGTTGCAGGTTACAAAACTAACATAGAAAAATCAGTTACGTTTCCATACACTAACAACAAACTGCCCAAAAAAGAAATTAAGAAAACTTCATTTATAATACACCAAACAATAAAATAGTTAGGAATAAATATAACAAAGGAGGTAAAAGACCTGTACACTGAAAAGCATTACACACTGATGAAATAAATAGAAGGAATCACAATTAAATAAAAAAATATCCTCTGTTCTCCGATTGGAAGAATTAATATTGTGAAAATGTCCACACTACCCAAAGTAAGGTACAGATTCAATAAAATCCCTATCAAAATTCCAATGGCATTGTTTCCACAGAAACAGAAAAAATAACCTTAAAATCTGTATGAAACTGCAAAAGACTCCAAATAACCCAAGCAATCTTGAGAAAGAAGAACAAAGCTGGAGGCATAACACTTGCCAATTTCAAGCTATATTGCAAAGTTATAATAATTAAAACAGTATGGTACTGGCATAAAAACAGTCACATAGACCAAAGGAAGGGAATCTAGAGTCCTGAAATAAACCCACACATGTTCAGTCAATTAATCTGATAAGGGTGCCAAGAATACACAATGGGGAAAGGGTAGTCACTTGAATAAATGGTTTTGGGAAAACTGAATATCCACATGCAAAAGAATGACATTATACCCTTATCTCACACCATATACCAAACAAACAAACAAACAAACAAAAAAAACCCAGAAAAACAAAAACCTCACAATAGGTTAAGGACTTAAACCTAAAACCAGAAACCATAAAACTCTTAAAAGAAAACAAAGGGGCAAAGCTCTTTGACATTGGCCTTGGCAATAACTTTTTTGGATATGGCACCAAAACCAAAGGCAACAAAAGTAAAAATAAACAGATGGCACTACACCAAACTCAAAAGCTTCTGCAAAAAAAATATCAACAAAAAGAAAAGACAACATATAGAATGGGAGAAAATATTTGCAAACTATATATCAGATAAGGGGTTAATATCCAGAATATATACAGAACTTATACAACCCAATGGCAAAAATCCACATAACCCAATTAAAAAATGGGCAAAGGACCTGAGGGGATATTTTCCCAAAGAAGACATACAAGTGGCCAACAGGTATATGAAAAAGTGCTCGATATCACTAATCATCAGGGAAATGCAAATGAAAACCACAATGAGGTAACTAAATGCGATATCAGTCGCATGACTATTGCAAAAAACACAAGATATAACAAGTGTTGATGAGGGAACAAAGGGGATCTTTGTACACTGTAGAATGGAAATGTAAATCAATGCAGCCATGATGAAAAACAGTATGGAGTTTCCTCAAAAAGTCAAAAATAGGACAACCATACACTCCAGCACACCCACCACGGGATATAAATCCAAACAAAATGAAGTTGGTATCTCAAAGAGATATCTGCACTCCAGTGTTCACTGCCGCGTTATTCACAATAGACAAGATATGGAAACAGCCTAAGTGTCTATCCATAAATGAATACATAAAGAAAATGTAGATGGCAGCTCGTAGGCAAATGTGGTGCTCGAACCTCCCTCAACCACATCAAAATTACAACTGAATTCCTGAAAAACCATCATTCAGAATGTCTGAAACCTAGCTAAACAGAAATCCAGTAATCAAGGATAAAGAAGAAGCCAAAATGGAGACTGGGAGGAAGGGTAGAGACCCACATCCACGTGTGGACAATAAAAATCGAGAGGAATATCTCTGCTGAGGAGACTCCCCCCACACCCCAAGAAGCCAGGGGTCCCAGCCTCTCATCAGAACCCCACCCAGGTTCCAGTGCTGGGAAGAAAAGCCCCCATAACTTCTGGAAGCAAAAACCAGATTGTGGGTGAGTGAAACAAAGGGCTGCTGGCCTACTAGGCGTTCCTCCGCAGGGCCCACGCACGGACTTACTCCGACTCACTTGCTCTGAGCTCCAGCGCTGGGACGGCGGCTCCAAAGGCCCCAGGGACACGGGGGAGAGACTGAACTGTCTGGCGTCAGGGGGAGAGCCAGAGGGGCAGTGTTCTCCCAGACAGAAGTGCTGGCAGAGGCCATTGTTGCTTTGCTGAGCACTCCGCCTACAGAGCTGGCAGGCGGACGCCAATCTGAGTCTCCGTTGACCTGGCTAACACAGTCAGCCCCACTCTGGTGATTACCTGAGATCCCGCTCCACCCAATTTGCAGGCCCACCCAAGTGTTTCCAATTGCTTTTCCATACAGACGGTCTCTCGTGCCTCATGCTTTGGACTTTTCTAAAAGTCTCTCAAACAAGCAGCACCTGCCCTTGGCATACCTCCGACCTCTTGCTGAGTGATCCCTCCAGAGCCAGTGTGCCCAGGGGTCAGCTTCAGACGATACAAGATTATAACCCATCCACCTCCTTGAGCTATACACTCAAGGGGCAGACTGGGTAGGCACCAAAGCCCCACTGAAGCAAGTCCTGCTCCTGGGGTCGGCCCCGGCACAGCAGCTCCTCCTGTGTAGTAGCAGCTGATCCTTGTAGTTGATTGGCCTGAGGGTCAGTCCCTCCCAGTGATGTGCCAACAGCAATCAAGGCTCAACTACAACAGGAGGGTGCACACAGCCCCCACAGGGGTTGCACGTGGAGTGCCCAGCTTGGGTGACCTGGGAAGCTGCACAACTGAGCCCTGCAGGACACCAGCTGCATAAGGCCACTCTTCCAAGTCCAGGAGGTATAGCAGCTCTACTTAATACAAACACAGGGAAGCAGCCACAATGAGGGGACAAAGAAACAGGTCCCAAATGAAAAAGCATGAGTAATCTCCAGAAAAAGAACTAAATTAGCCCTGACCGGTTTGGCTCAGTGGATAGAGCGTCGACCTGCAGACTGAAGGGTCCCAGGTTCGATTCTGGTCAAGGGCATTTACCTCAGTTGCGGGCACATCCCCAGTGGGGGGAGGGGCGGGGGGGACGGGAGGCAGCTGATCGATGTTTCTCTCTCATCTATGTTTCTAGCTCTCTATCCCTCTCCCTTCCTCTCTGTAAAAAATCGATAAAATATATTAAAAAAATAAAAAAGTCGGATTCATGGAACCAGAGAGTAGAATGGCAGTTACCAGCAGCTAGGGGATTGGAAGGGGATGGGAAAAATGGGGAGATGTTGGTCAAAGGGTACAAACATTCTGGGGGTCTAATGTGCAGTACAGTGATCCTAATTAATACTGTATTATATACTAGAAATTTGCAAAGAGAGTAGAGCTTAAGCTTTCTCAGCAACCAAAACCCAAACAAACTATGGGACACGGTGGATGTGTGGACTGACATGATTGCCATAATTATTTCACAATGTATATGGATATCAAACCATTACATTGCACACCCTGTACATATATAATTTTTATTTGTCAATTATACCTCCATAAAGCTGGGGAAAAGTAGAGTATGAGCCATCAGTGTGACTTGGCACCAGAAGTGATTTTAAAATATGGAAAGAGCTTACTCGCAGTGATTCTCAACCTTCCTAATGCCGCGATCCTTTAATACAGTTCCTCATGTTGTGACCCAACCATAAAATTATTTTCGTTGCTACTTCATAACTGTAATTTTGCTACTGTTATGAATCGTAATGTAAATATCTGATATGCAGGATGTACAGGATGTATTTTCATTGTTCACGACCCACAGGTTGAGAACCGCTGGAGAGAAAGGGAAGGAGGGAGGGGCTTGAAGCTGGGCAGGCACAGCAGACACAGTGCTCTTAGTTAGACTGTGCTCGTCCGGGGTGACTTGGGTGGGGGCGCTGGTGGAGATGAAGGAAAACTAAATCAGCTCCCTCATGATACCTCTTGGAACCACCTGTGTCACACTAGCATGTTTGATGTCTACATTAATGGACGTATATTGTCTGAAAGGAGGGGTAGCCCTTCCAGTCCCCAGGGCACCAGGTGCTAGAGGAGAAACATGAACCAGAGTTTGCCTGGAGGAAGGAGAGAATGGTCAAGGAATAGAAGCTACGTCAAACTATTGGGGAAGTGAGTACGTCGACAGAACAGACGTTAAATTTGGAGACAGAACACAGCATCTCCCCAGGCAGAGGAAGTTTCCACAGAGTCAGAACTTTGAGGAAATAGATGCATCACCTCCAGGGGAGAAGAAATGGGTGGTGAAAGGTTTGCAGAGAAAACCAGGAAAACTCTGTACCCTCTCTCCAACCTCAACTGCCTGTGAGCAGTGTGGTGCAGTGGTGCATAGCTTGAGCGCCGAAGCTAGACGACTTGAGTTCGAGTCTTGCCGGGGCCATTGGTTGGGTGTGTGGCCTTGGACAAGCCTCCGGTGCCCACTACATGCCTCAGATTTCTCATCAGAATAGTGGAGATTAAACATAGTTGGTCTTTCTTTCAAATAGAGCTGTTGTGGAGATGAAAGGAGGCAATACCGGTAAAGTGGCTACCGAGCCCAGAGTAAGTGCTCAATAAATGTTCGCCCTTGTGTTCTCGCGCCTCTTTGATTACTGCTTGTGCAGTGAGGGACAGGACTGCCCACTGAATGACCCTGGAGTTTCTACCTGGGTTGCCAGGCAACAAGCTATCTGGGACCAGTGGCTCCCCCTCCTTGAGCCAGAGGAGCTGTACAGGATTTCAACTTCCTTAAGGGCACTGGTCAATGGTAGCTGAC
>NW_006295816.1:7894429-7914344 GCF_000327345.1 Myotis davidii | reverse complement strand
GGGGGGAGGAGGCGGGGAGCAGCTGCCTCCTGAGGCCAGTTGTTTACGAGGCAAGCTCCCATGCTGACTCAATAAAGAAGCAGAGGGAGAGAGAGTGGGAATTTTCCTGGAGCATGGCCTGCTGTGCCCAGGTTCCCTGCACGCTTCCTGGGGGAAGGGATGAAAAGGGGGGACCCTGACCTCATCTTGTCGGCTGTGAATTTCTAGTGAAGCCTGCTCTGTGCCCACACTGCACGGTGTGGTGCTTACCTTCACCTACCTCCCCACACCCGCCTCTGAACTGTCTCACTCCTCGTCTTTGGTCCCTGAGAGTGTGCCCACAGGGTGAGCCCTCCGCCTCCTTCTGGGCCTGGCTATGCCTGCTTCTCCGTGACTTTATCTGCTGCTGGGGGGTGTGGGGGTTCTTATGCTCAGGACTCCTGTCCATGCCTTGTCCTCAGGTTCCAGGCCTGGCTGGACATTGTCATGTGGACCCGGCATATGAACCATGTGTATGCCGTAAGCGTCTACAGACGTAAGCGGCGGGCCTTTTTTAATCAAATTCACAATATTGTGGCAGTTAACGGGTTAAACCTTCAACATGAATTAATTTTCCCTTGAAAATAAAGGTTCCCCCTGGACTCCTACCCCCAGGCCAGTCACTGGGCACACGCATCCTGGTCACAGCAGGGCCCCTGCCTCCCTCCTCACTCAGGCCTCTTCCCCACTGGGATCAGTGTTCTGGTCTCTCCTCTGCTCTGCCCTGACACTCTGTCTGTCTGGTTTTCCTCCCCCGCCCAAACACCGTCAGTGCCCCCCTGGTACCTCAGTCTGTTGTAACTCCTCGCCAGCTGTTCAGGCTCTCCACGACACAGCCCATGGCTAAGCTAACTAAGACTCAGCTGCTGCCGGTCCCCTGTCCGTACTCTGCAGCTGCACTTCCTTTACTTTCTACACTCGTTCCACCCCGCACTGTCTCCTCCACTTCAGACACGCCCCCAAACCCCTCCCCATCACAGTCCCCCACATCTACTGAGCTCATATTGATGCCCCTCTCTCTGGTGTCCCCATGAGCCTCCCTCCATTCACACTCTCAGAGCAGAGCCCTGTCCGTGGTTGATGGCACTGGTCATACTGCATTGTATTATCATTCCATGAACACTTGTCTAAGTCCCCCATGAGCATGGACGCACTCGAGGTTAAGGACCAGAAGTGAGAAGCAGTTTACACAAGGTGGTACCACATGGCCCTCAGGCACGTCTGTTGATTGGATGAGCAGGGGCTGATGTGCCTGGAGAAGGGCAGACTCAGAGAAGAGACTGGCTTCAGGGGCTGTAGGGGTTTGCAGGGCCCTGCAGGGCAGAGCTCAGCCCAGCCTCTCTGCCTCCTGAGGGCATCCTGGGTCCCCGCACAGGGAGAGCTACCTTTGGGGAGTATGCGCTTTCTAGCACCCATCCATGGTTTGGATAACTCACATTTCCTGTCCCCTTGCTCAGGCTCTTTGACCGCCAGGCTCATGGTTAGGCGTTTGCTGCCCTCTAGTGAACAAAGCATGGCTCAACCTCTCGCAAAAGCCAAGCAGACCCTGTGCTCTCACCAGGAGCTGGCTCCAGGAATCCAGCCAAGGCCAAAGGTGATATGGGGCCGGGGGGGTGCACAGGTGTCCGCAGGAAGGGCCAAAGCTTCTGCCCAGAACAGATATCTAAGCCCCTAAATTGTTATCTGAATGGGCAAGACCGTACCTTCCCAGATCCCCCCCTGCCTCCACCCAGGAGGTATCCCTGTTGGAATGATGGCCAGCCATCTCTTTCAGATAACTTGGTAGGGATCTGTAAGACATCCAGAGTTCGTAATCCGAGGCAGCTCTTATGGAATACATAGGCCAGGGGTCCTCAAACTACGGCCTGCGGGCCACATGCAAATACAGATATTGTATTTGTTCCCGTTTTGTTTTTTTACTTCAAAATAAGATACGTGCAGTGTGCATAGGAATTTGTTCATGGTGTGTGTTTTTTTTAAACTATAGTCCGGCCCTCCAACGGTCTGAGGGACAGTGAACTGGCCCCCTGTTTAAAAAGTTTGAGGACCCCTGACATAGGCCATCCCCAATGCTGCAGGCAGAACTGGCCACATTAGAACGGTGATTTCCACGGCCCCGTAGCCCTTCATGAGGGGCCTGTGGCCGCGCCTCAAAGGTTTACTGCTTCTGGGACACCCCCTGCCCCTTCCCAGCACAGCACAAAAGCTCAGGCTCCACCAGGCGAGTGACCGCACACTCCCCGGGTTATTGTGAGGGTCAAATGAGATTACTCATGACAAATGCTTAGCCAGTGCCTGGTGCACAGCAGCCACTAAGTAAAAATTAGATATTGACCATGATTAGATAATGCGATTATTGGTTTTGCCAACGCTCCAGAACACGAGGCTGCCTACAAAACTCAGGAAACGCAGGCCCATGAATACGCTGTGTCATGGTGAGATCTTGCACACGTTGAAAATGATCGCCCCTCGGTGTGCCACAGTGTCCGGCACTGGCCTTCCCTCCATGGGACAGAGGCTCAACCCTCAGACCCCAGGCTGCCAGTAGAAACATCAGCTCCTCCAGGCTGTGTGAGGTACAGGGCTCCAGGGATATTTCTGCAGGGGTTCCCTCCACACTTAGACGATCAAAATGTAGGTTCTTTGCCCCCAGTCCAGTCTCTGGGGGCTGCCGGCCTAATGTCTTGTTGGCCTTGGGGTGTCTCCGGTTTTTAGGGAGGTCCTGAGCTACCCCTGGGCCAGGCCCTCTTGATGGGCCTGGGTTGTTCTCTGGGCTGCTTTTCAAGCAGACATTCAGCCAGAGGTAAGTGTAGGGTCCATCAGGTGGCTAAGGCCACCAGCTAACCACCATGTCCCATGGCGTCTGCGCCCTGACGTCCTGCTGCTGAGAGGTGCGCTCTCCACCGAAGGGGCCCGCTGCATATTTGTTACCAAAGTCACAGGAGCCTTTCTCATTGGTTCCAATGTGCTGGAGCCAGCTCGGGCCAGCCTGTGAGACCAGATGCTGGACACTTCTTCCCAACTCCATCTGCAGAGACATCATGTCAGTAGCTTGAAATCAGCCAGGATGGAGGAATTCGCCACAGAGATCAGCAAATACTACAAATCCTGGCTTTTTTTTTTTTTTTCCTGAAGAGCCAACTGTTAGACCCTTATCAGTATACCACTTGTTGCCACCTTTAATTTTTTTTATTTTTTAGTGAACTGCTTATTTATTTTTTATTGATTAAGGTATTACAAATGTGTGGTTATCCCCCCATTGCCCCCCAACCCCCCAAACCAGTCTTCACCCTCACCCTTTGTTTCCACCTTTAATTCCAAGCAAAGCACCACATTTAAACCATTGCTTACACAACCACTGAACAATAGGCTTTTTAGTGTACTTTCTGAATAAAATGCAAAATGAAAGCCTCATTTGTTTGTTTGTTTATTTATCCAAATATATATAACAGAGATTGCAGCTGGTGAAAGATATGGTGGTAATTGACAAGTCAAGACCATGCTTTTGTGTTTGAAATAAACTCCAAATATCTAATGTTGGTAAAAATATCTTCAGTGAGCTATTTTTTTCATTGGAAGGTTTTGAATTTTCACTTAGCATGCAAAAGAGCTCTATGTGATAAGCCCCATACTTGCATTGGGGAAAACATTAAACACAGATATTAGATAATGTACCTCAAAACATATGGAAAAACAATTAAAAATTTTAATGTTCTTTGTTTCTTTTTTATTCTTTTGTTTTGACATAATTCGAACTGTGTTTCAATCCTAACACTAGTGTGTCCTCTACAGCCCTTTCTAGTTAAAACAGCAACAGTGGTTACAGTCAGGCAGCCTCATCTTATAGCACTGTAGAAACCATTTGAAGTGAACCCTGAAATCGCACTTCTTTTATCCAAGAAAATGGAATAACTATGAGTCCACTGTTTGCTCACACACGGGGCTGTGGGGCCCTGGTGCTCACAGACGGTGAGGCTGTCAGGTAAGGGGTGGCAGTGAGGGGCTCAGTCACAGTGGACCTTGCCCTCGGCCACCCCGGAGCTAGGCAAGTCTCCATTGCAGAGTGTCTGGAGAGGTGAGCGAGGCCTGTCTTCCAAAGCACACTTGTTCATCTTCACCATCACTATGTACTTGCGAAAGGCCTTTTGAATGATAGCAGCGCATCGCTCCTCTTCCGTCCTCTTGGTGGTGGTGACTATGGGTTCGTATAACTTCTTCAGAGGGTTGGCTTCCATGAACTTCTCCTCCATCATCGCCTTCATGCTGTCCAGGCCAGTGGAGTCACCGAGTACCCTCGTGGTGAACGCGAAGAGGATGTCCAGGCAGTGGAGGCGATCTCCACTTACCATGGGCAAGTCCATTACTAGGAATTGGAATTTATTTGGCTTTGCCACACGCAAAGGCTCAGGAAGGGCATCGGCAAAGTCAGAAAGGGCAGAATATTTGATAAACTGTGTGGCTTCGGGGTCAAACTTTTCCCAGATTTCGTAGAACATTTCAAAGTCATCTTCACCCAAAGGATCTTCACTTTCTTCAGTGGCTGTATTGAAGTTTTCTAAAATCACAGCAATGTACATGTTGACAACAATGAGAAAGGAGATGATGATGTAACTGACAAAGTAGGCTATGGCTATGGTAGAGAGGTGACAGTTCTCTTTTTTGGGGTCACATGAAGCTTCAGATTTCAACATGGGGTTGAGGAGGGTGTCCCAACCTGCTGAGGTGGTTATCTGGAAGAGACAGAGCAAGCTGCCTGCAAAAGTTTCAAAGTTGAATATGTCATCAATTCCAGAGTCTTGCTTTACTCTATAGAAAGAGTTCATTCCAAAAATGGCATAAATAAACATAACCAGAAAGAGTAGAAGACCGATGTTGAACAGAGAGGGAAGGGACATCATCAGAGCAAAAAGGAGAGTCCTGATTCCTCGTGCCGCCCGGACAAGCCTCAGGATCCTGCCGATCCGAGCCAAGCGGACAATTCTGAAGAGTGTCGGAGGGAAAGGAATGTGCTCCTGGTGTTCCAAGAGAGAAATCATGGTACCTGAGGAAGAGGAGAAGAGTCAGTCCGTCTCTAGCAGGCCTCGTTTCAGACCAGGCTGTCTCGCCTGCCTTGGAATCTTAGTGGGACTGACTTTTATCAATACCTTTTAATTTATGCACAAAATTAAGAATTTTCTTTACCCATATAAGGGGAAATATCTATCTGTACCTTAATTTGGAAAATAATTTCCAAGGGCCATACAGTTTTAGGTGGGACCTTAGATGGGATAGGATGTCTAAAATACTAAAGACTCGAGGAAAGTAAAGAAAATGTAGCTTATGAAAGGCTACTTTGTGAGTTATCTCATGAACTTGAAATATATTATCTATGTTGGGCATTTAAAGTCATTTGTGGGGTAATAATATAATAGTTATCCACATTTATTGGATGTATAGTGTGGAAAACAGATGAACTATAGATGGAGTTTTTTAGATTAGAGTATAAAGAGAAATTTCTGCTAATGAAGTTTGGCTTGAGCCTGAGTTATCAGTAGAAATTGTGGGAAACCTAACCTCAAAATTCCTTAAAGAAACAGAATCTTATTTGTATAGAGCAGTTGTCGGCAAACTCATTAGTCAACAGAGCCAAATATCAACAGTATGATGATTGAAATTTCTTTTGAGAGCCAAATTTTTTAAACTGAAACTATATAAGTAGGTACATTGTTATTAACTTAATTAGGGTACTCCTAAGGCTTAGGAAGAGCCACACTCAAGGGGGCAAAAAGCCGCATGTGGCTCGCGAGCCGCAGTTTGCCGACCACGGGTATAGAGGAATTTGAGCACAGCTTGCCATAGGTATGGTCACGAGATGGTAGTGTTAGGATGTTCATCTTTGGGCTAAAGCTGCCATGGATCTCTCATGTTTGTTAATATGTTCATCCTAAGGACTCCTGAGTCCAAACTCAAAACATTTCAGGGACTAAATTAGAGATACTTTCTTTGTTGTGGTAGACACTCAGAAATGGCGTCTCAAGCACAGGTTTCTGAAAACTGCCTAAAATGTCACCCTCTGCTCTCACTGCCTACTCTGTGGGCAAGTGAAACAAAGATTTAAGACAACTCACATTTTGGCCCCGATATTATAGAATGGTTGGAACGTGTAGACATGGCCTTGCTATGGCGGTCCTCTAAGGTCCTTCAGGGTGATAGGCAGCCAAAACTATCTGCCATCGCCTAATGACTAAAATGAACTAATTGATGACATGTTTCACTGACTGCCCAATTGTGCCCAAGAAGTTTAATTCACATGTTAGTTGGGCAGCCAACCCTGGTGAGATGTGGAATTCATTTAGTACCAATTTAGCAACCACTGGAGGAGGTCCATTCTTTAAGGCCCACCTCCTCCAGGAATAGTTCTTTAAGTAATCAAGTCCACAGTAATCTGTCCCATCTCTGAGATCAATCATCTGTGTACCATGTACTTTGGTGTTCAATTAATTTCTCTGTTTCTGACTCTTAAGGCAGCGGTTCTCAACCTGTGGGTCATACAACCCTTTCACAGGGGTCGCCTAAGACCATCAGAAAACACATATATAATTACATATTGTTTTTGTGATTAACCACTATGCTTTAATTATGTTCAATTTGTAACAATGAAATTGGGGGTCACCATAACATGAGGATCTGTATTAAAGGGTCGCGGCATTAGGAAGGTTGAGAACCACTGCTTTAAGGTGAGTAGGTCTTAACAACTGGCTTGTTATCTCCTAGAGAGAGACTCACTGTGGCTCACTCTCATTGTATATTTCTCTAAAAGCTTAGGAAAGAGCTTGAGAAAGTGTAGAGGCTAAGAGTTGAATGGCAGACCTACTGGCAAAGGAATAAAAAATGCTGCCTTTGGTGAGCAGGATTTGGCTCAATGTGCATATTTCCTCAACCACTAGAACAAAATGTTATCCAGTGCTATGCAGTGTAACTGCAATTGCCTAATATTTGTTTAAGGGACAGTAGTCAGAGATGTTTCCACAAACTGTACGATGCCTAGCACCGCCTGGAAGGAGTTCAATAGAGAGTGGAGTGAATGAGCTGCTCTCTACATAGTGGAGAATGGGCTCTGTAAGCTACAAGAGGGCTGCCCCAGAATCATCCAACCACCACTTTCTAACACAGCTGCTTCTGTCAATTTTACCAGGATTTATGATTGGAACTGACTAATAAAAATTAAAAATCTATGTAACCGTTAGCACATGGAAGGATCTATTGGTACACTTTATCTACATGGCTTAGAAGCCAGAATAGCCTATGAACTTGTCCTCTGAAAAGTGGCACTGCTGCAGTGATAGGAACCAAAATATTTTTATCCAAAATATCTGTTTAATGCATCCTTTCTGAAATAGCACAAAAGCTTCCACCTGTGAAATTTATTGTTATTGCTCCCACTGCTTTTTGAACTATAAGAAGGGGCCTTGGCAATTTTACACAATTATAAAAAGTCAAATTATTGGTTTAGTTAAAAGCAGACTTCAAAAACTCAGAGTAAACTCGATGGTTAAGCATGGAGAATAAAGGTATATGGCAATAGCCCTCTCCCCCACCCCATTCTTCTTTCATAAACCTTATAGTTAATCTTGCCAGTGATCAGGGAAAATATGCTGATTATAGAGTGAGCCTAGCTGGTGAATGGGGTCCAAGCAGTAGAGACAAGCATAGTTTATGCTGTGGTTTAAGTTAACATACGATACAGAGTAAAGAGGAAGTACTGCTTGGCCATAGACACGCCTGCGGAAGCCCAATCTAGGATGGGTCATAGAGGCCTTGCAAAGGAGGTGAGGGAAGGCCTGACAATGTCAAGGGGCATAATAATTGTCATCTGACATCACATGGATTTTGAACTAAAGAAAAATATGGAAACTAAATGCCAAATCCTTAAAAAGTTATATAATGTTCATTAGGGCTTATAGTTAGTTTCACAGGGAAGGCAGAACTCAGACTCAGTTACCAAGATTAACCAGGTAACCCCACAGAAACTTTTAAGTCACCTTAATTTTGTCTATCTCCATTGACTAAATGACCTACATTATTATTTACCTCTCTACTCCAATTGGGTAGACAGTCGAGGGAATGGAAATTACTCTATCACCTAGCAAATTCCCAGTAAAGAGTGGCATGAGCACACCTATGTTTTCAGAAATCACATTAAGCCTCATTTGTTGCTTTATGGATAGTTTGGGCATACTTCCAAATAATAATACCAATTTACTCCTGGCTCTCAGATACACACCCCTCTGGCTGCTGATTTTACTTACTAACGATAGAAATGACCACGATCAAACAATCAAATAAATTCCAGCCATTGGTGAAGTAGTATTGCCTCAAAGCAAAGATTTTGATGAGACACTCAATTGTGAAGATGACCACAAAGGCCAGGTTGAGATTCTCAAGGATGGATTTCATGGTCTTAGACTGGTCATATGACTCAGCCATCATGCTAATCATGTTGAGGAGAATGAAGATGATGATGAAGACATCAAAGAACTGGTTTGTGACCAGGTCAAATACGAGACCCTGGCATTTGTTCTGAGAGAGAAAAAGAAAGAAATCATAGATCACTTTGAGTTGTAAGGATGAAATAACAAATAAAAAAGGCATATACAGGAGGTGGTCAATTTGGAGAAAAGGAGACATATGTAAACTTTAGACAATAAATAAATGAATAAATAAATAAAATATAATATAATATGAAAAGCAAATACACACACACACACGACACACTTGATGTCAGGCTCTATTCTGAGTGCTGGGAATAGCAGTAAATTTTACACACTTTTGATACTTTGGGGTCTATGTTCAAATGAAAATCTCAAAATCCTCCACACACTTCAATTCTCAAGCCCTTCTTCCATTCTGCTGCCCTGGCTGACCCACTCCACCTTGAAAGCCTTCAAACTCACTTGTCAGAGCTACCAATGGTGCTTGTTGTATTACTTTATCATCGAATGCTCTCAAATCCCAGCCCTTCGATTAGCCTGTGAGCACTGAGCAGCCCTTTCATACCAGTTAAAGCAGGATCAGCAAACCACGCCCATAGACCAAATCTGGCCCACCTCCTGTTTTTTGTATAACCTGGGAGCTCAGAATGGATTTTATGTTTTTAATGTTTGAGAAAAACCTCAAAAGAATAAAGTGTTGACATATGAAACATATATGGAATCCAAGTGTCAGTGTCTCTACATCAAGGTGTACTGGAATACAGTCATGCACGTATGTTCTGTGCTGTCTGTGGCTGCTTTTCTGGCACAAGGGCAGAGAGAGCAGTAGCAGCCGAGACCATAAGGCCTGCAAAGCTGAAAGTATTCACTGCCTGACCTTTTACAGGAAATGTTTGCCAATGCCTGACACAGAAAGTCTATCATAAACATTTGTGAAGTGAAAGGGAGTATGCATGGCCTCAACTTCACAGCAGAAAAATTTGACAAAATATATTATAAATACATTTTAAACTAGTCAAGGTGAAATTAAAACGGTCGGCTAACAGACACAGACAACAGTGTGGTGACAGCCAGGGGGAAAGGGGGTGGGGGTAGGTGGAGGTGGGCATAGGCAGTGAGGAGATAGAGACGGAAGGAGACTTTGCTGGGGGGATGGGCACACGATGCAGTGTGCAGATGATGTTGTGTTGAGTTGTACACTCAAAACCTGGATGGTTTTGTGAACCAATGTTATCCCAATAAATTCAATGGGGAAAAAAGTCTGCTAACATCTCGTCACTGCAATGAGTATATACTAAGTGCCTGTTGTTACCCAGACTCTTACTACTGAATATGTGTCTAATTTTCCTAAGGACTTGAGCCATACACCTATACATCTGGGTTTTTATTGTTCTTGGGAAAAGTCTGTAAATTTTAAAAATTAAGGAAGAGGAGCAGGGTTGACATCGGAGATCCTCATAACCACGTAATGAGCTGTGTATTTAGAATCAATTACTTCTCTTACCAGAGGTCTTGGAATGGGCTTTTGAGGTTTTTTGGATCCTAACTTTTTCATTGCATTATAGTATTTCTTCTGTTCTTCCGTCATAAAAATGTCTTGGCCACCTAAGTATATGAAGAAGAGGAGAGTTAATTATTAACAGAGTTTTAGAAACACGTTCTAATTTGTCAGAAATAAAATTATATCCCACGTCTATCATTAATTCCTAAAATTGCAATGGGAAGCAAAAGAGGCTGGACTCTAGGGGAGGGCTGAAAGGAACCCGGGTTTAAATTAAGGAATAGGAGAGAAATATTATAATTACATTTCATTTTTTAGAATATAAACAAAGGTAACAAATTATTCGCAAACATCTACAGAATCTTTACAAAACTGGAAATATTTCAGGTTGCATAAATCAAACCACAGTGCAACAAAAATATAAATGAGTGACACAATTTAAACAAAAAATGCCACTCAGTGGCATTTAAAATTCTCCTAAATAAATGAACATATAGATCACTACTAATAAAATTTCACAGAATCTGTCCAGAGCCATTTTCAGAAATAAAAATTAGACAGCTTTAAGGGTTTTCACTACTGAGCAAGAAAGAATAGAAAAATGACCTAGATTTTTCATTTCTGATAGTTTTAGAGGACTTAAAGTAAAATATCTAGACATCCTGGATAAAACAGAAGAGAATTCCTTTAAATTGTATAGCTGAACAATACCATTTTCCTTACCAAAGTAAGGAAAATCTCCAGGGTCTGAAAATCAAGAGAGATTTTAAAAAATAAGACAGAGCAGTAAATTAGTTCTAAAGCCACAATTGGTCTAGGAGCATTTTCTAATCTCTGTAAAACAAACTAGAATCGTGGGCTTTAATAAGCACAAGGGGTCATGGGAGAAAAGGCAGTGGGCTTCTGCTGAGGTCCCTGGATGAATCTGGACTTTCCACGTGCTGCCAATGAAGAGGTGAAGACGACAGAATTTGTTGTCAATGAAAGACAACTAGGAAGCTGTCTCAGTGTGCACTATGGATAAAAACCTAATCTTCCCTGATAATTTGTGAATCCAGGCCTGCCATGATGTGGGTATGGGATTAGAATTTACACCACCAGTATGGACCAAAAATATACAGGCCTAGGTCAGCCTTTTCAAAGACTGGGAAAACCGGCACTGGGAACATGGATGTCTGCATGCAAAAGAATAAAGGTGAGTCCTTACCTGACACCATATATAAAAATTAACTCAAAACGGATCAAAGACATAAATATAAAACCTAAAACAGCAAAACTCTAAGAAGAAAACAAGACAAAAGCTTCATCACATTGGATTTGTCAATAAATTCTTTAGTATGACACCAAAGGTAGAAGAAAAATAAATTAAACTTCATAAAAATTTAGTGCATCATCAAAGGACACTTAGGTTGTTTCCATGTCTTAGCCGGCATGAATAATGCTGTAATGAACACAGAGACATATATCTTTATGAATAAATGTTTTCAAATTTTTTGGGTAGGTACCCAGAAGAGGGATTGCTGGTCATATGGTGCTCTATTCATAATTTTTTTTAGGAACCTCCATGCTGTTTTCCACAGTGGCTGTACCAATTTCCATTCCTTTGATGGATGATTGGATAAAGATGTTATACATATATATAATGGAATACTACCCAGCCATACAAAAAGATGAAATACTGACATTTCCGACAGCATGGATGGATCTTGAGAATATCATGCTAAGCGAAGTAAGTCAGATGGAAAAAATCAAGAACCGTATGACTTCACTCACATGTAAATACAAAACAGAAAGCAACAAATGAACAAGTAAGACAAATAAACAAACAAAATGAACTCAAGGACATTATGCTAAATGAAATAAGACAGTCACGAAAAGACAAATACTGTATGATTTCACTTATATGAGATACTTAGAGTAGTCAAAGTCATAGAGACAGAAAGTAGAAGAGTGGTTGCTAGGGGCTGAGAATGAAGAATGGGAGTTATTGTTTAATGGGTACAGAGTTTCAATTTTACAAGATGAAAAGAGTTATGAAGATAGATAGTGGTGATAAATGTATTTAATACCACTGAACTGAACAATAAAAATGGTTAAGATGGTAAATTTTGTGCTATGTGTATTGTACCAAAGTAAAAATAAAATAAAAACAGCCCCAGAAATTAATCAGGTTGTTTCAGGATGCCTGGCAGACACAAGTGTCTTCAGTAATCATATGCATTATGATAGTATTAACACTGTTTTTCTGAGCCTGTCCTAGGTGTGTGTTGTGGGATAAAGAAAATGAGCAAGTATGGAAAATTGTACTGCTATCATCTCCTGTGCCCATGAGAACCAGGTTTCTCAGGGTAGAGGAGAGGAGGTACAGCTGTATCAGTTAAATGAGAACCTCAGGGTCCTGAATTTGAATGATCAGTATTCTTATTTCCATGTATATCTCCCAGGAGTCCTAAATGTGAAGTAGCTCTGTCCACTGAAAAGCCTTGAAGCAAAGACAATGAGCATTCCCAACGGCGGTCTTGAAACACACCGCACATAACGAACCCAGCACTCCTCAGAGAAATGGCTGGTTCCAGCTCGGGGACAGGAAGGGTCTGACTAGGCCTGGCACATCCCATTATTCCAGAGAGCGGGAAGCTGTCAAATGGGAGGACCTGATTTGAATCCTGATTTGAAAAGAAACAAACTTCAATACACATGATTTAATCAATGAAAGAACAAATAAGTATTTTAAGAAAATGAAAGACTGGAGGAAATTTGAACATGGACTAGGTATTGGACAAATTTAAAGAATTCATGTTCATCTTTTTAGGTGAGATAATAAATTTGTGGTTATGCTTAAAAAGAGCTATGTTCTCAAATATCTGTGGATGAAATGATATGATGTGTCTGATTAGTTCTACAAAAAAACCCAAACAACCCAGTGGCAGGTTTGGGTGAGGCCACAGACAGCGCACGGATGTTCTTAAAGCAATAAATGTTGTGATGGGTGATAGGTAGTTTGGGTTCATTTTAGTATACTCTTGTGCATGTTTGAAATTTTCTGTAATAAAAAGTAAAACAAAACAAAATTGCTATAGTCTAATCAGAATAGTGATTTCAAATGTAAGCTGAAACCTAAAATCATAAGGCCTGACACCCAAATTGCAGGTATTGATTGCAATCAAATTGCACATTACAGAGGTGACTCCACATAGCACACTCCCAAGTAGCAGCAGTGACTAATAGTTGCGGAAGGGTAGTGACTGGCTCTCCCTGCAGATACTAGGAGGGCTCATCAGTATTAAGGTATATTCTAGATGGGTTAAAAAAGTTCAACAGAAAAATAAAAAAAGAGCATCCCAAAACTGGGAAAACCAAAGATGAATAATATTTAGTTATCTGTTTTTAGAATTCAGAAATGCAAGAGAAGAAGTCAAAAAGGTCAAGATCGGGAGTTTGACTCCATGAATATGCTAAATGTCTATAAGTCAAAAAGGTCACTACAAAAATACAAGAAGCAAGTCACAAATTGGACTTACTATATAAAAATATAAGAAAAAGATGACAATCTCAATTTTAAAAAGAGACAAAGTCTAAAAACATAACTCTTAAGAGAAAAATACTTATGGCCACCATCCTGTGAAACCATGTATAACCTCACAAACAATCAAGTAAATAAATATAAAGCAATGAGATAACACTGTTAGCCATCAAGCTAGAAAAGATTTAAAAAATTATAAAAACCAGAATGATGAGAAAAGAACAGAGGCATTTTCATATCTTGCAAAAGGAGTGTACCCAGCACTGTTTCTAAAAGGTTATTTGATAGTATATCTTTAATGCCTTAAATTTAAGAACTTATCCTGAGGAAATAACCAGATACACAGAGAGAAATTCAAGAATATTTGTGATAGTGTTAGAAGAGCAAGAAATATAGAACTGAACTAAATATGTAGGCAAGGGAAAAATGATCAGGATAAATTATGATCTATCCATAGTATGGGATGTAATTCTGCGCCCAAAATTCTTACAACAAAGATGATTTCATGACATGGGCTCATGACTAATGAGAAGCGGGTAGGGGCTACAAAATTAAAAATATCATGCATGTAAAAGGAATACATATTTAGTTGGGAAGTAACTGGAAGGGATTGTACCAAAGTGATGAGGCTTAATCCCAAATGGCTATCATTTGGTGCTCACCTTATGGATGATTTAAATTTTTTTTTTATCTTCCACATTTACTATGAACAGTAAAAGTCAGGGGGGGAAAAAGCATGTTTATTACAATGCATGGGGAACCTCTCTATAATAATCTGCCTCTTCGCCAACCATCTTCTTTTCCAGTTGTTCCAATGAATCTGCTGCATTTGGGTGTTGGGAGCCAGGACACAGTTTGCTATAGGTGAGAGTATTTTTTCTTTCCTTTCTTTTACTTTTTTCTTTTCCTTCCTTCCTTCCTCGCTTCCTTTCTTCCTTCCTTCCTTCCTTCCTTCCTTCCTCCCTCCCTCCCTCCCTTCCTATTTTTATTGATTTCAGAGAGGAAGGGAGAGGGAGAGAGATAGAAACAACAATGAGAGGGAATCATTAATTGGCTGCCTCCTGCATGCCCCCTACTGGGGATCGAGTCCACAAGCCAGGTATGTGCCCTTGACCAGAATTGAACCTAGGACGCTTCCAGTCCACAGGCTGACACTCTATCCACTGAGCCAAACCAGCTAGGGCTTTTAAAAATTATTTATTTATTTATTTGTTTGTTTGTTTGTTTTTATAGAGAGTATTCTTTTTATTCTGGGTAACAACTTACAATTGAAAGATTACTAAAATATCACTGTAGTGTCATAAATACTGATCCTAGTAATTACCTTTTTATTAGGGTTCAACAATGTCCTTTGTGTTAAAGAGTTGAATGGAGAAATAAAACAAT
This sequence comes from Myotis davidii, assembly GCF_000327345.1. Lineage (NCBI taxonomy): Eukaryota > Metazoa > Chordata > Mammalia > Chiroptera > Vespertilionidae > Myotis > Myotis davidii. The sequence goes on along the minus strand of NW_006295816.1, from coordinate 7,899,445 downwards.
GATTTAATAAAACCCAGTTGTTTTTAGTCCCTTTTCAGCCACATCTTCAAGCTTTGTCTCTAGGTGGCCCCCTCTTTGTTCTCATGCTGATGATAAAGGCTACTTTGCACAACCATCTAGACCAGAATTATGTTTCACTCAAGTGCTTTGTAGAAGAGAAGTAAAATACCAAACCAGGACAACCCCGATACTTATCTTTTTCTGCTGATGATTGAAGTTATCAATTATTACACCAATAAAGAGATTTAGAGTGAAGAATGAGCCAAAGATGATAAAAAATACAAAGTAAAGGTACATGTATATGTTCGTCTCAAATGCTGGCTGGTCTTCCTTCTAGGAATTTTTTTAATGAGAGAAGAAAATAATTACTGGAGAGAAATATAAGCCATATTAGCTACCTCATCTAGAAGACCAAGTATTTCTCAGCAGCAGCATTAACTCCTCAGCCCACTCCAGACAGCCATGGTGCCTGCAGAAAGCCCCTCAGTTTCCCCTCGCTCAGGGTACAATGCCATGGGAGGAAGTCAGACTGGGGGTGAGACTACCAGAGGCAGACTAACTGCCAACTCTTGTTGAACAATTACATCCTTCATGCAGAGCCCACATCGTATTTAGTTTATGCTTATGTCCTGTTACTCTTAAATCCCTGATGCCTAGCATACCTTGTGACATGTAGCATATCATGAATGAATGAATGAATGAATGATCAAGCTCCAGAATGGACACAAATGAATTAAAACCAAGCTCCTCAGCTCAAAGTGTGACTCAAAGCATCAGACACTGGGGATAGAGAGAGGCCTCTCAAACTTTTTTCAGTTCTCATGTGACTTAGACATGGGGTTGACAGCCATGTGTTTGCCATGGTGGGCTTCACAGCAAGGAATGGAGTGGACTGCTGGGCCAGGAAACCGTGTGGGGAATATGGCTGCACGTCAGTATTTGAGACTAGGAAGAGTTGAGGGGGTAGAAATGCCCATTGTTAACCACTTATAATTTTAATATTTGAGACTAGCAGGATGCTCCACAACTACACAGAGAATGGCCATGATGCTAGAAGCCAGCACATATCAACTAGAATGTCCCAGGACGAGCATCAGGACAGATATCCCTCCACATACTTCCACCCACATATGTGAGCCACACACCTTTTCTATCAGGCATCTGCATAAGATTTCCTCCCCATTCCCAAGCTCCACCTCAAGGCAGATGGATGCTCAAAGGAAACTAGGAGAAAGGCCATTTACTCAGACAAAAAAAATGAGCACATTAATATTTTTAAATATTTCCTTGGTTATAAATTGCCTCTACTACTCATATAACTACCCATAGCACTTCTATTGCTACTACCAGCTCACATGTAAAGAGCACCTACTATGTGCCAGACATCAACTCTAAAGACTCTCAAATGGAACATCAGACACACACGTGTGTGATGATAGGAAAAAACAAACAATGCTGATTCCATTTTTGATTCAACCATCTGTTCACAGTATGACTTTGGACAAAACTCATCCTTTCAATTCCTCAATTTTCCAATTGGAAAATAGAGATAAATGAGATCGCTGAGTATTCTTCTAACTTTGGGAATCCATGACCATTTTCTATTTAACTAGAATTCAACAGTTGACAATCACTAGAAACCCCTTTAGTCTTGGGAGAGCCTGAAGCCATGAGAGGGGTTGTTGTGCTCACACCTAGTCCCATCTTACAATTTTCCCACAGTCAAGGGCAAGAACCCTTTGAAAAATGGCTCTGCCTACCCACTCATTTGGAGAAAAGGTGAGAGAAGAAAATCAAGGCATCCTGTGATTCTGCTGCTGTTTCTGGCTCCATATCCTACATGAGTGGTTTTTCCTTGGCCACTATGGAGAAAGAGGACTGGACTTTGGAGCATGCTAGGATGTAATCATAACATTCCTGTTTTGACCCCGGCACTCGAGAACATGGTAAAACACAAGCTCACCTCTCTGGCATCGACAGCCGCATGCATAATATCTGTCCAGCCCTTAAATGTTGCCTGCAACAAAAAGTATATAAACATGAACACAATTATAGACTTGCCATCAACAGACAGATGCCAGGCAAAAGCAAGCAAGGCCAGTGGGCAGATGTGTGTAAGGTGATGTAGCACCCTTCCAGGACAGAATGTCCACGTGAAAGGACAGTAGGAAGGAATGCAAGGATGAGTGTCTTGGATTTTTCTTATTATTAATTTACACAAAATATAAAGTTTATAAACAAGAAAGTTCTGCCTTAAAAATTGCTAGAAAGGCTATAAATCAATTGTTGGAAAGAGCCTGTTTAAAGCTTCTCCTGATGCTGTTTGTCTGCACTGTCAGTCCAAGACCTGGCAGCTGTGGCTTGACCTGGGACTGACTTCCAACAAGAAACCATTACTAATGGTGCAGCCGGGCCTCCAAGGTTTCTCTCCTCTCTGCTTGGAGCTCTGAAGAACAAGGCACCACCCATGGCAGAGTAGGAAGGACAGACCCTACAGGGGCATCACTTGAAGGTTGAGGCTCAGTTGGAGACGCTTAGTGAAGAACAATTCCAGAGGGCACTGGCTCTCACATGAGGAATTGGGATTTGATTCTATTACCTAAGGGGAGTCACTGTATTTTTATTTGTTGAGAAATAATTTATGGTTTCCCTAAGAGTGACAAACATGCTGACAGCACTTACCACTTGCAGCAGGGCAAGGTAAGCCATTCCCACATTGTCAAAGTTGACTTTCAGGTTGTCCCAGGTGAAATTTTCACTTATACATTGACTTCGGTTTGCAATAATGGTGTAATTTATAAGTAAAGCCGGGTTAGCTGTTGTATTCATGCATCTTCCAAATTTTCCGGAAAACAAGTTCACTCCCAGGATACAAAATATAAGCCAGAAAATGAGGCAGACAAGCAAAACATTGAGAATGGCAGGTATGGCACCTATGAGAGCATTAACTACCACCTTAAGGAAACAAAACAGAAGAAAAACAACAGATATAAGACTCATCATGCTCTTGTTTGTCCCAGGATAGGCCTGGGGCTCCTAGAGCTCCTGTCTTTACCTGCCACTCTAACCCTCCCCACACTCCACGACAAGCCCTGCTCTCAGCTGCATAGGTGATGGGTCCTTTCAGGTGCCACTAAGGAGCTCTTGAGAAGTGTCCTCTGATGACGGTGTTGAGGGCTCATGGAACACCTGCCTTTGGATTAAAGGGAAGCCACAGTCCATGTAACAGAAGCTCTTTTAGGATGGTGGCTTTCTCTTACACTTTCCTCCATTTCTCAAATTCTAAGCAATGGGCTGGATGAGAAGAAGTCCAAGAAAAGCTTGGCCATTTAAGGAAAGCCCTCTTAGCCCCAGGAGAAATGTTCCGCCTTTCCCTGCTGGCTGAAGAAAGTCCCTCCCATGCACCTGAAGAACGTACCTTCATTCCTTCAAACTGGGACAGAGCTCGCAGGGGCCTCAATGCTCGAAGAGTCCGGAAGGATTTCAAGCCCTTTACGTCAATGAGGGTAGTCACAGACACCTAGTGGGAAGAGAAGCCTGCTGGGTAGTATGCCTGCCTGGATGCCCAGAGAAGACAATGTGGGGGTGAGAACCCTCATTCTAAGAGGCAGGTGGATTATCCAGACACACAGACACTGCTGGAAAGGGAAGAACAGATGGAGAGGCTCTTTCCTCCTTGTCTGGCAAAACTATAGCTCGTGCAGGTAAGGACGATGCATTTTCGTTAGTTGTTTACTAAAAGACAAAGGAAAGCTGAGAAATTGTTGTGAATTAAAGGAAACCAAAGAGTCATGTCAATGATATGTCATGTGGGGTCCTGAATTAGATACTGGATTGGGGTGTGGGGTGTGATGGATGGGATATAGGAAATAAAGGACTTTGTTGCAACAATTGACAAAATCTGAAAATAGATTTTTTTAGTATTGGATCTTGTTAAATTTACTGTCAAAATTGCACCGTGACTATGTGAGATCATATCTTTGTTTTTAGAAATACACACTGATGGCCCTAGCTGGTTTTGCTCAGTGGATAGAGCGTCAGCCTGCGAACTGAAGGGTCCCTGGTTCAATTCCAGTCAAGGGCACATAGCCGGGTTGTGGGCGCTAGTGCAGGAGGCAGCCAATCAATGATTCTCTCTCATCACTGATGTTTCTATCTCTCCCTCTCCCTTCTTCTCTGAAATCAATAAAAATATATTTTTAAAAAATAAAAGAAATACACACTGATGATTAACATTTCACCCCATCAGCTTTGTCATTTTCTCTCTTATTTTTTTCCTAAGTTGCTGGAGATAAAGTTGCAGACACCACCCTCCTTTACCCTTTAAGAGAGATGGTACACTTACAATCACAATGGTGAAATCAAGCCAGCACCAGGCACTGGTGAAATACTTCCGAAATCCAAAGGCCACCCATTTCAAACCCATCTCCAGGATAAAAATGTATGTGAAAATATTGTCAGTACACTTAAGTAATTCTTGGATTTTGGGTTGTTTACCAAGGTGAATATCTTCAAATATCTGAAACGATAAAGCCATAGGCCAGCTTGAATATTTGCACAGGTCTCCTTGATGACTTTACTTTTTCTTTTTTCTTTCTTATTTGAATAAAGTAGTATCTCTCTTGGTGATAAAGTTTTGCTCAACAGGTATTAAGGCTGAATTTTTCCAATGGAAAAATTCCTTAAGTAAAACTGGAAGAAGGAAAATCCTATTTCTAGACTTCTGTTGCCACTATGTTCCCCAGGCTCTCATCACTGGCCCCTGGAGTATAAAAACATCTTCCTAACAAATCGCCATACCATTTCCTGGTCTTCCTAATCCTTTCAACTCTTGCTAACAAAATCCTGCTCACTTTTCTAAAACCACCGAATGGCACACACACACCATCTCTTTTGTCCTCCTAATTACCTCAGGGGCTCTATTCAGTGGCTCTCTGTTGCTTTTAACATCAAATCCAAACACCTTAGTCCATATTCTTGATCCGGCCCACCCCGAGGCCCATCATCTCCTACCAC
>NW_006295816.1:7859325-7894375 GCF_000327345.1 Myotis davidii | reverse complement strand
TCCCTCCCTACACACCTGATCATTTTGAATGTGCACCATGTCATGCAAAAGTTCGAGACACTATGGGCTAGAGCTCCCAGTGTAAATTACTTTGAAAACTAAACATTCATTAATTGTGACTATGAAAACGAGACACCCTAGCTTTCAGAGAGAGACCCATTTTCATGCTACGTACAAACATTTCCTTCAGCCCAAGTGTGCGGGTGCTGCTTCAGGGTCTATAGAATGAGGACGCACACTGTTTGTTTTTTTGGCCTTCACAGAATTACTGAAGATGAAAGGAAGGAAAGAAGGGGCCTTGACACTAAATCTGCCAGGACATTTGGGCAAACACTAAGAGCAAAAAAGCCAGCAGCCCTGCTGTCGGGACCGAGGTTTCCACTGCTCCATGGCTCTGGGGGGGAAAGAAAGCAAAGGAGTTAAGTTTCACTTCCAACTCCCCAGTGGAATTGACTAGGGAAGGACCTCTATCTCTGCTCTGCCTCCATCCCATAGGCTCCTTGTCAGCCCTTCGACCCAAAAGATTAGCTCATCTTTTCTATAGGAAACTGTCCTTCTTCCATCAAGACTGAGTTAGTGGCCACCCTACATGGCCCCATGTCACTCACTGCTTCTCTGAGTATATCATTAGGGTCCTGGTCTCTAATTGCCAGACTCCATTAAAAGAAACAAGCATGAATGGCTTTGGAAGCTCATTTTCTCTCTCATTTTGGAAGCTTAGCTGGCTCCGCAGGTCTGAGTTAGCTCAATGGAAGAGCAAGCTGATAATCAGCAACTGCTCTTTGGGGGCTCCCACATTATAATGAGGCCATTTACTAATCCAGGAAGCTCCCATTATTACATAGTTTCCCAGACCAGAGCTTCTCAAACTCTTGTAAGTCCAAAATCACCTAGGTTCTGATTTAGCAGGTGTGGGCTGGGCTCAAAACTGCATTTTTAATAAGCTTCCATGTGATAACTAAGGCTGCTGGCAATCAACGAGGTATTTCTTTTCTCTATTTCTCTGCAAATAATGTACAGTGAAACAGTGCCTGGATCCCTCTCCTGGAACTCTCTGCTTGTGTGTTCAACTCACTCTGCCCAGCCTACACTAGCCTCAGCTGAAGGCAGATGAGAAAGAGGATTGTGTGGCATCTGCTATTTCTCTGATTATACTTTTTCTCACATGGTGCCATGGAGCATGTGTGGCCTTTTGATAGCACCACTGCTTTCCACTGACTAGCACAGGGCTTGGTAGACACCAAGTACCATTTGTGGAGTAAATTAAAACCCCCTACCACTTGAATGACAGTAGACAGCCAGTAAGATTGTAATCACCAGAAGACTATAGGAAACCAAAGGCCAAACAAGGACTAGCAATAGAAATTGATCAAGGAACGTCTCTTGATAGTTTTAGAGAAATCTGCTCTTTTGATGGAGGAATCATTTACACTGTGGTGAGTAGATAAATGAGGAGTCTGTTGGTCAAAGCCTCTGATGGGCCCCAGTATGTGTTCATCTCCTTTCACCCAGAGATTGCACAGGTGTAGAGCACTAACCAAAAAGGCAGGGGTAAAAAAGCAAGACATTTCCCTGTCCCCTTCTATTTGCTGGGGACATACTGCAAGGTGTTCTGTGACTCCAAATTCAACAGGAGGAGCCCAGGGCTCCATTCACTTGATATAAAAATTGGAAGACAATTTAATTCTATAGTATGGCCATTTTAAGGGAAGGTACAAGAATGAGGGAGGAAGGGAAGGAAGGGAGGGAGAATGAGAGAAAGAATGAGAGTGAGCGAGAGAGAGAGAGAGAGATTGGTGATAGGAGCAAAGGGGGCGGTAAAGTGGGGGGCGGGGGGGTGCAGAAAGGACCAAAAGGTGAGGATAGAGAGCTAGAAGGAGTTTATGACTATGTGGTTCTGGAGGCTGATGGATTCAGTTATTTCCAAACCTCACTGCGACACAAAACACCTCAGTTTGGAAGGATCTGCCATGCACATTAAGTGGCATCTCTTTGTCTCCCCTCTCAAGGGATTACAAGTGATAGAAAACACCAAGGCAACTTAGTATACCCTCATCCGGTCCCTGTAGCCTTCTCCTCACATTTTATCTTTAAGAAAGCAGCGTCATGGTCTTCAAGAAAAAAGAGAGTAGGAGTGCTGCTGTCTGAAGGAGGAAACTGGTAGGATAGAGTGAAATGTCTAGAAATCCTCCAAGAATGACAGAAAGACCTGGGGTAAAGGGCCAGACTTCAGGGGCCACTTTAGAGTGCTAGGTTGGGTCATGATTCCCTGTGGGTAAAGTGCCTTTAGCCCCGGGGCAGCATGAGTCCAGAAGTTGTTCTGCAAAATCCTATCCGCAACGGGAACCAGCAGTAAAGATCCCACTTGTGCCTATTCCGCCCACGTTCACAGCCCCGTGAAGGTAAAGTCAGAATGCAGCTCCCCCGCTGCCTTGTTCCCCAATGTCCCCACAAGACATGATCATTTACCAATGCCCCACTGCTCAGCAGAATCACAAAGATAATAAAGCTCTCAAACCAGCTGTGTTTCACTATTTGGTAGCAGGTTTTCCGCAGGTTCCACCAAAGGATCCAGGGGGACTTTCTCTTGTTCACAGCACAGCATGAGAAGCAGCAAGCCAGGCCTACAAGGAACGCCCATTAGTGTCTATAGTAAAATACATTAACAACCCAACTCTTCACCCCTCCCTGTACACATGCCCCTTGCTGTGTGATTTTCCAATTCCTTACACTAAAGAGGTAGAGTCTTTTCCCAACCCTTTGAATCTAAGCTTAGCTGTGTCACTTGATTTGGCCAATAGAGCAGAGTGAGCCAGTTCTGAGCCTAGCCAGCCGTGGGCAAACTACGGCCCGCGGGCCGGATCCGGCCCTTTTGAAATGAATAAAACTATTGAAAAAAAAGACCGTACCCTTTTATGTAATGATGTTTACTTTGAATTTATATTAGTTCACACAAACACTCCATCCATGCTTTTGTTCCGGCCCTCCGGTCCAGTTTAAGAACCCATTGTGGCCCTCGAGTTAAAAAGTTTGCCCACCCCTGGCCTAGACCCTAAGCAGCCTTGCATGTTTCCATCTGCTCTCCTCTATCTATATAAGAAAGGTGTATATGCCAGGCTGTTGTGGCTCAGTGGTTGAGCATCACAGTTCCAATTCCTGGTCAGGGCATATGCCAGGGTTCTGGGCTCAATCCCCAGTGGAGGGTGTGCAGAAGGCAGCCGATCAATGATTTTTCTCTCATCATTGATGTTTCTAGCTCTCTCTCCCTCTCCCTTCCTCTCTGAAATCAATAAACCCACCCCATTTTTTTTAAAGAAAGGTGTATTCAGGTCAGCTAACTGATCTATCCTGGGTTTAACTGCAATGTGGCTTTGTGTAACATGTCTGTCCTTGAGGAAGAGGACAGACATGTTACACAAAGCCACATTGCAATTAAACCCAGGATAAATCAGCCAACTCCTAGTCAGTACCACTCACATGAATAAAGCAGCCAAGATCAGCAGAGACAGCCAGCCTAGATGAGCTGAATCATGTTTATCACTGTGTGCTACTGAGGTCTTGTGGTTGTTTGTTATGCAGCAATGTTTTTGGCAATAGTAAACAGTGTCCTAAGAACTGCAGGGAACACGAGGCATGGATGGACACAGGCTTTGTTAACCACCCATGGAAGAGTTTGATCAACTGTCAAGATACAAATAGCTGAGCATTTGGTCCCAACACACACAAGCCATCTAGATGAATCACATCACCTTTTCACCTTGTCTCCTCCTCCACTCCTCCTTAATTCTGTGGATGCTTATTACTTCATGGTGGCTACAGCATTCCACTCCTTTTCTCATCATCTTCCTAAATCACTGTGAGGTCTCCTCAGTCTGCCCCTTACCTCTCTCCATCTTTCAGAACATCAATAAATTAGATTTCCTAAAATTGTATTTCTCTTACCCTACTCCTCTCTTCTTCTTGAATCATCCCCCCCTTTTGCTTCCATCTTCATTGCTGACATCCTCTCCATACCTCAAGGACCAGTCCAAATGGAAGTCAAAAGAATAGCAATCTAGCCCTAGCCTGACCTCTGACCCCCTGGGCAGCTTTAGAGCTGTCAAACAACACTAAAACCCATCCTTAGTATTCCTTTTGAACCCAGCCTAGTCCCAAACTGATGGAGAAATTTTTAATTTTTAGATTCATTTGTTCATTTGTTAAGTTACTTATTTATGTGTTTAACATTTATTGAGCCCATAATCAGGGCAGGTTCTATTCTCACAATAGAGATACAATAATATTGCTTTTGTGTTTAAGAACCTCATGGGAGAGACGGACAGAAATAAATACCCCTCAATGAATACAGAAAATAATGAAGGCACACAGGGAGAAACCATTATATCTACTCAAGGAATCAGAAAATGCTGCATTTGTTGATTGCTTATTATGTGCCAGGCACTCTTCTAAGTGATTTATATTCATTCATTTCAGACCTATAACAACCCTTTCAGCAGGTACTATTATTATACCATTTTGTAAAAGGGGCCCAGAGAGGTTAATGAAATTAAACATAGAGAAGCCAGAATTTGAGCTCAGGCAGTCTGGCTCCAGAGACGAAGCTCTTGGCTACAATGTTATCCTGTGTCCAGAGAAGAATCTTGAGGAATGAGTTGAAGGCCTGGCAGGGGTTTTAGTCAACCCTAAACTTACAGTCAAGTTCTTTGACTCCATGACTCAAGTATATCCTGACAACTGATGTACTGGGGACTCTACAGAGTGGTGGACATATTGGCTCACTGGGCTTTCTGGAAAGTTTTCTGGAGTTTCTACCCTGGTTGTTAGTCTCTGTAATCTGAGCTACCCAAATCAAGACTAGACCTGATAATGACCCCAAGAACCTATGAGTGACCTCTCTTCACTTTTGTCTCCAGTAGAAGTAGAAAAAATGAATATATCAAAACCACAGAACTTCAAAGAATAACAGAATCCCATCCAAATATTTTGTGAGTTGGATGCAGGAATACTACCACTTACCTTTGGGAAAACATCTCTCTGGTTCCTTTTGGGGAACCATTTCCGGTACCGGCCTAAAGGGATCTTGCAGGTCAATGGTGCTACATTCCGAGAGCACACTGATAGCATCAGACTTCTGTGCATCAGAACAAAGGAAAGGGAGAACCATTTATCAACACCCTCTCTCACCACGGTAGTACCTAATACCTTATAAAAATATGACTTTTTAGGTATGAAACTAACCAGGCAAGAGCCTCTAGGTATGAGGGGAATCAAGAAAGTATCCCTCTTATTGGGTCCTTTTCCAAATGCTCTGACCAGCCCTGACTTCAGGAAAGAATTCTCTAATTGCTCTCCCCTGGGGGAGGAAAGGGAAGGAGTATAAAGACATAGTTTCTCAACCTTTTCCTCCCTTCAAATCACACCCTTGGTCAGCTGCCTAACCCCAAACAGGGAAGCCAGGTGATGAGGAGAAGGCTACTTTACTGAGACTGTAATATTCAGCTACCCAACTCCTGGAATAATAGGCCTACACCAGTGGTTCTCAATGATTTCCCCCTCCAGGAGATATTTTGGCAAAGTCTAGAGAAATTTTTTATTTTCACAACTGGGGAATGCTCCTGGGATCTAGAGAGTAGAGGCCAAGGATGCTTCTAAACATCCTAAATAACACAGAACAGCCCACCACAATAAAGAATTATCCTGCCCCAAATGTCATAGTGGAAAGGTTGAGAAACCTTGGTATAGACCTTTGCTTAAGATGTGACCCTAGAAGTTTTCTCTGCACTAGTCTTAATATTTTCCACAATGGCTCTCTTAGAGAGGTGTGTGGATGATCATGCCACATGTTCCTTCTGGAAACGTGCTGGGGAAATTACCTTTCGGGTATTCTGTACTGGTATATAAGCATCATCTTCAGAGAACACCTCAATTTCCACATTTTGAACTCTTAGACTGGTGGACTTGTCCTTCTGATCGAGCTCATAGGCCTGAATACAGAGAAGACCAGAGTAGAATTAATATTCCTCCTGGAAATCTCGCTTGAGATGAAACAAGACTGCATTTTCTTTGGTTTTCTATTTGTTATGAAAATTGTGATATTGTTATTCTTTTTCTTTTCAGTTTTTAAAACTGTGGAAAAACTCAACATAAAACAAATCTGGAGAAAATATAGGGTGTCCCAAAATTCACGCAAGTAATTTTGAAAGAAAATACAGGTTTATAATTAAAAATTGCAACTTTTTAATTGATTCATAAAGTATATAGTATAGGGTTATGTATGGAAAAGCACATCGGGTAAATGGCCTCCACGGCTTTGTTGGCACATACACAAAGCTGTGGTCTTCATTGGTCTTCATTGTCCCTGCTCCTGGGCCATAATTAGTACGTGGTAATGCTTATGAAATTGAAGGGATTGAAATCAAAGGGCAACAGATTTTAGAATCTGATTCAATAAACCAAGTAAAATTAGGCTTTTATTTTTTGTTGTTGTTGTTAATGCTCACGCAAAATTCAAATCTTGCGTGAATTTTAAGACACCCTATACTATAGAAAACAGATAACAAAATTTACTCAGAAGTAATATGAACATAATATGGTTCTGGCACAATATTCACCAAAAACTTCAGAGGTAAAACTTATTGTGGCCTTTCAATTCACAGCTAAATAATAAATTATTTAATAAATGGTATTGGTATAATTAGCTACCCCTGAAACAGTAATACAATACCAGAGTATAGTAAAAATAAAATTCATAATTTGATGTAAAAATAGATGAGTAAAAAAGTTAGAAGAAATTTTTGGAAAATAGGTTAGCTTATCAAAATCAAAAGGCATAAAAGAAAATATAAAAATGTATTACTACATAAAAATAAATTTAAAAAAATTGTGTCTGATGACTTGCAGGGATATCCAAAAAAGATGTGAAGTCACACTTTAGGTGAGGGTTTTATCCAAAAATCTATGTGAGAGTTCCAGTGAATCTGACACTGCAAGGTCATGATTTAAGAACACTTCTCCTTTTGAACACATGTAATAACACACACAGACACACACCCACAAACATACACACACAAAAACAGGTAAATATATCTATGAACCAGATAGAGAACAGAAATATTAAATAGTAACAATTTAAAGCACATAGTAAGTAAATGGCTAAAAGTGCCCCCTGTGAGGATCAGAACCATAACTACATCCAAAGCTTGAAACTTCAACTGCTGGGTTGAAGTTCTTGAACTTAAGAGAGGGAGCGAAAATAAGCTCTGGCCAACGCTTGGAGTTATGATTATACAGAGCTGCATACCTATGGAGGCCTCAGAAATAGGACCTGAGCAAAGGAACCCACTGGTTCAGTGACTGGATATGCAATCTGCTTAGTACCACTATTTGACAATAATCCAAAATTGGCTATATAAGACTTGATTCTGAAATGGATGACCTATAAACATCAATTGAAGACATCAGAGAACTTAAAGTGAGTGACAGATCTTCCCACCAAAGATGAATTTTTAAACTAGCACTCCAAAATATGAGATAAACATAAAATAAATAGCTGCTCCCCATCCCCAAAGTAACTACTGGGAGGTGAATTTACTCAAGAAAAAAAAAACACACTATATGTCAACAAATTAGATAACTTTAATGAAACAGACATATTTCTAGAAATAAAATGTTAAAATCTTCCACAACAGACTCCATAAGAAATAGAAAATCTGAATAGCCCTATAGCAAGTAAAGAGATTGGATTTATAATTTAGAAACTTCCCAGAGACTTCCAGTTTCTAGGCTGACACCTGGAGGTTTTAACACTCCATTTTAACAAGTTAAAAGCTGTACAAAATGGAAAATAAACAATTCTTTTTAGATCCATAAGTGAGGTTGAGCGCAAATGCTGACCCTAGCCCCAAATACAGAGAACCACAACTTATCAGAGCAGAAACCCAGAGGCAAAAAACTCCATAGGAACAGTGCCAGAGTAGGGAAACCTGAACTGTAATTGACAAACTGCTGCAGGCTAAGTGTGGGCAAGTTTAAGAGATACAAGCTCCATACGACCATCTTCAGGTTTTACCGCTTGGAGCTCTACCAAGTTCTGAGTGAATACTGGAGGAAAATCCGCTCATGCTTTCAGCGGGGGCAGGGTAAAAGATACCATTTTGAATGGTATGGCAGTATTCTGTTCTCCTTAACAAGCCCTGCCCCCAAGAGAAACTAGTTAATCAGAACCTAACCTGCTGGGTTTGATCACGTTCTTACTGACCTGGGGGAAGGATAATCCCCTATTCCAGCCAGCTCTAGATTTCCACGTGGAAGGAAGGAAATAGCCAACTCCAGCTTACTCTAGCCATTCCCTCCCACCTAAGGACGGGGCTACTGAGAATCACTGTGAAGTCCAGAGTCCAGAGGCTCAGGCTCCCTGAAAGCCTGAGACCTCAGCATAGAGGAAGGAGAGGGAGAAAAAGAGGGAGAGCAGCCAACTGCATCCAACAATTTTGGCATATGATATTTTCATTTCTATTTATCTTTAAGTATTTAAAATATTTTTGTGATTTCTCCTTTGACTTGGTTATTTAAGAATGTTTTGCTTAATTTCCATATACTTGTGAATTCTCCCCTTTCCCTTTTCCTCTCTAATAGATCTCTTCCGTTCCCTGCCCCCCGCCCCCACCTCAACAACATATAACTAAAGGCCTATTTACAGCAGTTTCATTACCAATACATCATGTCCAAGTATGAAAAAAAAGTCACAACAAATACTAAAAGGCAAAAAATGTAGCTTGAAGAGGCAGAGCAGGCATCAGAACCAGACTCAATATGGCAAAGATGTTCAATTTAATCAGACCAGGAACTTAAAACAACATGATTAAAATGCTAAGGGCTCTGATGGATACAGTAGACAGCATGTGAGAATGCACAGGCAATTTAATCAGAGCAATGGAAATTCTAAGAAAGAACAAAAAACAAACACTGGAGGTAAAAAATGTAACAAAAATGAAGAATGCCACTGATGGGCTTTAGTAGACTGGACACCGCTAAGGAAAGAATCTCTGAGCTTGAGGATATCTGCACAGACACCTCCAAAAGAAAAAAGCAAAGAGAAAAATATGGAGGAAAAATAACCCAGAAGGGAATACCCAAGACCTATGGGGCAATTATAAAGATATTATATGGGAAAAAGGAATTGACAGCCCTCATCACCCACCACTCCTCACCCATGAGCCCCACCACTGATCCCTGCATCCATCAGCAAGGCAATGAAGAGGCTGGGTACCTGGGAGGGGTTGGAGTAGGGGTACAAGCAGAATGGACAATTTCGCAAATGAGAGGATATCATAGGTTTCCAGAACAATTTTCCCCAAGACCCTTCTGAGTTTTTTCCTATCACTGTCTCTTTTTCTATGCTATTCACTTCACTTTCCACATTCTTTCCTCATCTTTTATCCAACCCAAATTCTTTTAGGGCTCAACTAAAGGCAGTTGATTCTCCTGTTGCCCCAGCGTACTCTGATCTCACTCCCCTCTGAGCTCCTCCAACATCTCTCATCGGTGCCACATGTACAGGGCCACGATCAGCACAGCCCTGGGATGGGCACATGGCATTGAGGGGCAGCCACCACATATTCTCCCCTTATTATCCATGCATAGTACACCAGTGCCCTGTAGCAACTCTAGCTCGACACAAGCTCTAAGTCAACCTCTGTGTGAACCTTCATACCTGCTCCCCAGACTCGGATTGTGTGACAGGCTGTTCATTGTCTACAGGAGATCGAATATCTTCTTCCTCTGCAAGGGGGGCCAACCAAGTCCGATCGGGCCTAACGCTCAAGGGCTTTGGTGCAGGAGTTAGTACACTGGACTCTTCCCAGGTCTCTGGGCCTCTTTTAACCTCTGTGACCAGGGGAATGACGTCTTTGTTCTCTGCAGAAGAGCTTTCTGTCACCTCTTTTTGCTTTGGTAACTTCTGCCTCCTGCATCGTTTGCGACAAAATTGCTGCAGCGTATGTATCACAAAACGGAAAGCCCGGTGGAAACGATCCAGGGCTAACTGGACTTTGGTTTTCCTGGACTCTCCTTCCAAGTTTCCATCCCTCTCTTCATTGCTGAAGGAATTGAGCAGCAAAGCAATGAAGAGGTTGAGTACCTGGGGAGGGTTTGGAGTGGGGGCACAAGTAGAATGGACAATTTAGCAAACGAAAGGACACAGTAGGTTTTCAGTACAATTTTCCCCAAGACCCAAAACCAAATCAAATGAGATTTCTATGTCCTTCTATTTCTCAACAAATTTCATCTATAAAATAAATAAAAAGAGAAGAGATTGAGGAGTAATTGAGATAGCAAGATAAGACAAAAGAAAAACTGATGTTAAGGGGTACAAATAGCCAAATCCAGCTTATCTACATATAAGCAATACCTATTGTAGACTCTGGCCAGAGGAAAGTGGAACATTTTTACCATGTGGTATAATCAAACGTATGTTCCTTGTGAATCAGCCAGAATCATAATCTTGGATACTTACGTTGGAATTGCCCACAGGGATATGGGCCTGATGTCTAAGATTGCTGTGGGGTCCTCTCCTGTTAGCAAAATTTGAGACTTGGTGTACTTTGTGCAGGCTCTTTAGATCCCACTGCCTGAACTGCATTAAGTACTGGTGCTGAGGCAGAAGGGTTTGAATCAAATCTACAACTCTTCTATTGAAGCGCGTATCACCTTAAATTCAGATCATCTCCACAGCGCCCTACTTGGGATTTTTGCTTATATTTACACACCCCTAATCCATCATCTTTACCTCCTCAAACTCCTCTGTGGCTCGCACCAACTCAAAATATACATCCTTCAGGGAGAAGTGTCTGGTGGGTGTAAATGGGTCCAGCCAATATTTTTCAGCTTCACCGTGAGAATCTCCAACTCTGCATCTTTGCTCAAGCTCTCCTCTATCTGCTCGGCTCTCCTTGCCTCTTAAATGCCATTCTCAAGTACCGTATCTTACACAAATCATTTCTTAATGATCCCTTCCCCACTCCCATTGGTGGTGTCCTGCTCTTCTGAACTTTTGTATCACTCACTGTCTATCCACACTCTCCTTGGGTTCTTAGGATAAACTACCATGTGCAGATACCTAGTTATATTTGCACCATAGCCCCAACTCAGGTGTCCTTGGGTGTCTCCTGTCTCTTCACACCCTCACTGGTAGATGCCTAATTAGCCACTCCATAAATACCTACGTTTCCAACTGCAAGTAACAAACTCAAGTCAGCTTACACAATAAGGAAATGCAATATAGCCAGAAGTTTTAAAATAAAACAGGGACCTAGGTATGACAGGTAGACATGTTGTTGCATCTACCTTCCTCAGTGCTGGTTTTGCCTTATCTGGTTCTTCTGGTGGCTGCATGTTTACAGTTCTATCCAGAATCCCTGTCATAAAATAGCCCAGAGGAAGTAAAAATACCATTTGTTCCCTTGTCCCCTTTTCTTCTTTAAGAATAAGAAACCTGCCCTAGCCTGTTTAGATCAGTGGATAGAGCATCAGCCTGTGGACTAAAAGATCCCAGGTTTAATTCTGGTCAAGTAAACATGCCTGGATTGCGGGCTCGATCCCCAGTAGGGGGCATGCAGAAGGCAACCCATCAATGATTCTCTTTCATCATTGATGTTTCTATCTATCTGTCCCTCTCCCCTCCTCTCTGAAATCAATGATAGATCGATAGATAGATAGATAGATAGATATTTTTTTTAAAGAATAAGAAACCTTCCTCAGTGGACATCCCTTTACATCATACTGACCAAATTTAGTCACAAACCCCTCCCTCAGCCAATCACTGGCAAAGAGAATATGATGATTATCTTAGAATAATCATCTGGGGTAGAATAGCTATTGGGACATCAGTCAACACAAGCACTATTGTGACAAGGAAGTTTTGTTTCATGCTTATCATACTTGCCTTAAGCCAAATTCAAACACAAATTACTAATATTATGTAATATCATAATATTCTGTTTAGAATAAGAACATCACTAGTGAAATGTTGCAAAAGAAGCAAAGTGTTTCTTTAGTTCATGTATTTTCATGTTAAAAAGTCTAAGACACTCACCACGAGTTTTCCTATCACCATGATCAACAGGAAGATAACAATGCACAGGTATTTATCAGCTTCTATCATACATTCCCACATGTTCTCGATCCATTCCCCGCAGAGGATGCGGAACACCACCAGGAAGGAGTGGTAGAAATCCCCCATGTGCCAGCGTCGAAAACATGGGGATGTCGTAGAATCACAGGCTTTTGGGTTTTTCTTTTCACAACTGAAACTAGAGCCAAACAGCTGCATGCCAACTACTGAGAAAATAAAGATCACAATGGCCAGGACCACAGTCAGGTTTCCAAGGGCTCCAACAGAGTGGCCTATGATCTTAATCAGTGTGTTTAAAGTCGGCCAAGATTTGGCTAACTTGAAGACCCTCAGCTGTAGATACAGACAATGAACAAAAATGAAAGAAAAGCCAGTTAAGGACAAATTCTATCTGTTCAGTCACAAAACAAATGACATGGTCTCAAGCCACAGCATTTATGACTTTCAAAAACCTTTTCAAAGCCAATCCATACTAAACATTGCCACCAACACCATATCCCAATGCGATACTCACCTGTATCTACTTTTGGTTTTAAAAATGAAAATATTTTGTTCTAGTTATTTTCAAATGATAAAGACTTTGGGGGCATGATGATGGAACTGAGCATACATGCTTATTATATAAAATATGTATCTGAGGCAAAAAAAAAAACCTCAGGCCTAAGGATCATATCCATCCCATTGCCTGTTTTGTATGGCCTGAGAGGTAAGGACTTTTTCTACATTTTTAAATGGTTGGAAAATAATCAAGAGAAGGATAATTTTATTACACGTAAAAATTATATGAAGTTCAAATTTCCACATTTGTACAGTTTTATTGGAACGCAGCCACGCCCATTCAGTCTCGAACATCTAGGACTACATTTGTGTTACAATGACAAAGCTGAATGGTTTTCACAGAGACCACATGACCTGTAAGGCCAACGATATTTACCATTTGGCCTTTTAAAGAATAAGTTTGCTAACTCCTGCACTATATCATTCAGAACACAAGTCTGAATCTAAACTTTATGACAATGATGAATGTCATATGATGTTTTTACTCAGGAGAGGACAGGCAATCGGTTACTCAAAACACACACAGATGTGATTTCCGAAGAGGATTTTCCTCCATGAAACCTTACAGATATGTTAGAGACAATGACCTTGGAGAAAACACAGCAACTAGTTTCATAGGTTATTTTTTATATTAACTTTCAATATAAACTGTGGTTTAAGTCCAAAGTACAATCTTGTTAGGTATCAACTATCTGGGGGTGGAAATACTGCAGGTTGGGAAGTCTTATGTCCCAAGAGAAAGACCACCACTGTCTGCTCAGAGTGGAGATGGGAGAAACTGTATATCATATGCGGACAACGCCAGAGTTCCTCGCTAAGTGTGTGGGTGTAATAAGCCTAAACAATAGTAAAAAACACATATATAATTACATATTGTTTTTGTGATTAATCACTATGCTTTAATTATGTTCAATTTTTAACAATGAAATTGGGGGTCACCACAACATGAGGAACTGTATTAAAGGGTCATGGCATTAGGAAGGTTGAGAACCACTGCTCTAGAGGCTTAGAAATCCTATCCATGCCAAATTAACCTTTGAGGGAGGACAAAAGGCCACCTTTTATGGTTCCCTATTTCCCGCTCAGATGTGATTTCTCTATAAATTTCTGTCTGACCTCTTGTGGGCTTGGTCATGCTCTACTTTGCTTCGTGGCCATTTCTGGGCCTGTCTTGTATCATCCCTAGACTATAGCTCCTTGAAAACAGTGCTTTCCTCGTCTCTGAGCATTCCCTGTGTCAGTTAACGTTAGGTACTCTGCTAAGGTTGCCAGGATGCCTCCAATGGCTGCGACATGTGGAATGTGGCACTGGCAGCCCTGGCAGGGACTTGTGGGAAAGCGCCTGCCACCAGCAGTGCCCATCCCCTTCCTGGGCTCTGGGGTCTAAACCCACTTGGTGAGCCCTGAAGTGAGGATGCCTGGCTCAGAGCTCCGTGGAGGAAGAGATCATTGGGGTGACAAAGGGCAGAGTCCTGACACCATAAGACACATTTTGCAACTGGTTGCCTAAAGGCTCATCTTGGAAGGGTGGAGGGGAGAGTAGGGGTTCAGCTGAGAGAAGGCCCCTGGGACTCCCAAGGGCATTTATTAAAGACCTGAGTAGGAAGAGTAGTATATTTTGGATTCTCTGATTAACGTAAGATGAACTCACTAATCCAAATTAGCCACTGAACTCACTGAAGACTCTTTTCAATCCTGGCTGCTAAGTTATTCAGCAAAATAAGAAAGTAAGTATCTTACCACTCTGAAGGACCGGAAAACTGGCAGACTTTGCGGCATAATCACATCTACAAAACTCAGAAGAGCAACAATGCTGTCAAAAATGTTCCAGCCTCGGCGAAAGTAGTGGTAGGGATCGAGCGCAATGATTTTTAGGCACATTTCTGCTATAAAAATGCCAGTGAAAACCTACATTGAGACAAAGAAAAGTGGGAAAAGGAAGCCACCTCTTTTTGCACACACACACATTAAGAATGGTTCCGGGGGCGGGGGCGGGGGCGGGGGGCAGAATGGTTCCAGGGAATTACAGGAGTTACAGAGAAATACAATGCATTCTCCTGGTTGCACAATATTTCCTAAAATCCACGGGAAAGAAATATTTAACTGCTACAGCATGAACCTTACTCTACCTTTGCTCTCTCTCCACCCCCTTCCATGGTGCCCAGTTCAATGTTATCAAGCTCGCAGACATCTCAGAATGGAGAAAAAATATTTCTCATTCTGTTGAAATTAAAGCAAAGCTGGCTTCTTGGTAGATGGCAGAATGATAGGAAGTATCAATTAATTCTGCTAAATTCTTTAAAAATACCAAAGGGTAAGAACTCCACAAAGGGGAACTATACAACAGCTCTACGAATTAAAGAAAGATACCCTCCATAAACCAGAATCCAGGAGGAGCTCGCCTAACCACTCAATCTTAGTACCTTGATCAGAAAAAAATTTAAAAGGGGCCCAGAACAGAGAACTGAAAAACATTACTAGAGACAGAAAAGTATCTTTGAGCAACTCACAGGTTAAACCTTAGATTGATCATAGTTGAAAGGAGGATTGGTGAGTTGGAATATAACCCTAAAAACTCACTCAGAATGCAGGGCTCTTCATTCCAGAACAAAGTATCAAAGAATTAAAAGGAGAGGTAGCAGTTTTTTAAAAGTGCTAAATTATAGCACCATAGGCAAAAATAATTTTTGCCTTGTTTTTGATAATCAGGTTAATACAGGCTTAAGAAACTTGCACAATGTTGAATAAGTAGTAGCTAAATTCAAAACTATCTTTCAGAAGATAATCAAAGCATATCCTCATAGCAAACAGCACATTCTCCATCTCACACACACACACACAGAAATAAAAAGGAAAAAAACAACAGTATGAAAATGATAAGGTAATGTAAAAAGGGTTAAAGTCTTTAAAAATGTTGTCAGTTATAAGACTCTCTCCTCTACAATTCTGGGAAAAAACAATCACCCATTATTGATTAATTCTCCCTATTAAAAGTAACATGATCTGTTTCTTATAAATAATTACTTATGATTTATTTTTTAAATCCCTAAAATAAAGTGACATAAGTTAAAAGGATAGGAAAAGATAAATCCATAATAGGCAAATAAAAAGAAATCAAGGGTGGCAAATAAAATTCCAAGCTTATATCTATCTTTTCCCTTTAAATATTGCTGTCTACCCCTGCCCAATGCCACACCCAGTGCCTAAAGGCAGGCAGTGTTGCCTGTTCTAGTTCACTGTGCTGGACGGATCCCTGTCCCCCTCTGGCACGCTCCTCTTCCTCCTGTCGCCTTCAGGCTTTACCGGTAGGTGACTAGCCCTCCAGTCTCCCTGAGGCCTTGGGACCACTGGTTTTGCAGTCCAATTCCACTGCTATGGATGCCTCTTGGGAGCTTAATGTACTCCCCTGATTCGAGCAATCCTGGAGCCTAGAGAGTCCATTTCCAAGTCCAGTCCTGTAAGTCCACCCATCAGAGGAGGGAGGTTTGGATGTGTTCTTTGGAACTCAAGGCTCCCATGCCTCCCCTCCATCAGCAACATAGGGACATAATAGATGGGTGGCTGCCACCTTTGTAGTGTGTGTCTAGGGCATGGTGCACATGGAATGGAAGCACAGGCTAGGTGGCCAGCGCTACAAGTTTCTCATCAATTTTCAGGAGTTGGGGTGCAGGTGCTGCCTGTGTCCTCAGACACCAACAACTTCCCTGTGCTTTCTTTCTGCCTCTGGTGAGAGTGAAGAAGAAAGTGATTTAATGAGCCAGCTTCTGACTGAAAAATGCAGCTTCATCTCAACATCCAGGATGCCTTGCCAGTGGGGAATCTGAGAGGGCGCTTTTGTCACTTCCCACAGTTGGACAGGCTGATAAAGTAGTGAATAGACCACCTTTGCAATTGCAAAGCCCTGTCCAGGGGGGTGACTCTGGGTTCTTTGGGCATTCTCTGGAACTTATCCAATAACTCCATCCACCAGGAGAAGGTGCTGAAAGATGGGTCTGCCAATTGTTGAGGTAGGAAACATGGCCATGAAGGTACAGCATTCAGCTTCCAAGTGAAACAATACCATCAGCCCAGTTTTGGAGTACCCGAGCAGGAAAGAGCTGAATACACTAGCCTGGAGCCCAGAAGACCTTACCTGTCAGAAGGTACAGTGTGTGTTAGGTTTATCATGTAGCATGGAATCGAATGTGATTCATGCACACCCACAGTGCATTTCTTCTGAAAGGCAGTATGGGGAAAGGAACTTAGACACAGACTGTCTTTAAGGAGAACCACCCTGACCTTGCATTGTGGTCTCACTGGAGCCCTGGTCCTCCTGGGAGGAATGGGGGGCTAAGGGTGAGAGGTACCCATCTCCAGTTCTACCCCATCCTAAACTCGATGCATAGAAGTAGCTGTGGACCAACTTCTGATTCAATAGGTACAGTGGGTTCTCATCAATGTAAAAAAAAAGAATAAAAAATACATGCATACATATACACATACATACATACATACTGCCTGGAAATACTCAGCAGTGCTAAATAATGATTATCTTTGCTCATAGAACCATTGGAAATGACTTTCTTTATATTTCTTTTATTTGTATTTTCCCTTATTTTTAAAATTTTAAAAAGCATGTATTGATTTTTAAATTGGAAAAATAAAATAAAGCTTCAAGAAGAAATGACTAGACATTTTGGTAAGATTTTTAGCCTATTAACTCCTGAGCTAATTAGGTTACATCATTCAGTGAGTAATTATTTGTTATTTATGATATTTGAAGACTAATTTTCCTTTGGGGAAAAATGCCTTCTGCAGGAATTATGCAGTACACTCTCTTATCTCAGTTTACCCAATCTAACTAAGACTAGATCCATCCAAATGGAAACATATGAAACCCTACCCCCACCCCAACCCTCCAGCTCCAGACACCTCCTTCCCAGAAAGCAAACCCAGGCCCTGACTCATCTTTCCAGGGGAATAACACATAGTAATGGCAATCACATTATTTTGTGACAAATGATGTCATCAGTATCACCAGGGACCATGGTACTCATTACAAAGGGCCTCTGGATATAGTTAATGTTTTCTTAATTATCCCAAATGGTTGACATTTTAAGATGTTTACTTGCTTCTGGCTTACCACTGAGTGATTCTTTAGTCATCTACTGGATGACTAAAAAGACACTTTAATATACTAGAGGGTCAACACAGAGCTCATGGGAAACGACTGAACTGGGTAAATGCAAAATCCTAAAGGTCATCCTTTCACTCTACTCCACATAAGAGTACCAAAGACCTAGGTTAGGTTGGGCCACTTACAAAATGTTTAGACTTTGAAAGAGAGAATTCAAAGTCTGAAATGTGTTTTATATTGTAAAAAACCTAAAGTTACCAAATTTCCTGTTTGCAACATAAATTCAAAATTCTTGTCCATGTTGTGATGCTCCATGGCCAAGAAGAGAGTGTTGATTATGATGCAGATGGTGATGACCAGCTCAGTAAACGGGTCGGTCATCACGGTTCTCAAGGCCTTCTTAAAGCGTAGCCACTGGGGACTACAGTTCCAGATGAGGTATTTGGATGCCAGATTTTTCCCACATGGGAAGCAAGGCTCCTGGGATTTTTCTTGTTCTGGAGAAGGAGAATGAACGAGCGGTTGAGGAGTGATATCTGAACTGGTCTGGCTGCTTTCTGTATTCCTTCCTCCCGCTTCCCCAGGGTCTCTTGTGACACAACGTGACCAGCCAAGAAGGGCACTGACTGGTGTAGCCAGAAAGGTTTTCCACATACAACTTGCTTGTGGTATAATCAAGTACATCAGGTCTTTATGCTTGTATACAAGTCATTATACTGTGAACCCCTGGGAGAGGGAGACACAAGCCCATGCTATGTTCACTCGAGGCAGACCATGCTGACAGCTGTAACAGGGGCACGAGAGCTTTCAGGGCTCAGGGGCAGGAGAGATATTCAGACAGGAGCATCTTTACTCAGAGGCAAGCAGCACTCTATAATCTGGTTGAGTTCCGGTCTGAAAGCAGCTGTAGTTCGGATTTTCCTGGAACCATTTCAGAGACTCATGCAGGACAAATGAGGTGATTCAATAGGCACAGAAGTGCTAAGTGATCCATTTGACCCTCTCCTTACAGTGACTTGAGTCCTGTCCTTGAACACCAACCCTTTAGTTGGTCCTTATTACCTGCTGTTAACCGGGTCCATCAGATGGATCCAGCCTGCTTACACAGGTCTCCTATGTCCATGCCACATTCCTAACTCTAACTTCAATGACAACTGCCACCTGCTAGAAATTTCTATGTCTTCTCTTCTAGGCTATGTATCATTGTCACTGAAACCTCCAGTGACTGCCTCGCCCAATCAAGAGATTCTGTGTGTGCTCTTGTCCTATCCAAGTGCCAACTCAGGGTGGGCCTACAGGGAAGACCACTTCTTCCAAACCACTTTGCTCACATGCTCCAAAAAGGCACAGGAAATCGCTCTTTGCAAGAAGTATGTGGGTTGCAGAGGGCTTTGTGGGGGGTTGGGGGGTGGGGGAGGAGAACGCCGAAGAGAGGAAGAATGGAAGGATATGATTGAAGTTAGGCTCTCCCTTGGGCTAGGAAGCAGAACTTACCCTGCATGGTGATGGTGAGGATGCTAACAGCACTCAGCGCCCTCTGCCTTTGAAAGGGGTCTCTATGCTCCTCACAGAAATCCACTGACAGGTTCTGAGACAGTCGTTTGGTTTGCTCTAGGAGGTATGGCTATAAAAAAGGACATGGTGGCCCTTCTAAGAGAAGAGGCCACCACTCTTCAAAACTTGACAAACTACTGAGTTTCAATGCCACATACAACAAAGATGTTCAATATTTTACATAGGTTGACTCATTTCAAGATGATGACAGATGTTCAGTTCTCTTATTTCATATATAATAAATAAGAGAAATATGGTTTGACCACTCATGTTTCTTATGGGTGCACGTATCTATAGGCCTATCTACAGAAATTTTTTTTCTCTGTGATTTATTCATTGTCAACAAAAAGCAAACGAAAATTTACAAAAACTAATCAACATACCAATGATTGCTGGCAACCCATCAAAAGCTAAGAATGGAGAAGGAAGAGTTTGCCTTAGACGCTCCAGAGGAAATTTGGGCCTACCAACAACTTTATTTTGGATTTCAAACTCAAAGAATTATATAACAATAAACATTTGCTGTGTGTTTTTTTTTTTCAAGCAAAACAAACAAAAAGACCAATAATGAACAATGATTCAGAGTATGAAAGCAATAAAAAATCTAATTTGCAATCAATGCTTGAGAGGGAGAGATAAATTTAGAAAGGTGGATTGGAGCCAGAGAGTGAAGTGCCTTAAATGCTACCTAAATAGATTTGGAAATAGTAGCTGAAAAGAACAATCAAATATCACAAGATCTATGTACTGACCCTCAAGCACTCTCTCAGGCTGTGCTCAAGAGCTTACTTACCTATAATTCTAAATTCTCTGGAGATTAAAGAACATAAACCTTCAGCTATCCAGGAACCTCGAGTATTCATAATGATTTATTTCCCAAAAGTTCTGACCAACCAGAGCCCCAGAGGGAACTATTCCTCTGTGATCACCTGTTCAAAAGGCAACCTGTAATCTTTATATAGCTATCTCCTCTTTTAATTAAAGGGCAAAGACACTTTATATTAGGTGTCTGGGTCTTTGTCTTTGTGGAACAAGGAGAAACTTTCAAAATACTAAAAAAGTATTTGCAGATCTAGCTGGTTTGGCTCAGTGGATAAAGTATTGGCCTGCAGACCAAAGCTCTCAGGTTTGATTCTGGTCAAGGGCATGTACCTAGATTGCAGTCTCCTTCCCAGCCTGGGCCCTGGTCGAGGCTCATGCAGGAGGCAACCAATCTAAGTGTTTCTCTCACATTGATATTTCTCTCTGTCTTTCCCTCTCTCTTGTCTACTCTCTCTAAAAATCAATGGAAAAATATTCTCAGGTGAGGAATTTTTTTAAAAAAAGTATTTGCAGTCTCTTCCATATGCTGTGTTCTGACAGGAAAGAAGCCTCTATACTCTTGTCACTCCATCAGAGAACTATTCACAGTAGTAGATGATATCTGTCCATCTACTTCTGCAAAGGCCCCTCAACTCCCTCCCCCCAACATTCCCAGATCCTCAGGCATGCACACACATCTGCTGCCCACATCCTCTCCCTCCCATCCCAGCAAAGTGGCTCTAGTCATTAATCCATGGCCTTATCTTCAACATTTTCCCTGTTTCTGACTCCTTTGTCCACAAGTAAAACATGTTTCAAGATCTCCCACCTTAATGATAAAAACAGCTTTTTACTAGTATTTTCTATTGCACATTCCCCAGTAACTTCATTTCTGTATATCCAATTGGCTTCTCTGCTTGGATGATCCATAAGTACATCAAACTTGACAGTCTAAAACCAAACTTGCTATCTTCAACATCCCCAGGACAAGTTCCTTTCCTGTCTCCGTAAATTACCCTCCATCAAGTCAACCACCAAAGCTATAAACTGGGCATCATCCCTACTCTCTATATCTAGTCAACTGCCAAATTTTACCTTCTGCAGATCACTGTACTCTGTTAATCTGTTCATCTCTCTTCATCCTCCCTGCTCTCACCATAGTTTAAGCCACTGTCATGGGGTTGGTTACCTGAAGCAGATGCTGTTGTTGGCCTCATCCATATGTCCTTGGGCCTTACCTGAAGGCTTTCTCTTGTTACCTGAACCCCCTCTGCCCTACTACACAGCAAGTTAGAAATACAGAAAAATCATTGTCTTTTCACCCTAGCAGTCTTTAACCAATGATGGACCAAAGCTGGTGTATACATATCCCACCGCCCCCACTCTAGGGAAGTTAAACTGCAAGTATCGTCAGTGGCAAACGGCTTGATATTGCACTTCCTTTGGCTACCCTCTCTTCCATGTATTGCTTCTCTCCTCCCCTCTGAGTGCTTCCTGGGATCACTTTCTAAGTAATCTACTTGCACTCTAATGTCTCAGGGTTTGCTTGGGAGGGAACACTGTTCTCCCACAGCAATCATCACGTCAGTCATCACATTGAACAGCAACTGTCTCCTTTTTAGTGTATCTTCATCATTAGTTGTTTGTCTTATATATCTCATGTATCCTTATCACCGACCCCACTGCTATGCAGATAGTAAACACTGTCAACATTTTAAGTAGATATTCGTAAATAATGGGTAACTGAATAGACACATGGGTGAAGGAAAGTGTATGCAAATAGAGGAGTGGATAAATGAGTAAATAAATGAATGAACCCTTTCAATTAGATTGACAACTTGACCCATCATTAATTCCTTGACCAACACTTACCTTTTTTGGGGAATCTTCGTCAGAATCTGATCCTAGAACCTGTTCTTTCCCAGGCTCTCTGAAAAAGAAGGACTTCCTTTTCTTATTACCAAATAGCTTTCTCTTCTTTGGGGAAAAAGATGATGCTTCAAGGGAATTAAGTGAACTTCTGTCAATTCCCATGGCAACCAGAGCCTTAGAAAAGGAACAAACGTAATTAATAAACAGGTTATACCTCCCTATGAAACACTACAAATGACCTCAACCTTTGTGAGCACTCTCTCCCTGTTTCGGTAGCGCTGTGCCATGCAGATTGCTCATCACCTAATTGGAATATGCTAGCTTTGTCATTATTTATCTGGGGAACACGTCCTGTCTGTCCACGGAGATTGCAGCTCTCAAAGGCAGAGTAGACTCTTTCATATCTCTGTATCACTAACCTTAGCACAGTGTCCAGTATGTGCTAGGAACTCAATAAATGTATGTGCCTATGATGCAGATATTAAGGACATACAATAGGTTTCACCCTGAGATATATCTATGGAAGGTGAGGAGTATAAAAAATGGTCCCTGCCCTGAAAATCTTAGAATTGAACTGGAAAAATCTAAAGATACCAGCAAAGCAATGAGAATGGCCTATCTATGTGACAGGAATTTTAAGAAGGGAGAGATGATTATGCCCGTTGTCTCTAGAGCCACCATTATTGACTTCCCAGACTCTTTCAAGAAAGGCCCTGAACATAGACATCTCCAGATTCCCACAATAAAATCTAGAGCAGAACCTGGAGTATCTATCTCTATCTCTCTATCTCTATCTCTATCTCTGTCTCCCTCTTCTAGCCAGCAATTTGGAATCTGTCCTAGAAGATTCAGGTTTCAGAAGGTCAAAGAGTAACTAAACGAAGGGTTCCCTGTTCCCAAGAG
This sequence comes from Myotis davidii, assembly GCF_000327345.1. Lineage (NCBI taxonomy): Eukaryota > Metazoa > Chordata > Mammalia > Chiroptera > Vespertilionidae > Myotis > Myotis davidii. Next base: position 7,871,441 of record NW_006295816.1, on the reverse strand, counting down.
CCCTGTGTCTAGACATCTTAGTGAGAGATAGCAGCAGAGCCAGTCTGCAAGGGATTCAAATTCTCAGAAAAGTACCAGTAGGTCGAGTGCTGTGACCAGGCCTCATACAGCAGCCTGAGCCTCAGGTCCCATGACCCCTGGAGTCCCTCTAGGTAGAGCCCACAGTATGACCCCATAAGCCGTACCTCCTTTTCCTCTCTTAACAGCTGCTGGGCTTCCTGGAACATCTTCTCCTTGGCCTCCGTCTCAGCAGTGACGTTCCTGTTCTGTTCCTCATAAGCCATGGTGACAACAGCCAGGGTTAAGTTAATCAGGTAGAAAGAGCCCAGGAAGATGACCACCACAAAGAAGAAGACTGCAAAGGGCCCCGAGGTACGCAAGGTCTGCAAGGGACAGAGCACACGCTGGCATCTGAAGCCTTCTTCCACATAGCAGTGACCATCATTTCAAGCAGAAATTATACAGTACCAATTGGTCTTCCCCAGCAGTAGTTGGCTCAGCAGCCCACAATCTCATCTACAGCCTCCCCAGTTACCCAGGGACTCCTGATGCCCTTTCTCTCAAGGAGAAGATGCCATCCATCCACTCCCATGGAAGTCTCAGTGAATTTCCTATGAATTTCTCCAGAGTATTTGCATTTTAAAATTAAAGAGGCAAGAACGACAGCAATGCTTCATGGAAACTGAAGCACTAGTGGTGGAACTTCAGGCAGGAAGGGATATGGAGAACTGTCATATTTCTAGGAAGAGAAAGGTGTGTGCACTATTCTTTCATATATCATGTTTATCATTATGTTCCTAATAGAATTTTAAAAGCATAATGTAACAGTGGTACTGTAAGGCGGGGAATAAGGGACAATGGTGAAGAACAGATGGTAGGTTATAAATAAATGATAGATATTTCGAGAGAGAAAATAAAAATAATAGATAACCTGTCGATAAAGCTTCTCCCAGGAATCTTGGGTCATAAGCCGGAACATGGCAAGAAAAGACCAGCCAAAGCTGTCAAAATTTGTAAAGCCATAGTCAGGATTCTTTTTGGTGTGGATGCATTCAAACTGGTGGGAACAGGCACTAGATATGGGAAACAAGGGAACAGAGAAAGAATAACAGCTTCACCCCACCCCATAGCACTGGTTCATCTGAGGGCCATGGGCTCACACCCAAAAGTCTTGGGTGAAGTCAGTATTTGTAGAGTGGCCATCCCCACCTGTCAACCCTCCCAGCCTATACCTTATTGTGGGTACCCATTGACTCTTTCCAAATAGGTTGATTAGGAAATTTATATTAGCTAGTTTTTCATTGAAAATTTAAGTGCAGTGACATAGTGAGCAATTAACAGTAGCAAAGGTCATACAATAAATATCAAGTCTCCCTCTCCCCCTCAACCCCCAGTTCTACTTCCTAGAGGCAATAGTTTAACTTATTTTGTGACTTTCTAGAAGTGTCTATGGTTATAGAAGCACATATATATCAATACATATCTTCTATAATACATATATGGAAGCATTCTTTAAACACTCTCACGCACCTTGCTTTTTTCATGGAGCAGTACAGCTTGAGGATCTTTTCATATCAGCCTACAGGGAGATACCCCATTCTTTTCATATCTTATAATCCCATGATTTATCTAACTGCTTGACTAATGATGAATATTTACATTTGTTAATGTTCTTTTGCCTTTACAAACATTTGGGGTTTACTCTACAAACAATGGATATCTTGCACACAGGTCTTTGCCCACATCACCAAAACACACATTGTTAAGTGTATCCTTATGATGTACTAAGGCTGTGCACTTCCTTTTTTGTTTTAACCTCATCCGAGGATATGCTTTTATTGATTTTTAGAGAGAAAAGGAGAAGGGAGGAAGAGAAAGAGAATCATCGATCAGTTGACTGCTGTACTCACTCCAACCGGGGATCAAACCCACAACCTAGGTATGTGTGTGCCCTGACCTGGAATAGAACCCACAACTTTTTGGTGTATGGGACAACACTAAATCAACTGAGCCACCCAGCCAGGGCACGCGCTTTCTTAATTTTTAATAAAAATAGTATTTTTATCAAAGTAAAGCGTATGTGGTTTAAAAATCACATGGCACCTATGCTTATAATCAAAACCATGCCATCATTCTTTAATCATCACTTACACATCCCAAATTCAACAACTTTTAAACATTTTACATCCACATCTCTAAATATAATACTTATACTGATATTTAATTGATCAATTTTAGCCCTTGTTGATTTTCTGCTATGCTGGTTGATCCCATCCTGCTTCATCACTATTGTATCGCTCTTCATAGAAAAGGACGTGGCCCATGTCAACGGCTCTCTTGGGTCAAATACATTTTTTTCTTGGCTCATGTGTTTCTCTTTCCAAATTTTACTTCCTCAGTTTTCTGGAGCAGATCTCAAGTAGCTTCCTAAGAAGACTGGGTGGCTTTGCATATATGAGTATAACTTTATTCTAGCTTCACAGTTGATTGTTTGGCCAGAAATCGAATTCTACGTTGAAAATTATTTTTCCTTAGATATATGAAGGCAGTGCTCAGCTACTATCCTGTATTGCTAGTGGGAATTCTGATCTCATTTTAATTTTTATTTGTTGATTACCTTTTTCTCTTTGGTTTTAAGATCGTTTCCCCCAAAGATTCTGTAATGCCACAATAATGCACTTGGCATGGTCCTTTTTCATACGTTGTGTTGGGCACTTTATGGGACACCAAGGGAGTTGCATTCTTAATCCCAAGAAAATTCTCTGTATTATTTCTTTGCTAATGTCTTCCTTTTTGTGTGCTCTATTTCTTGAATTCCTACTTTTTCAAAAGTTAGAACTTCTGTATTGGTATTTATTGTGATATTTCTGTCTCTGTCTTTTGTAACTACTTTCTGGGCTATTTACTCAACTTTATCTTTTAATTCTACTAATGATTTTTGTAATCATGTTAATTTTTTAATTTAACAATGCACATCTAAACTTGCTTAGACATGTGAAAGAAATCAGTACTGTTTGAGAACTTCCATCACTGACTTCCACAATCATTAGGTGAAGACTGCTTGCCACATCACTTTAAAGCAGTGGTTCTCATCTTGTGGGTCGCGACCCCTTTGGGGGTCGAAAGACCCTTTCACAGGGGTCGTCTAAGACCATCGGAAAACACATATATAATTACATACTGTTTTTGTGATTAATCACTATGCTTTAATTATGTTCAATTTTTAACAATGAAATTGGGGGTTACCACAACATGAGGAACTATATTAAAGGGTCGCGGCATTAGGAAGGTTGAGAACCACTGCTTTAAAGGATCTAGAGTTGCTCTGCTTGAGAGAGAAATGGAGAATATAAGCTCCTTACCTTTTACCCAACCAGGTGCCACACAACCTGAATTCAGTGGAATCTTTCTTTTCAAAGCAATAGTCTGAGAAGAAAAGAATCATTAGTTCAGGTTTTTTTTAAAAAAAGAAACCACTGAAATGAAAGAGAACGGCAAATATGCCAGGTTATACTTGAAACAGATGGTTCAAAACCCTCTAAAGTGATCAAAGTGGATGTCCAGAGGGGAACTGGAGGGAACCTAGGCCATCAGAAAGGAGCAAAAGAAAAGGAGGGAAAGGAGAGAGGAAGAAAGAGGAGGAGGGAAAGCAGTGACATCACCTCCGCTTTGCCTCTCGGGACATAAAACTGGTGAGACCACCCCATGAAGTGTAGACTCAGCCCATGAGAAGCTCATAAGCCCAGACAAGCATGAAGAAAGCGGAGCCACGTGAGATTCGGCACATGAAATGGGAATAGGGTCACCTCTAGTGTGAAGAGGGCGCAAAGCAAAAAGAAATGATACCATCAGAGAAAATACTCGGGACTGCGGACTGGGCACTTGCTGGTTTGCTTTGGCCAAATCCAGGCATTCTGAAGACTTCTGGAAAACATGTCAAAGAAGTGGGCAGAAATCTCTGTGGAAAAGGATGGGAGCTGACACTGTTCTTAGGGATGTGAATTTGGGCTTTTTTTTTTCTCCATAGAAACCCACAGAATGAGGCAATTCTCTAAGACATGCATCTGCCTACAGGAGAACCCTGGACAGATGAGGTTACCCCCTGCTCCTAAGAGACTCTGTAACGCACACATATAAACGGTCTGAGTGGGAATAAAACAAAATTAACTATGCACAAACTAAGGAATAAAAAGTAGGGTGTTTACCGTCCGGATTACTGATGTTCTCGCAGTCCTTCTTGACACATTTCAGGTTCAGACTTCCCATGAAGAGCTGCTGGCCTACCAGGGCCAAGATGCTGAGGCAAAAGAGAGTCAGGATCAACACGTCAACAAGCTTCTTCACAGAGCGCAGCAAGGCCCCCACAATGACCTTCAGACCTGAGGAGGAGGACAGGTGTGGAGAGAAGCCCCCACTCAGACACAGGCTAGAGGCAGACACAGGAGGGAGCAGCCACGGCCTCGGAAGCTATCTGATTGCAGGCTGGAACTGGAAACAGGCCTGGCCTAGGATTCTGATGCCATGAGTTCTAGTTCCAACTCTGTGCCTTAGAGGTTGTGTGTCATCAGAGTACTCCACATGTCTAGGTCTCAGCTCCCCATCCCTGCCCTAGGTCTGCCACAGGGGTGCTCTGAAAAACAAATGAGAAGACTCTTGAGCAAAAACATGCCATGTGGGAGTAACTATGACAACTGTGTAGGCACCACCACAGCTGAAGGGGAAGCACATACATCATTAAGGTTAGAATGAGGCCATCCAAGAAAAGGAGCCATGGTTATATTTAACATTTAGTAGTCACTACCTACTACAAGGTATATGAGGTGTCAGGGGCAGGAAGCTGAAAGAGGAGCTTTGTCTAGACCAGCCATGGGCAAACTACGGCCCACGGGCTGGATCCGGCCCGTTTGAAATGAATAAAACTAAAAAAAAAAAAAAAAAAAGACTGTACCCTTTTATGTAATGATGTTTACTTTGAATTTATATTAGTTCACACAAACACTCCATTCATGCTTTTGTTCTGGCCCTCCGATCCAGTTTAAGAACCCATTGTGGCCCTCGAGTCAAAAAGTTTGCCCACCCCTGGTCTAGACTCAAATAATAAGGATGTCCTAGGGAAAAAAACTCTCAGATTACTAGTTATAATATGGTTGCTTTTTCATTCATTCAAAAAAAATTTACGGAGCACCTACTGTGTCCATGGCGCACTGTTAGAATGCCAAAGTTACCAATAAGAACATAGTCTTATAGTATGCCGACAAATATTTAAAATCAGTTCCCGGGGAGGGCGGAGTGCGAAGGGGGGAAGGAGGGTATGGGAAACTCTTCATTTAAAGCATTTATAGATTTCCTTGTTTGCTGAATTCCATAGTGTAGATTCCTCCTCTCCTTTCATATACCCCTTCTCCCTGGTCTCAAGTTACCAGCATGATGTACCAGCAGAGTTGGAAAAGATGTGCACCATCTGGTGAGGAGCCACAAGTCAGCCTAGCTCACGACTGAGTCATGGGCTCTGCTCTCAACACAGCTGGAGAGATAACCAGATGTGAACTATAACAGGTGGGATGATACTACCCGACAAAGTTTCAATTGATTCGTGTAAACCATATATGGTAGACTTGAGAACACAAGGCAGAAGCAGCCCTACATAGATAACCTTCCCACAAAGTATAATGTCACATGGGGAGAGCCTTGAGGCCAAGCTGGGGCATTTGCTATGTCCCCAGTTGCAGTCAAACAAGAAATTGCTATAACTTCATCCAAGTCCAAATTTCATCTATAAGAGACTTGAGTCTTCTCCAGTGCAAGAAGAATTGAATGAAAGAAGATGGTTGTGATTCCTAAATAATTTTTACATAATCCCTTAAAAGATTGTGCCTTACACCTTCACTTCCAAAAAACATCCAGAGATCCTATGTGTTCATGAGTCATAAGGGAGACTAGAGTCACCTGCTTAGAGATGAAAAAGGAGACAATAAAGCCACTAAGTGACTGCCTCAGTATATATTTTACCTGTATGATACTACAAGGGACTCAGCTCACGCAGAGAGCCCCTAAATCTACCCGGGAAACCAAGGCCCGCTTTGCAAAAGAAGAAGAGGAGGAGGAGGAGGAGGAGAGACAAATTCTACGTAATTGTCCTCTGACTGCCAGTTTCCTTATCACCGTGTAGTTACTTTTATGGAGTTTCAAAAAATGACCCATTGCTCTGTTTGAAAAGACCCAAATTGCCTATAGTTCTGACACAGTAGCTCAGCCATTAATATAAGGGATAGAGGGGTAGGAAAGAACTCCAGAAAGGTATTTTTTTATAATGATTTTTTTTTTGTAGAGGAAAGAGGAAGGAAAGGAGAAGAGTGTACCATAATAACCTCGTTTTTAATAAACTGGAATCCATAGTTACCACCCATCTTTGTCTTCGTCCTGATTCACGGAGCACCTTCCTTACCTGGCTTCCATGAGACCACTTTTGCTTTCCTTCCTACTTTCCTGTGGCTCCTGTTCATTACCTTTCCTGGTGACTCCTCGCCCCTCCCCTTAGGTTGCAGGCTCCGGGACTCAGACCTTCACCCTCTTCTAGTCTCCATCTGTGCTTGTTCTCTTGGTGATCTCATCAGATTTTCTAGCTCTCGATACCATCTATAGGCTCATGATTTCAAAAATTATATCTCCAGCCCATACTGTTCCCTGAAACTCCCAGCTCATATATAACTGCCCACTTAAAACTTTCATTTGGATGTCTCACAGCCATCTCAAACAGAACATGTCCAAAATGAACTCCTACCCTGACCGCCAAGACCTGCTCCTCTCATGGTCTTCCCTGTTTCAGTCAATGACTTCATCTTTCCAGTCACTCAGGCTAAAATCCTTGACCCACCCTTGATTCTTTTCTTTTGTTTACACCACATACAATCAGCCTATCAGGAAATTCTATTGTTTCTACCTTCAAATGTATACAGAATGTGACTGCTGTCCACCAACTCCTCTACCACCAGCTGATCTGAGAGCACCATCATTTCTTGCCTGGATTGTGGCAATGTCCCCTTGTGTTAGTGTGGGTTTTCTGGGAAGCAGGTACTATGGGATCAGATTGCAAGAGACTGGTTGGGTGAAATGCCTGTAAAGAATAAGCAGGAAGGAGTAGAGTTGGCAGGGAGAGCCTGACTGTGACACAGGGCTGACACATGGGAAAGGAGAATAAGAAGGAAGCATGATTGGACAGGACAAGCCTCAGATTAGTGCTGATGTGACAGTCTCAACCAGGTTGCTTGGGAGCCCCTAAGCTAAAGTCCTCCAATAGGGAGTCCCACATCCTTCCTCTAGCCCAGCTGGTATGGGTCAGTGGTTGAGTGTTGAACTGTGAACCAGGAAGTTACTGTTTGATTCCCGTTCAGGGCACATGCTTGGGTTGTGGGCTCAATCCCAGTAGGGAGTGTGCGGGAGGCAGCTGATCAATGATTCCCTCTCACCCTACATCTTTCCTTCTCTTTCTCCCTCTCCCTTCCTGAAAGCCCAATCTTGGCATGAACAGGAATGCAGTGGTGAATCCAGACAGATGGCAAGCTGAGACCATTAGTCAACTATGGTCCTTGCAGTAGGAGATCTGAGCGGCACATTTCCATGGCAACGACATGCTTCCCACTGGGTTCCTGCTTCTACCTTTGCTCCCCCACATTCTAGTCCCCACATAAAGTAATCTTTTCAAAACCTGAGTCAGGTCATGCGACTCCTCTGCTCAAAGCCTTCACCTGGCTCCCATTTGTTTCAGAGCAAAGCTCAAATCTTCCCAGCACTTACATGCCTCCCCTTCACTTCTGTGTTCCCACCTCCATCATCTGGCTCCTCACTCTGCCTGCTCCAGCCTCATTCATACCCTTCCTATCCCCAGTCTTTGGACTGTTTCCTATCCCCAGAATACTCTTTACCATATATCTGCTTGTGAAACTATCATGTCCTTAAAATCTGCTCACATCTCACCTTCTCAATGACACCCATCCTAACCACTCTATTGAAAAGTGCAACCTGTTTCCCCTACTGTGACTTCCAGTAGCTCTCATGTTGTTTAATTTTCCTTTTTGTTTGTATTTTTTTATGACACATATCACTTTCTAACATGCTGGATAACTTATTTATTATCAGAGGCCCGGTGCACAAAGTCATGCACCAGTGGGGTCCCTTGGTCTGGCCTGCAGGATTTGGGCTGAAACCAGCTCTCCAACATCCTCCAAGGGGTCCTGGATTGCAAGAAGGAGCAAGCCAGGCCAAGGGACCCCACCGGTGCACAATCGGGGCCAGGAGGGATGCAGGAGGTTGGCCAGCTGGGGAAGGACTGTGGAAGGGCTCCAGGGTGTGTCCGGCACATCTCACTCAGTCCTAATTGGCCAGACCCCAGCAGCATGCTCACCTACTGGTTGAAGCATATGCCCCCTGGTGTTCAGTGCATGTCATAGCGGCTGGTCGACCAGTCAACTGTATGCCCCCTGATGGTCAGTGCATGTCATAGAGAGCCATTGAGCAGCCTTAGCATATCATTAGCATATTACGCTTTGATTGGTTGAACGGCTGACCGGCCAACAGGACACTTAGCATATTGGCTTTTATTATATAGGATAATTATTGTTTAGGGTCTGTCTCCCCACCCCCCATATACAATGTAAATTCCATGAGGGCAGGGATCTTTGTCTGTTTGCTCACTGATATATCCCAAGCAGCTAGCACAGCACCTGCACAATACATATTTGTTGAACAATCAAATAAAAAGTAAAAACAGAGTTGGTTTGTTTGTTTGATTGATTTTGGTTTATATAACATTTGGAGAAATTTTAAATATAAGAGAATGTTCTGTCCCACTAAGAGTAAATGTTGAAAGTTAAAGTGACTTACCTGAAACTACTGAAATTGCTTTCAAAGCTCTGAACACTCGGAAGGTACGCAGGGATGACAGACTGATGCTGTTGGCCTTCATAGGTGATAATATTGACACAGACCTACAAGACAGGGCACAGGAAAAGCCCAGTCCTGCACTGCACACCACCATAGGCACAAGTAAGCATAGCGTAGGCCCTGGGTCCACAGAGGTGAAATCTGGGGCCTTACCTTCCCAAGCCCACTTTCATCTCAAGGTCTCCTAATATTCTATTTTGCTATGGACCAGAGATTGTACAGGTGGCTGTTCTCAACAAATCTTTATATTTGGACAAAGGTAAGGATTCCTTGAAATAGTTGTGGCTACATCCATGCTTAATATAAATCAATTGAAACGTTTATTGATTGGCCCCAGGCACTTCCCTAAGGTCTCAATATGTGGCCAAGACCATAAGGTACACAGGTGGTCTGACTCCTGGGCCCACACCATTCACTGCTATACTACACCACCTTTCAATAGCTAAGAGAGCCCGATTTTAGACCTTCAAATGTAAAACTCTGAAATGAATAACAACTACCTCAAAGGGCTTTTGTGAATATTAAATATGAAAATATAGGCAAGTGCTTAAAATAATGGCTGGCTTGACAACTTAATTAAAGGTTTGTTGTTACTGTGTTGGCAATAGACCATTTCTTTTCTTGCTTTTTATTTTGCTGACTCTGCCTCATCATTCAGATGCCAAACTGATGTCCCTTCCTTCAGGAAGAACTTCAGTTTTCACCTGTCATATACAAAATACACAGTATTGAACTCAAAATGGACCATGGACTTCAACATAAGAGTCAAAACTATAAAAATTCTAGAAGACAACATGAGAGAAACTCTTTGTGTCCTTCTAGTAGCTGAAGATTTTTTAGACTCCTTGGTTCCTCCTACATGCTTTGGCAGCCCAATACATACTCTGACAGCAACCATATATGCTCTGGCAGCCTGATACATTCTCTGACAGCCTGATACATGCACAACTCCTACCTTAACGCTCACCGTGCCAGATTGTAATGGTCACTGATTGTTTCTCTTCTCACCTGGACTGAGAATGAGGTATGTTTGTTGGTTTTATTTTTTTCATTATCACAAGCCCTGGATCTTACACAGAACCTGGCTCATAGTAGGCCAGTGTTTGGTGAATGAATGACTGAAGGAATGAGAACATGAGGGTTGGCCTAGAAATGGCTTTGTGCATGGATGCCTCTGGCCAACTGACTACATGGTACTGTTCAGGGTCAACCAACACTGCCCTCAGAGCTCTAAGGCATTACTAGACCACACTTAGCTACTCAATTGGATTCACACAGAGCCCTGATGTAAGCCAAACGGGCTTCTTTCCCACCCCAAGTCTCTCCATTAAAAATCTTTAACATTCTTACGCTGTTACAATGACAATGGAGTCCAGCCAGTTCCATGGATCTCGAAGAAAAGAAAACTCATCCAGGATAAAACCTCTTGCCAATATTTTTATCAAAGCTTCAAAAATATAAATCCCAGTGAAGATATACCTACAAAGCAAATCATTCAGAACAAGAAGGAAATAAGTGATGTGAAAAGCAGTGAGCCTGCCTGTCTTATCTGGCCTTGATTAGGTTTTATCCATTTCAGTGTGACATTTAACATTCTGGTCTTTAGCAAACCAGAGTTCAGAAAGACAAGCTCCTCAAGCAAGTTCCGGTAGTTAGAATTTCTGAAAAACAGGCCCATGGATAAAGTTGTAAAGCCGCTTTACAATGCCGAGCTTCACAGCGACATCCTTGAGCAGAATTTCAGCCAACATGGGGCCCTGAGACTTGGGAATATAGTTTGTCACTGCTTTTCTGCAGTTGTCACTCATGTACAGAAGGAGATGATGGCAAAGGAAAAAGAAAGTAAACCTAAGGCTAAAAGCTAAATCTTTCCACACTCCATGTTCATAGATTGGAAGAGTTAATGTTGTTAAGGTGTTCATACTACTCAAAGTGATCTATAGAATCAGTGCAATCCCTATCAAAATCTCAATGACATTTTTTACAGAAATAAAAAAAAATGCATCCTGAAATTCATGTAGCTATCTCAAGGAACCATGAATAGCCTAAACAATCTTGGAAAAGAACGAAATCTGAGCTAAAAAATCAAAATTGGAATAGAAAGGCCAGAAATAGGGCCTCACATATATGGTCAAATGATTTTTCAACAAGGGTGCCAAAACTATTGAATGGAAAAAGAACGCTCTCTTCAACAAAATGATGCTGGGAAAGTTGAATATCCACATTCAAAAGGATAAAGTTGGACCCTTATCTTACATCATGTACAAAAATTAACTCAGAATAGATTAACAGCTAAACGTAAGACCAGAAAGCATAAAAACTCCTAGAATAAAATATTTCCAAATCATTTATCTGATGAGAGGTTAATATCCAGATTACATAAAGAACTTCTATGACTCAACAACAAAATATCAAATAATACAATTTAAAAATGGTCAAACTGCCCGGCAGGTATAGTTCAGTGGTTGAGCGTCAACCCAAGAACCAGGAAGTCCCAGTTTGATTCCTGGTCAGAGCACATGCTAGGTTGCAGGCTGAATCCCCAGCAGGGGGCATGCAGGAGTTAGCTGATCAATGATCCTCTCTCATCACTGAATTTTCTCTCTCTTCCCCTCCCTTCTTCTCATTAAAATTAATTTTAAAAAACTTAAAAAATGTGGTCAAACTACTTGAATGATATTTCTCTAAGGATGATATACAAAAGGCCAACAAGAATATGAAGAGATGCTCAATATTACGAATCATTAGGGAAATACAAATCAAAACCATCATGATTTATTACTTTGTATCCATTAGGATGGCTACTTAAAAAAAAAAAAAAAAACCACAGAAAATAACAAGTGTTTATGAGGATATGGAGAAACTAAAACCCTCTGCAGTATTGGTGGGATTGTAAAATGGTGTAACCACCATGGAAAATAGTATGGAGGTTCTTCAAAGAAATTAAAATAGAATTGCCATATGATCCAGCAATCCTACATCTGGGTATCTACACTAATAAAAGAGAAAAATGGTATTTGGCATACGGTGCTACCCTTTTCATTGGCTAATCAGGGCTATATGCAAATTAACTGCCAACTAAGATGGCGGTTAATTTGCATATGTAGGCACAATGCAGGGAGGCCAAAGGGAAAGCAGGAAGAAGCCCCCTGCCACTGACAGTGATCAGAAACCCA
>NW_006295816.1:7838171-7858746 GCF_000327345.1 Myotis davidii | reverse complement strand
TTCCTGGGCCGGGGGCCTCAGGCCGGGGCGGGGGTCAGAGCCAGTGATCGGGGGGAGATGGGGGTCCCCTGTCCAAGCCTGGCACCTCTGGCAGAGGCGTCAGGCCTGGGCAAGGGGCCAATCCTGCGATTGGAGGGTGATGGGGGTCAACGCCTGAGGGCTCCCAGTATGTGAGAGAAGGCAGGCTGGGCTGAGGGACACTCCCCCACACACACACACCCAGTGCACGAATTTCGTGCACCGGGCCCCTAGTATATACAGAAAAATAGAAAGCACAATGTTGAAGAGATATTTGTACACCCATGTTTATAGCAGCACTATTCACAATAGGCAAGAAGAAGAAGCAAGCCAAATATCCATTGATCCAGATGAATAGATCAATAAAATGTGGTATATACAATGGGATATTATTCATTCTTTATGAAGAAAGGAAATCCTGTCACATGCTACATGGATGAACCTTGAGGTCATTATGCTAAGGGAAATAAACCAGTTACAAAAAGGCAAACACTGTATGATTCCTCTTATATGAGGCATCTAGAGCAGTCAAATACTACACAGAGATGGAAAGTAGAATGGTGTTTGCCAGGAAAGGAAGGGGAGGACAGAATGGGGAGTTATTGTTTAACTAGAGGCCCAGTGCATGAATTCATGCACCAGTGGGGTCCCTCGGCCTGGCCTGCAGGATTTGGGCTGAAACCAGCTCTCCAACATCCTCCAAGGGGTCCCAGATTGCAAGAGGGAGCAGGCCAGGAGCATATTAGGCTTTTATTATATAGGATGGGTACAGAGTTTCAGTTTTGCAAGGTGAAAAGATTTCTAGATATGAATGGTGGTAATGGTTGCGCAACCATGTGAATATAACTTAATACCAATGAACTATACACTTAAAATGGTTAAGATGGTATATTTTATGTAATGTATATCTTGCCACTTTGTTTTGTTAATCCTCACCTGAGGATATTTTTCCACTGATTTTTTTAGAGAAAGTGGAAAGGAAGGGGAGAGACAGAGAGAGAGAAACATTGATGTGAGAAAGACACATCTATTGGTTACCTCCCGCACGAGCCCCTACCAGAACTGGGGATAGAGCCTGCAACCAAGGTACATGCCCTTGACCTGAATCAAACCGGGACTTTCAGTCCAAGGGCCGACACTATATCTACTGAGCCCAACCAGCTAGGAAACCACTTTTTTTGTTAATTCTTTTCTTTTTATTGATTTCTGAGAAAAAGAGGGAGAGATAGAAACATCAATGATGAGAGAAAGTCATTGATCGGCTGCCTCCTGCACACCCCACACTGGGGATTGAGCTTGCAATCGGGGCATGTACCCTGACAGGGAATCAAACTGTGACCTCCTGGTTCATAGGTCGATGCTCTGCTGGCCGGGCTGAACTACTAGTATTTTCATTTTCTTCCCTGAGTCCTTCATCATGTCTATCCTCTAATTTATTTCCCTTCTTCCTCTTCCTCCTCCTCCAAAACAAAACATAATACCTTATTTCTCTTGTTATAATCCCAAGCTGTCAAAAATACTGGATCTGCGCTCTCTCTCTCTCTCTCTCTCTCTCTCTCTCTCTCTCTCTCACACACACACACACACACACACACACACACACACACACGACTTCCACTTTTGGTGCCAAACTATCAATGCAAACAATCTGTTTGTTCAGATTAAAAGTGGTAGAATATCCAGCCATTGTTAGCCCTCAAAGCTATAGAACTAAGGTCTTGAGAACTTGAAAAATCCCAAAGCAGCTAAGTCCAAAGAAGAAATGGTCATGAGGTTGCCAGAGACAAGAGCTCCTCTCTGCTTCAGCCCTTTTCTAAACTGACCACCTTTTAGGTGACAGATGAACACAGAAGATTAATTAATGTCTGCTTTGAAATACCATTTTTAAAATTCAGATATAATTTATGAAGTTATAGGTATTTTGGGAAAAGGCTGTAATTGCAGATTTGAGGGACTTTTGAAAATCTTCACTTAGATCTCAAGCAAAAGAGACAGCAGCCAATGACTGCCATTTCAGCCTGACTTTGTAGCCTCCCACCTCCCAACTCCATTATTCTCTCTTTTTCTGCAGAAGCTTGGCCAAATGGTGGGACAAGCAGACCAACATGTCATGTGATGTGGAGTAAGAGCTAAGCTCACCAGTAGGAAGCAGGGCTTAGGAGCTCCTTAACGGGGAGATTCCAACCCATCAGGCCTCTAGAGTGTGTCACCACCAGTTCAAGCATAGCTAGAGTATCCAGCAGGGCCATAGGTGGTGTCCAAGTAGGTTAACAGAATACCATCGCCTGGTCCTGGAGGACTTCTGCATTCATTCTCTGAGAGCTATTAACTTGGATTTAATTTTCTCCATTTAATACTTTTCTAACCAAAGAATGCTGAAGAAACTCTCCCCCCATTGGCCTAACCCCGCAACTGCATGCTTCCTTTTATGAGGACATCTTCAATAGCCTCCTCCCAGCCCCACTTTCATGCATCCACTACTGCTCCAAGTGCCGCCTGGGGACAGCAGCAGCTTTCCCCCATCTTCCACCCCTCCCTCCAGCCTCTCTGCTTCCCTAGACAAGGTTTGTTTTTTGTTTTTCCATATCTCTGCCTTATGGGTCTTTTAGTAGTGAAAATGGCCTTGAGCAAATTAGCTTTCAGTTGGGCCACTACTTCTCCTTAATGGGAAGGGAGGATTCATTACATCTCTCCAGAAGTGCTGGGCTGGGCAAACCACTGCTAGGCTGGGAGCAATTCCACCTCCTGGGTCTGTCTGCTCACAAGTCCCACTCTTTTCACCACAGAAGCTTCCAGGGACACTGCTGTAAACAATAAGCAGTAGCCCCTGCATTCAGTTAGCTTCTCACATGGAACAGCAACTCTCAGAGGAGAAACCATTTTCCCCAGTGATACTGCCAGGATGGTTGCTATTCCCAGGGGTGTACATGCCCCCTGCTCCAAGGCACGGCCCCTGAGCTGGCTGGCCTTAACCAGATTCCAGTTTCCACCCACCAACAGAGAGGGCACAACCACTAAAAAATAATGCAAAGAAGTAAAGCTAAAAAGCCAGTAGAGAATTAAAATGACATACTAAACATCCCTGATTAACACAAAAGAAGATCGGAATAGAGAACAGAAGAGCAAATGAACAACGTAAAAAGTGAGACTGATAGAAAAACAATCAGCCTAAATTCAAGCCTACCCAAAATTGCATTAAATGCAAGTGAACTAAATATTCCATTAAA
This sequence comes from Myotis davidii, assembly GCF_000327345.1. NCBI lineage: Eukaryota > Metazoa > Chordata > Mammalia > Chiroptera > Vespertilionidae > Myotis > Myotis davidii. The sequence continues at coordinate 7,855,501 of NW_006295816.1, read as the reverse complement.
ACACACACACACACACACACACACACACAGAGAGAGAGAGAGAGAGAGAGAGAGAGAGAGAGAGAGAGAGACAGATTGGCCAGTTTGCTCAGTGGCCAGAGCGTTGGCCTGCAGACCAAAGGGTCCGGGGTTCAATTCCTGCCAAGGACACATACCTTGGTTGCAGGTTCCTCCCCAGCCCGGGCCCTGGTTGGGGCTCGTGCAGGAGGCAACCAATCAATGTGTTTCCCTCACACTGATATTTCTCTCTGTCTTTTCATCTTTCCCTTTCTCTTCCACTCTCCCTAAAAATCAATGGAAAAATATCCTCGGGTGAGGATTAAAACACACACACACACACACACACACACATAAAACCACAGAGATTGGATTGATAGACTGTTTAAAAAACTCCACAAAACCAACTATGTGTTCTTTACAAGAGATAAACTTTAAATCTAAAAACACAAAAGCGTTGAAAGTAAAAGGATAGAAAAAGATATGCCGTGCAAATGATGAGCATAAGAAAGCTTAAGTAACTATATTAATATCAGACAAAACAAATATTAAAAGGAGTATTATAGAGGCAAAGAAGGGCATTTCATAGTGATAAAAGAATGCATATACCAGGAAGATCATCATAAATGTTCATATGCCTAATAACAGTGCTGCAAATACATGAACCAAAATTTAACAAAAAAGAAAGGGAGAATGAACAAACCCATAATCATAGATGGAAATGTCAAGACTCTCTTCAGTGACTCATATAAGTACTAATAGGAGCAGGAAAGTTATAAAAGATCTAAATAACATATTGACCACCCTAACATAACCAGCCATTTACAGAATATCAGACCAAACAACTCCAAAATCTACATTCTTTTCAAGTGCACATGAACCATTCCCAAGGTTGACCATAAAACAAGTTTTCTCAAAAGACTGAAATCTTAGAGAAAAGTATATTCTCTAACCTCAACAGAGTTAAATTGTAAATCAATAACAATAAGACAACTAGAAAAACATGAAATATTTGGAAATTTAAAAACACACTTCTAAGTAACACTTTAGGACAAAGAAGAAATCACAAGACAAAGTGGGGAATATTTTGAACTGAAAGGTAATAAAAACATAATTATCAAAATCTGTGGGGTATAACTAAAGCAATGCTTACATGGAAATTATAAGTTGATACAAATATACAAGAAAAGAAGAAAGATCTAAAACCAAGTACTTAATTTTCTATCTTAAGAAGCTAGAAATAGAAGAGCAAATTAAAATAAAATAAAATTTGCCCTGACCGGTTTGGCTCAGTGGATAAAGCGTCGGCCTGCGGACTCAAGGGTCCCAGGTTCGATTCCGGTCAAGGGAATGTACCTTGGTTGCGGGCACATCCCCAGTAGGGAGTGTGCAGGAGGCAGCTGATCGATGTTTCTCTCTCATAGATGTTTCTAACTATCCCTCTCCCTTCCTCTCTGTAAAAAAATAAATAAAATATATTAAAAATAAAATAAAATAAAATTGATGGAGGAAATTAATAAAGACTTTAAACCTTTCATGTATTGCTGGCAAGAATGTAAAGCAGTACAGCCACTTTGGAAAACTGTGGCAGTTTCTTACAAAATTACTTAAAATATACTTATTTTAAGATCCAACAATTCCACTACTAGATACCTATCCAAGAGAAATGCAAACATATATCCACAAAAGACCTTTATACAGAAATATTCATAACAACTTTATTTGTACAAAAACTGGAAACAATCCTCAACAGGTGAATAGGAAAACCAACTGTGGTGTACCCATACAATAGAATACAACTCAGCAATGAAAAGAAAAAAAAACCAGTGAAACATAAAGCAGCATAAATGCACCTCAAAACATTACACTAAGTGAAAGAAGCCAGACACAAAAGTATGGTATCATACATACTATATGATTCCATTTATATGAAATTCCAGGAAAGGCAAAACTAGTCTAGAGTGACGGAGAGCAGATCAGCATTTGCTTGGGGTTGGAAGTGGTGGGCAGGAGACTGAACCTCAAAGAGACATGAGAAAACTTTGGGGCATATTTGGAATGATCCACATATTGACTGTGGTGGTTTCTATCACATAGTTAAATATGCGATACAAATAAGTGGTCTTATTCAATTTATTATTCAGTGTAGTCCTGAAAGACTAAAGCAGTAAATATGTCAAACCCAGAAAAATTAGGACAACATATATAAGAATATTTATCAAAATACAGAACTTTCTAAGTTTAAAAAAATTAACTTTTATGTCTGAATAACCATTTAAAAAGTACAAGAAGTTGCCCTAACCAGTTCGGCTCAATGGATAGAGCATTGGCCTGCGGACTCAAGGGTCCTTGGTTCGATTCCGGTCAAGGGCATGTACCTTGGTTGTGGGCACATCCCCAGTGGGGAGTGTGCAGGAGGCAGCTGATCGATGTTTCTCTCTCATCGATGTTTCTAACTCTCTATCCCTCTCCCTTCTTCTCTGTAAAAAAACAATAAAATACATTTTTTCAAAAGTACAAGAAGTTAATATTTTAACTATATAAAGAACTCACTCAAACTGACCAGGAAAAAAAAATGACACATGGGTAAAGATGGAAATACAGAATTCATAAATTAAAACAAAAAAAAATCCAACCCATTTGGAAATTAATGAAATGCAAGTATTTTTAACTTCATAAATTAATGAAGAAAAAAATGTAATGCTAGCAAGAATATAGTACAACTGGTTGTCAGAATATGCTGCTGATGGCAAATTAAATTGCTACAAACTTGAGGAAATATTTTGTCAATACATATTTTTAAAGCGTTATAATGTACCTTTTGATCTAGTAAATACAATTCTAAGATTCTACTCTAAGAAAATAACTTTTGAAAAGTAACTATGCAAAAAATGCTTTTTGCAATACTATTTATAGTAGCAAAATGCTAGAATGGTTAAGTAATTTATGGTTTATTCACCTGACTGAACAGTATATAGCTATCAAAATAGAGTCTCATAAAGCCCTTGTAAGACAAAGAAAACCACTTAAAAGCTAGATATAAAATTCATATGTGTGCTGTTAATTGCCAATGTATTTTAAAAGGCCTTTAAAGAGAATCATAAAAACATACATACAAAAATAAAATGGACTCTTCCAGAACTGTGTTGGAGAATTGGGGTTATGGGTAACTTTTTCTTTCTCTATATGTCTAAACTCTCGCTATATATATAGCTAAAAAGTTATAACTTTTTGTTAGATGTACTTGTTTAAAAACAGGGCAGATACTTACTCAGCAAGTTCAGTATCTATAATGTTGTCTTTCCCATGAGCTGTGGCCATGAATATGCAGTTGACGATGACAGTGCAGATGATGAACATGCTGAACAACGTGACCAGCATCTGTTAAGGCAGGCACACTGCAGATGGCAAGTGTCAGTAGTTAACATAGTGGAGGCCACGGGTGCCCCTCCAGCTCCCCTTCCCTGCAGGTCCACCTAACTGAATGTTGGCTGAGAACAGCTCACAGCTATCCATCCCCTTCCTTAGGGGAATGGCAGCCTCCACACATGGAGGGCTACAACCCCCTTCCATATGTCTGACTGACTTGAGACTCACAAAAAGCTGGGCCTTGCCTCCAGGCGTGGCAGTTCTGGGGTCCAATTTGTGCCCAGAGCTCTCAAACTCAGCTGAGACCCCGTCCTTCTTTGACTCCTCCTTTTGCTCCATCCTGCTTCCCTTTCTCCTTTTCCAGAGAGCATTCCTCTACTAAAACACCTAAGTAAAAATCCCTGTCTCAGGCTCTGCTTCTAGGGAAGCCAACCTCAAGAGTTATTCCTTCTCTTTCTCTTCAGCACTGCATTCTGTCTACCAATCCATGTTTCTTACACCGCCCCTAGTCTAAAACTACCTAGCATCTCCACCACCCATGCACACATCAGTAATGCCAATGATTCCTACCTGTCTTTATCCTTAAGACTGAGGGTGCAAACTCAGTCTCCAGAGCCTGGCAAGTCACATAACTAGGTGAAATGGGCTGATGTTGGGGCGCAGGGAGGGGTGAACATGTGGTGAAATAGAGTGCACACATCCCCTCTAAAAGAGGCCCCCGTTTCTCACTACAGCGACTTTGACAGATGGGAATGCAAGTCCAGCCTTGACAGGTTCCATTGTTCACAAGAAGCTGGAAACCTGGGCATTTAACATTAGAGAGTGTTTCTGAGAAGTTTTAAACATTGTGTAGGTGCAACACACTCATCAGCTAAGTGTGATGCACAGGTTGACAGTTTACAACCTTTGTTTGGGTCTCAACTGAGATGTTCCTTTCTCCAGGAGGCCATCCTTGGTGCCTCCAAAGCGCAGCAGTGCCTCTCCACACCACCTCTTCCAAACCACCCATCTCCCTAAAGAAACCGACTGCCTTTGGCCCAGCCCCTTCCCAGGGCAGGGGCCACGCCTTGGTCACACCCAACACTAGCACACTCCTGCCCTCGGCCAGGATTTATTCACAGAATGAGCTGTTTCCACTCAAGAAACATGTGAACACCCTGGGGCGCATGCACTTTTCACTTGACCTGGACTTGATAGAAGATGCGACAAAAGGATATGAATGGACTGAGATTCTAATGGCTAAGCTTCGGACTGAATTGAAAGGGCCCAGAATGAACAAGGCACGTTTGGCACTGAAGCGGTAGATTGTCCTCTTTTTGTTCAACACCATAAATGTCTGCAAAAGACCAAACACAACCGGAATTACAACACTGTGACCAAACGATATTTATCATGAGTTCATTTCGAGAAAATTCAGTGGAGCCATGGATTGAGGTATAGCTTAGCTTATTATCATAACTGGTGGTCCGTGAAGTCCAAAAGGCTGGCGACTGCTGGTTTAAGGAAACTTTTGGAGCAGCGGTCGCCAACCGGTGGTCCGCAGACCAGTCATGATCCGTGAGGTCCGAAAGGTTGGCAACCGCTGCTCTAGGGCATGTATCTACAGCAACAAGAATTAGAAGAGGACTGCAAGAGATGGAAACAGAATTGAACATTCACATTAAGCAGGTGATTTTAAATTATTTTGATTACTAATAAAAACTTTGTAATGAATTTTAGAATAGTCAGGGACCTAGAGAGTCCATATTGTTATGCTTGAGCAGTTTGACATGAGATAGTCTGCCAATCAATTCTAACTTTAAGAATCTTCAGTAAAGAAACACATCAAGGTACCCAGACTTGTTCTTCAATTCCCTCCATGGACATAGGGACAAATCTGCCTGTGGTTCTCAACTGGCAGGGGAAGCCCCACAGAAGGCATCTGGAAAGGCATGGGGGTGTTTCAGGTTGTCTGTCACAATGACGGGGTGCCCCACTGGCCTTTAGTGGGATGGTAAACCCACACAGACCTGCCACGTGGTACACTGTCCCCCTCACAGTCCCCAGTTGGGCCCCACTACAGAATACCAAACCTGTACCCATTTCCTCCTTCCTGGGCTCTGGGAATGAAGCAGCCCCTGGACAACAAGCTTTACTCGCAGGTTTCTAACATCAACACCAGATCTCCCTCTTTCCATTGAATTGTAATCTAGCTGTTCCTTTATGTGTCCTTAAGGCTGTTAGTTATAAAAGTATTCACAGAATGAGGGTCATTCCTGTCTCCCCATGTCACTGCCCTGTTCATATTTGACAGGTAATCCAGCATGTTCTCAGGCAGGAAGGACAGGCCTTGTTACCAAGGCCCCAGACAGCAGGGCAGGGTGCCTTGGCTGAAGCACCAGAACTTCAGCTATTTCACCAAGTTGCTGGAACTTACTTGGCTGCTGACCATGTGGCATTTTCTGTTTCCTCTAAAACAAAATGAAATGGGACTCAGGGTTCTCAAAAAGTTATGAATGAGCTCAGGAGCCCAAGACCCACTTTGGGGATTCTGTGCCCTTCCTTTGGATAGAAAGACAATTTCAGGGTAAAGAGCAAACCTATCCTTGAGGGAAGTCACCCCAAATTAGTAGGTGGCATAATATGGCTCTGTGTCTGTGCCCTTTGATTTTGATATTTTATTAATGTCTCCTCTGACTACTTTAAGTATTTCAACTAATGGTGTATTTAACTACACTTGCCAGGGTTTTAATGATTAAAATGATATATACTGACTCCTTCTGCCTGCTTGCTGACACATCTCCACCCCTTTCCCTGTAGCTCTTCAAAATAGAAGCTCCTAGAAAGGAAGTTGTCTGCGACCATGGAAAGAGCCCTTGGATTTGAGTCCCAGCTCCACCCCTCACTGGCTGTTTGACCTGGCATAAGCCACTTCCCCATTTGGTCTATGGTCTCCTCACCTGTAAGGTGGCATGTTAATGACTACTACACATACCTCACATGACTGCTGAGAGCACTGGTCATGTGAGGTCACAGTTCTGCAGAGCTCTAAACAAGGATCATGTCTTCTAATTTGAAGGGAAGACCAAGGCTGAGAAGAGACACTTCCAGATCATCCATTCAGGCTAAGAACTGTCCACAACACACCAAGCTGCTGCCTGCCTCATGGGTCTCCTATCCGTCCTTGAGGCAGAAGGAGGCAGTTAACTCACATCCAACAACTCTGCCTTCAAGAAGCCCCTGAATTCAGGGGCATAAGGAGAAGGAGAAATATTAGACTGTTTTGCTCCTTCATTTATCTTCCTCTTTCTTTTTCCCTTTTATACCCTACCTTCCTCTGTACACACAGTCCTCATTTTGCCTGGTAAACCTACGTCTATCCCAAGGACATATGAACCAGGCAATATTTCTTCTGAGAGATGACTTTCTCTTGGTTGCTAGTGGAGGATGCTCTCAGCATCATGTGTTTTCTAGGACTTCCCTCAAACTCCCAAGCCCCCTCCTCCCTGACCTTAGTCTGTGAGGTGGGTTTTCCATACTTCCTTGGATCCCACAGTGAGGTGATAATGGCAAGGTCTTCTGGCACTTTCCCAAAAGGGGATGGTCTGCTGAGAACTGTCCTTACTGCCCACCCAGGCTTTCAAACAGCCAGCAGAGGAGTCCAGAATTCACATTTCCTCACCTAGGAACCCTCTTAAGGAACTTTTACTAGAATTTTCCTGCAAGAGCTACATCCAGGTAGATGAAACAGCAAGCCTATCACATATTGGCATGGGGTTTATATTTAGGGTGTCCCCCCAAAATGTATATACATTCTGAATAATTAATTGCAATGGGTTACATCTGAAAAGAAACATCAATTGAGCTATCAGAAAAAACTGTGTAAACATTTTTGGTAGATAACCTGTATAATCTGCATGTGTTCACTCGATTACGTATTCTTAGACTTCACTTATTGAGCTCTGATTATATGTCAAGTTTTGGTTTAGGGCTTTCACCTTCATAAGGTTAACACTAAAAAGTAAACTCTAAAAAGTTTCCAAAGTAAACTCTTGTTGCTGAGTTGGACAATCGTAGACAGCAATATTAATCCTTCACATGGGTATGCTTTACAGTTTATAAAGTGCTTCCATAGCGTGTCTATGCTGTAGGGTAGAGAAAGCAGGCATTATTCCCATTTTACAGATTAAAAATGGGGATCAGTGAAGTGATTTACCCAAAGTCATAAAGCCAATCACTGAAATGGCCTACACCCAACTTTGCTAACCGCTAGTCCAGTCCTCTTTCCTGACATTTTAATCTGTTCCATTTTAACCTTCCTGCTGCTCCTAGTCTTCATGTTCTTCTCCAAGACACACATTACATAGAGAAAAAGGGGACTGAAAGGAGTTCTCTGGGTTGTAAAGGCAATAATAGGGGGTGATAGCAAAGGATAAGTACAGCTTGCTCCCTACAAACCCCAAGATTGGTGTTTGGAGTTCCTTGTAACACCAGTTACAACTGCATGGTTAGAACACCCCAGGATCCCCATGGAACTACCTTATGATCTCTGTAGAATGGGTCCAAGTCTTCCAGGGGCTTTGCTATCAGCTCACGGGGAATGTCACCATAGAGCTTGGGCAACTTCCTGGAGGCCTTTAGGTCAAGCTGAGGCCGAGGTTGGGGTTCTGCCGCTGTCTTGTCTTTGAGCTTCTTTTTTTCCTTTTGGATGGCAATCCGCTTCTCAATTGCAGCCAGAGAATCAGAAGTGAAGGGGCGGAAGTTCCGCGCATCTGGGAAAATTACTGGGTGGCACCAGTCATCCATCTTCATCCTTGAGGCAACGACAAGTAGGTCCTCAGAGGGCTCTGGGAGGTAGAGATCATACAGCCTGCCCTGGGATTCCTCCCTCCAAGGACAATATCAATGGGGCTAGAAGAGTTGAAACGGAGGTGAGGGGCCTTGGGAGCTTATTGGTGTGGGACAGGTCAGAAGAAGTGAACACCACTGTGAATAAAGTAGGAACTTTGGGCACAGGCATGACCAAAGGAAGGAAATATTCCTGGAGAGTCTAGGGATAAGTGGGAGGTTGAATTCAGAACAAGAGGCAGAATAAGCCCAGTCTCTAAAATTCAGACCAAGCATAGAGTACTAAGACGATAAGACCCAACCAGCGGAACTATTGAAGTGAGGCCTGAAGATGGCAGACAAGTGGCCATCGTGTAAACGGGAAAGGAAGGATTAGGGAATCAAGTGGCCCATAGCTACGGGTTGCAAATCAAAACTAATTACATGTGTGTTTTCTCACATCTGATCAGCGTGGAACACAGGCATGAACATTTATACTAACATCTATGATCCTATGCCAGCTCCTTTACTTCTGAAACCCAGATCTGGCAGAAACAAGACCCTAAGAAATCAAGATTTGTCAAACAAATAGGGTCACTCTACCATGTGATGGTAGCTTTCCCAAATAGCCCTATCCCTGATAGCCCCTTCTATAAGGACTTTCTCTTCAGCCCCAATCTTAAAACTAGATTCTGAGAAAAAGCAATAGTGTTCAGGTTGAATGCCTTTATTCTCCATGCCAACCATTCTCTCCTTTATTTTACTGAATGCCAACCTAGGATTGACTCCCAAACTACTCACAGGAATTCTGAAGGGGAATTCAAGATCATTCAAAAACCATTGTGCTCAATGTCTGTTCTGGACATAGTGCTAGGCACCAATGGTGAAGAAAAACACAGTCCCTCCTCCTGGTCCTACAGTCATGCCATCCTAGTGCAAGGGAGAAGACAGATAAAGACAGGAAGTTACAATAGAGTAAGACAAATGCCACTATAGTGAGAAGTAGAGGGTAATACGTCTGCATAGGATAGGCATCTAGCTTTGAGGCATCAGGGATGGCCTACCAGAGCTTTAACGTCTCAGTTAAATACTGAAGGAGATATAAGACTTAGACAAAAAAAAAGTTGGGGGGGGGGGGCCTAAGAGTTTTGCAGGAGGAGCAAATAGCATGAACAGGGACCCCTGGGTGAAAAAGAATACAGTGTCCATCAACAAGTTCTGTTTGCCAGAAAAGGAGAGTTTGTGGAGTGGCATGGCCAGAAAAGGCTCTAATCAGCATTGTGAGAGCACGGGGGCCCCTATAATCCTTAGTAAAGATCATGGACTTCATTCATCCTAATGGAGAGTTGCTAAAGGGTGGGTTGTTATCATTATTATTGTTATTGTTATTATTAAAGAGGAGTACCACTATCAAGTTTTTTTAATATCCCTCTAACTGGTAAGAATAAATAGGGTTTAGGTTAGGATGAGGAGAAGGAGGGAGGCTAGAATCGGAAAAATCAGCTTGAAAACTATTACAAGAAATCACAATCACAGACGATGACCTAATAGAGTGGATGGACTTGACAATCACTTAAGAAATAGCCTTGATAAGTAATTAATAGGAAGGGAAGGATTTGAGGACAGTAAGGAACTAAGGTTCTTGGCTTGGGCAGCTGGGTCAAAGAGTGGTGCTATTCACTCTAATAGAGAAACTAGGGAAGGAGAAAGCTTTGCAGGAATGGATTCGATTTAATACACATGGAATTGAAGCTGCTTGTGAGACCTGCATGTGGAGAGATCAAGGAATGCAAGTATAAGTCTATGGCATAAAATTATGCAGGGAATTGAGTGTGAAACCAAATTTAAAATAACAAGAACTGGAAGAATCATGAGAACAGCAGAAGGATTGCTGTCAGTAAGATAAATTCCTCATCTCACACAGGGACAATTCAATAACTCCTGCCTAAACTTTATAAATCAAGAAACAGAAGTTAAGAGAAGTATTTATTAACGAAACAATGACTAGAAGACTGAAAAACTGAAAGAGTTAAAAGTGGGAGTGAGTATATAAGTGAAGGTTGAGACATTTTATTTTTCATGTAATATCCTTCCAAACATACTTTCCTCCTGAGCTATTTGATTTAGTGCATGTACATGTTACTTTTATAAGATTGTAAACGGAATGTAAAAATCCTTTGAGGGCTCAAAACATCCTCTGATTCAAAACAGAGTCGAAATACCAGGTAGAGTGACATGCTCGAAATCTCCTAGAGTTGTAAAGGAAGCAAGCATAATCTCAACTTGCCATCCTAAAACATGAGAATTGTGATTTGACATGGGGAATCACAGGGACTGCAAGGGCAAGAGAAGGCTCTGCGAGACCGCCATGACGTGGGAGCTGCCTGTCAGTGAGGGCTCTGCTCATACTCCTCTGAGGACTGGCCCAGCCAGCTCATAGGCCTGCTCTCCCTGAATAGACAGACACCTAGCAAAGAGGACCAAGGCCTCACTTCCCTAAGCAGAGTTCCTAAATTCCTCAGGAATTCACTTGCAGTTAAGACTGGGTAGCTTCAGGCCTTACTTCAAATCTATAAGCTTTATAGAGATACTAGAGGCCTGGTGCATGAAATTCATGCATGGGTGGGGTCCCTGGGCCTGGCCGGTGATCAGGGCCGATCAGGTTCCCCATCTCCCCACCACCCCACCCCACCCCCTTCTCCTTCCCTTGCTACCAGTGTCTGTAGCCTCCCACCCCTTGTTCCCCATCCCAGCCCAGGGCCCTACCCCAATTGGGTGATCAGAACCTGCTGGCTAGGGGGAGGGGCCAACCACCACCAGGGCAGGTGGGTGGTGGGCTGATTGGGATCTGCCAGCGGGGGGGAAGAGGGGGGAGGGTACGAGGGAAAGACCAGGGAGTTGGCCACCAGCCCCAAGGAGGGAGCCGGCCCTCGACCCTCCCTGGGAAAGAGGCTGTGTCCGCTGCCACCCACCCCTGGTTCCCCATCCCAGCCTTGACACTGGGGCCTGCGGGCTGGGGGAAGCTCCTGCATTGAGTGTCTGCCGCCTGGTGGTCAGTGCACATCATAGCGACCTGTTGTTCCGTCATAACAGTCGTTTAGGCTTTTATATATGCTAGTATAGATATAGACCTTAACTCCAATTGTTCATTCATTCCTGTGCTAGATACTGGGGTTTCAAAGTGATATAAAACACCATCCCCAGCCCTCAGGGTCTTGTAGTGGTGTGGGGGGGGGGGCAGTGTTGGGGGGGAGGGGGTCAGGTAAGTCAAGGATGCAGAATAAACCACACAATGAGTGTGGGTGCACTAGGGGGAAGCTTTGGGTACTGTGGGGGTCCAAAAGAGGCACAGTTATGAAGAATCCAAAGTCACTGAGCTGGGACGAGAAAGGGAAGTGTACGAGTGTGAAAGCACTGAGCATAGTAAAGGGTTTTTGTTTCTTGCTTATGACTTTCCCTGCAATTATAAAAGTGACATAACCTTGGGTGCTGGACATTGTCAGTTTGCCCTCCAGGCCCCTCCCCATCCTTCTCCACCCTGCTCAGTGCCCATGAAGCTGATACATGTGGAACTCTCTTTAGCGTCCCTTGAACTTTGGCTTCTGGTTGGGTTTGGCCAATGGGAGGCACCAGCAAGGGACCAGAGAATGGTGGAGAGTGAGGTGAGGCTTTTCCTCCCCGACTCTCTCCCTGACAGTGGCCATGGGCCATAGTGGCTGTCAGATGGCCCACCCACACAGCTCTCTCCCAGGTTCCATAGCACCTCCATCCCCTTGCCCTGCAAATGTGGGGTGTAATGGCACCCACTATCAACACATTTGCGAACTGCACCCTCAATGATTCTGTTACTGAGCTCTGCCCATACCTTTGTAAAATGTCCCTTTAATAAAACATCCTCGAAATGCCCAGTTTGAATGTGCCATCTGTTTCCTGCCAGGGCCCTGGCTAATAGAGTCTCCCATTAAATAAAATTTAGAAAACCAGAAAAGGAAATGATTACCCACACACCAAAGTCACCCAACATACGCAAGTTTTGACATTTTGGAATATTTTTTTCCATAATCATATTGTGTATAATTTGTGTAGCTATCATTGTAATACATATGCAATTTTACATCATGAACTTTTCAATCAATGCTTTATCACAAACATTTTTACTATAATAGGAATCATCTAATAGCATCAACCCTATTCCAGGTAAAATTTAATTCTCAGGACAATCTCATGAGATAAAAATTATCCTTAAGGTATTTCTGAAAGAAAACCTTCATCTGGAATTAGGATGAATTATTTGTGACCTTCTCTTAAGAGGCAGAGATTTTAACCTTATATCTTCCTGACTAGAGTTTCTCTCTAGGTTTCTCTCTTGGTAAGGAGCCACACTGGTTAACCTGACATTCACACTTACACCAACCAGTAAGCAAAGTCACTGAGGAATTCATCAAAGGTTTGCAACTGCATGCCCAGAACATTCCAATATGGACCTGGTCCACACAACTCAAAATGCCAAAGGTCTACCTTGAGGTTCATACAGCTATAAGCTATAGCTAAGCCCTGTGTTGATGCTTTAAATGAATTAAGAATTTCCCTCTCATAATTTCCCAAGAAATGTACAAAGTGGATATTATACCATCCACATTTACAGAAGAAAACATTGGAGTTTAGAGAAATTGAGATACTTGCCTGTGATCACATACGTAAGTGCTGGGCCATTCCTGCAACCCACCTACCTGCCTAGTTCTTCAGACTCAAAGCTAAGACATCCCAAGGAGGTGAGAGAAGGGAATCAGGAGAAGAAAGACACATAGCTTCCAGCTGGGCTGGGTCTACAGCATCCTCACTGTGTGTGACATGCTCCCCAGGACATCAGCCTCACTGCCACCTCCCCAATCACATCTCACTCCCAGAGGCATTCCACTGGCCCCACCATGAGATCCTCCCTCCCAACCAAGCAGATAGCCCAGTGATAAATGCACCCGGTAAGATGCCCCCTTGTTTGTTTTGGGTGGTGGTCTGAACAGCAAGTTCTTAGCTTTGGTGACCATGTTCATTAAAGTGGGTTACAAAAAAACAATATCCCCTTCCTCTTGCTTAGGTCCCATAAGAAAAGCAGAAAGCAAAGGAACAGGAATAGACTGTAGCACAACTGATCTCAATCTAAAATGAATCCCAAGATTAGTGTGCTAGCTCTTCAGAGAAAAGAAAAAGTATACATTAATTTCTGATTAAGTTACCTGGCCACAGGAATTCAGAAAATATCTGGACGATTTGTACCACGGCCTGACGGAGACAAGGCTTGAGCACAGCTTTACTAGCCAAGTCCAATTCCTAACACCAAGTCCATGTGGTGAGCACCCTCCTGGCACCATGCCCCTCTCAGAGCATCTGAAAGGAGCGCTACCTGATGGACCCCACCACTGGGTCACCTGGTCTCTGCCTCTAATTTGAGCAGGGAATAGTTACAGAGACCTATAATCCAACCTGATGGGAAAACACACACACACACACACACACACACACACACACACACACACACGGCAGGTTCCACAGTGGCAAGTCCAGACTTGAAAGGACAGAGGATAGGGCTATCCCCATCTCAGACTTACCTGCCTTCTGGTGCGGTGGCTCCAGACAGCAGCCCCAGTGGCCCCTCTCAAAGCTCTCTCCTCGGAGCAAGTCTCTCTCTGAGTCTGAGCTCCTGCTCCCAGCAGTCGGAGCCCTTCTGGGAGGAGTGGCTCAGAAGCTGGGTGGGGAGCATGGAGGAAGGCAAATGGGAAGAGAGCCAAAATGATTTTAAAGAATCGTGTAGGAAACCCTGTAACAGGAGAAGTGACTGAGATGGTACTTACATTTATACTTTGGAAGCATCTGCCTTTAATCAGTGCTTAATCTAACTCTGCAGAAAGCATCATTAATAAAGAAACAGCTTCTTGTTTTTTCCTTTGGCCCCATCCAAGTGGGTGAGAGAATACAGAAAGGTCTATGAAAGCCGTGCTGTGTTCCTGAATCCAGACTATCCTGCAGGCCACCTAACCGGGGGACTCGAGGTCTCGCCCCCCAGGACCTCCTGAGGCTCATCGTGTGAGACTGTTTACAAGGCACCCAATCTACTCCTCCTCCCTCCTCTTCTCTTGTGCCATCAACACGGGGGTTCAGACCCAGGAAAATGCGTGCTTGTTACGTGGTTGTCATAAGGGACGCCAAGAAGACCCCTTGGCCTCAAAGCATCTCCACGATCGATCTGTCATTGAACTCAAACTCCCCCACGTAAACTTCTGTTTTGTTAATTCTGGGGGGAAATTTAAATCTCTTTGGGAGGTGTCACACCATAAGCTATTTTCAGCCATTGTCACCTTCCAGAGGCTCGAGACAGCTGTGATCAAGGATACAAGATGGGTGTTTACAAAGAAGAAGGAGGTAGGAAGTAGGTGTTTAAAGGAGTGCTGGATTGGCATCACAGGCAGATTCCAGTCCTGTCAGAAAGGACACTAAATACTAGTCCCAGAAAACCTGGCAGGAGTCACAACTCCATCGCTATAAGCTGCGTGATAGTGAGTGGATCACTCAATATCACTGAACCTTAATTTTCTCCCTATAAAATGGGATAATTCTTTCAAATATCCTTAGTCTTAAGAAGCAAATGTAACAATGGCTGTAAAAGCACTCTGCACACATAGATGTAAGTATCTGTTAATTTTTAAGAAGGAAAAGACCTGGCTGCTTTTCTCCCTCTGACTCAACACCGAGATCCCACAGAGAAACTGAAATCAGACATGGGACTAGTACCAGCCTGGCGCACTGCAGACATGACCTGACTTTTTGAAGCAGTGGTCAGAAATCTAAGCCCTTGTCTAATTTCAGGGTGACTCTCAGAATAAGATAAGACCAATGAATAGGAGAAGCACTTGGGGTTAATAAGCATTTTTTTACATGAATAAAAAAGTATGCATTTGAAGAGGTAAAGGAGACCTCTAAATCCATTATCTTAAAAAGCCATGGTCTTTTCAATATAAACTCTTTGCAAACATTATTTTTCCTAAGCTATTTAGTCATATTCAGACTTTGAACTCTGAAGTTTCAGAAAATCTTTCTACATCCATCTTCAAGGTAAATGCAAATGATTCCAAATGGAAGAACTTAAGTGTCAAAGAGTAATATACAAACAGACCACCCAAGCAGTATGGGGTTTGCATTGGGACATTCCCAGATTCACCTCTCCGTGCATTTGACAGAGAAGAACACCTGAGTCCTCATAATAAGAGAATACTAACATCAGAGCATGGTCAGGAAGCCCCCACTTTTGCATCCCTGGAGCCATACAGCATTGTCACCACTCTTGGTTGCTAGTGGGCAGCAAGCCCTGCCAGTTTCAGTCCTGCCATCTGACAAGCTGACCAGCTTCGCCATCAGTGGCCAAGTATGGTGCATCAAAAGCCACATCTCCCATCTGTTTATTTAGCAAAGATAACATTGAACCTCTACAATTGCAGAGCACCTGGAAATACCAAAGACCTGAACCCTTAAGGAGCACGCAGCCCATTGATGATAAAGGTGTACAAAGAACTAAAAAACAAGAACGAGAGTATCAAAAAGCTGCAAGCAAGACTCAAACAGAGCCTCCACAGCACAGAACAGGGAGCAACTCATTCTGGAAAGATTTCCAAGAGGAGATGGGATTTGGACTAAGGCTCAGAGGATGAATAAGAACTCAATGTGCAAATAAAGTAGAGATGGAAAAGTATGAACAAGGACACACAGGCATGTGTAGAAAATGTCAAGTGGTTCCATGAGGATGGAATATTGGCAAAAGGAGGAGCCTAGAAGAAGAGGATGAAGGGATGCTTTGCATGGCTTTGCATACCACTTGAATTTCACTAAGGAGTTTAAACTTGAACTTGTATTGAGTAACAGGCATGGAAACCGGCACTGTCTTAAGCTTCTCATTTATACTTATGTGTAACTACCAAGTCTTCTGTTTCCCTAATGTTTATCACTGCTGATATCTAATTGACAATTAGACATCTACATAAACAAACAGATGTTATTGGGTAATGCTGAGGGTGTGATGTATGTCACAGCAGCTGTGCACAGCCAAACTGAACAGAACATCTTGTGGCAGAACTAGCTGGGACTGATTCTGGGGACACAGCTCTGAGGAGGTACAGAATCCATTTCCTAGGAATCATTTGCCTTCCAAGTTGTAAGGGAGATTCCTTGGTAGATCCTTATGGAAACATGCTCATTGAGGACACAGTTTCATGATCTTGTTCACTACTATGGCCCCATTATAACAATACATATCATTTAATAGGTGCTTAGTAATTATTTGTGAATGAATAAAAGAACTGCTAACCTCCTCACAGTCCCTTCTGAAACTCAGCCCTGGTTCCTCATTCCTGTACCAGGTATGTCTGGTTCTGGGAAGGAAGCCCTAGCAGGCCCCCCTTTGTGAGATCTTGTTCTTTATTCCCATCCTTCATTTTAAGTCAATCTGACCTAGTACAAGCTCTTCTCATCTCTCACCTAGACTGTCACAATGGCCTTCTTAATGGACACCCTGCCCCAGCCCCTCCCTGGTAGACTGTCCCACATACTGACCACTCCTGCCCCAGCCATATCTAGCTCTTCTCTGTGCCCTGCCCTGCCTAGGCCCTGCACCCACTCTGAGTATTGCTAAAGTGCCCTCCTCTTGCTCTTTCTTAAAAATGTATTTTTTATTATTGATAGTACTAGAGGCCCAGTGCACAGATTTGTGCACATTGAAAGGAAATTAATTAGAAGAAATATTTTAGAGGCCAAAGAGGGACCATAGGAGGTTGGCTCCAAGGCGTGTCTGGCCCATCTTTCCCAGTCCCAATCAGGGCCAATGGGGGCTGTCTCACCCAGTCCCAACTGGCCAGGGCAATCAGGGTCGGGTGTCTGGCAGGGGAGGGACTGCCAGAGGGCTCCAGGGCAAGTCCAGCCCGACTTGCCCAGTCCTGATCGGCCAGACCCCAGCAGCAAGTTAACCTACCGGTCAGAGTGTCTGCCCCTGGTGGTCAGTGCACGTCATAGTGACTGGTTAAACAAACGGTCAGACACTTAGCATATTAGGCTTTTATATAGAGAGATTATAGATATCTCTCCCTCCTCTTGCTCTTTTTCTCACTTTCCCAATC
>NW_006295816.1:7833555-7837209 GCF_000327345.1 Myotis davidii | reverse complement strand
CCTGCTGTTTCTATAAAGCCTTTCCCAACTATGTCATCCTTGTACTAGTACATGTGAGCTCCCTCTACATGAGTAATCATCAATATTCCAAAGCAGATTGTGGCATATACTTTTATGATCAGCTCCACACAATTTCAAAATTATTTTGTGTTTTTATTTGGGTTTCTCCAAAAGCATTACTGGTAGACAAGCACGTTGATGCAGGAGTTTATTTGGGAGTGATCCCAGGAAACTGGAGTAAGGGAGAAAGAAATGGAAGTCTAAGAAGGAGGAGAAGCCATGAAAGGGTGTGCACTTGAAATTATTACTGTTACTGCCAACTGGAGCTCAGCCTCTTTGGGGAGCCTCTGAGGAACCATGTAGAATGAATGTACTTGAGAATTAGGAGGCTGGGCATTTATCCTCTGGCTTACATCCTCTATCAGCTGAGGGCTGTCCACAGGGACATTAGCAGCCTCCAAGATGGCCTAATGACCCTTATCTCTGATATTAGCATGTAAATACAGTGGTTGAGAGTAGCCATTTTGAGACTACATAGTCTCATCCCAAATTGAACAGGTGTAACCAACATGACATTGCAGAAGTGACAATGTGCAATTTCTGAGGCTCAGTCCAAAAAGGTAAGGTGGCTTCTTTCTTGCTCTTTTGAACAGCCACCATGCTTTGAAAATACTCAATCAGCCATATGGAGACTTCATGTGGAGAGGCAATGAGACTTCTTGCAATAGGCAGAATCAATTAATCAGCCATAGTCATCTTGAAAGCAGATCCTCCAAATATCAGTTAGGCAATCATTTCCCTTCAACCTCCAAATCTCTGGGCTATGCTTGCTCATGGGCTGAGAGAGCTCCGAGGGCTTTGGAGAAAGCACTGAGACAGAAAAGCCAAGAGAAGCAAGACAGCCCCTCAAGGCAGGATGCTGTTAGCATGCAGGAACTGTCCACCACAGCTTTAGCTGAAATCAGGGATCGGCTGAGGGAATGTGACAGGGATACCCAAAGTATCTACTATACTTGGAAACTTCCTAATAGATGGCTCCTGTGTATTCTCTATTCTGTCCAAAGAGTTTTACCAAAGGGCTTCACATACATGTAGGTACTAAGCAAATGCTTCAATGCCCAGCTCATGAGGTCTCCTGCAACCCAACAGTGAAAACTGCTCCATTCTCTAACATCCACACTTCCTTCCTTGTACCTATATTTAACATTTAGTTCACTTAGCTTCTACTTTCTGATATGTATTATTAAGGATTATTTTGGCTGCAAGTAATCAAAATCCTAACCTTAGCACATAGTATTTGCAAATAAAAGAGACTTTATTAGCAGGAAACAGGATTCGTGCAGAATCCAAGGAAAAAGAGGCTGTAGACCCTCATCAACTAGAACCAAAGACTGAATTCAGGTAGGAACCTCATAACCTTCTATGCCTACTCCGGTTTTTTGTTGTTGTTGTTGTGTTGGAAGTTCTTTGCTGTTGCTATTCCCTAGCCTCTTTGCTCTCTTGTCTTACTGTATACTGGCTTCCTCTGGTCCGCTTTGACCTGACCGGAAATGGCCACTCTCAACCTGTATTTACATGCTGATCCCTTTCATTCTCAAAATTTCTAGAGAAGGGGCTGAACCAATCAATGGATTCACGCAGCTGCCACTGCCAGCCTGGCAATGCGGGAGGAAGAATTCCTAAAGAACTCCGGAACAGGGATAGCACCAACATCACATTATTTTCAAAATAAATGAGGCAATATGTCTGAACGTCCCTCTGAATACTCTTAGATGTTATTCAAAGGCACAACTTTATTGTTATTTGGAAAACAGTACAGTATAGAAGGAAAACACGAACACACACAGGACTTACAAATCAAAGACCTGACCTGGACTTCTACTTTGTTCTCTGAGCCTCAGAGACAAAGAGGAGACCTTATGTCTTAATCCATAAATGGCCCTGGTAACACTTACTGTACAAAATATTCACAAGATTTAGATGATCAAGGATAACACTTTGTAAAGTACAAGCTAAAATAAATGCAAATAGCTGTGGTGAGCATTAACATTTACATATAGTCTCCCACTAGCAACCATGTCCCTACCCCACACAAGATACAAATACATACAATTCCAAATTCTTCATACCCACCATAGCCCCTACCGAGTTTAAGCTCCAACAAGAAGCAGCTACAGTGAACTACTGACTTGTCTGTGCAGGAGGGATGAGGAAAGGGATGGTGGGAAAGAGCAAGGCAGGCAGAGGCATGCTGCCAGCCTGAGGCTGGAGAGATGGCCAAGTCTATATGGAAGCTCAGCGAAGGGACTGGCTGGGAGTCAAAAAGGATATAATTAACTTAGGAATCACAATAAACTTGTAGCCACACTTAATAGGCTTCAAATATTTTCTCAATTTACTCTGGCTTCATTCTTCTCAGTTTGCCCTTGTTAAGGAGGAAGGGAAGGAAAAGGCAAGGAAAAGTCTTAAAGGGGAAGCACCATGAAGCTTATAAGAAAGAGGAAAAGGTTTAGATTTTGAAGAAAAACTCAGTGTCCTGCTGTGACATCAGATAACTGTGCTGCCACTCCTCAGAGGACACATGGAGGAAGAGAGTTCCAACAGGAAGCAATGCGTCTGACCTGCCCATGAAGCTGCCTTCCCCAGCTCCCCTCTGTCCTCCGTCCCTGCCCTCCTCTTGCCCGTCCATTAGAGGCTGCAGGTGGCCAAGGGCTGTGTGGTTCAGTGACCCCTGAAGATGAATGCCCCGTTGTTTGGCCATTTCAGCTTTTTTTTTCTCTGCTTTTACTGATTAGATAGAAAGCAGGTGTTCGTATTTTTGGAGCAAATGTAAATGCATCCAGAAATGAATTCACACTGTGCATAGAAGAGAGGCAATAGAGAAACCAAGATGGCGGCATAGGTAAACACCTGAAATTGCTGCCTCGCACAACCACTTCAAAAATACACCTAAAAGACAAAACGGACATCATCCAGAACCACAGGAAGGCTGGCTGAGTGGAAATTCTACAATTAGAAGGAAAGAGAAAAGCACACTGAGACTCAGAGGAGGTGCGGAAGTAAAGTGCAGAGGTACAGAGGCATGCGTGGAAAGGGCTGGCAACTGAGGATGCGGTTGTCTTTTTCAGTTGAGAGAGAGACACAAGCTCCCGACGGCCCTGACTCCTGTTCCAGGTGAGTCTCTGGAGATCCAGACTCATATGGGGAGAAACTGACTGTCTGACAGTGGGTGGAACTCGAGGGCGGCTTTCTCTCAGAGGTGCTTGCAGCAGTTACCTCAAGCCACTGAGACCTGGGACCTCTTAAAGCAGGGCTGAGGAACAGTCATAACTGTTTGCTCCACCCTGTGGATTCCCTGAGACCCTGCCCCACCCAAGCTGTGCGCAGAGGCTTTTGCATATGAATGACCTGGCCCTCTGTGATCTAAAATTACCTAACAAACTGCAGCTGGGTCAGAGACACCCAGAACATCCAAAAGAAGGCCCAAGGCCCCACAGCAGCTTGCATTGCTTCACAACTGGGCCTCATCTGGTCACCTCCAAACCCCAAACAAAGAAGAGGAATCTAATGATCTCTCCATAGCTCCTGCTGTGTAGCTTCAGGAAGAGGCTAAATTAGCACCTCCTTAGAGATCCAACAGCCAGTGTACGCAGT
>NW_006295816.1:7802234-7832385 GCF_000327345.1 Myotis davidii | reverse complement strand
GTGTAAGAGCAGAGGGTGGAGTGGAAACAGGGTGGAGGGGAGCTATGGGGGGAAAAAAGAGGAACAACTGTAATAATCTGAACAACAAAGATTTTTTTAAAAAGAGAAAGAGGGAGAGGCAATATCTGCTGAGACTCAAGCTCAGAATGAGAATGACTGGTGTCACGGGGGAAATTGGAGGACCTTGCTCCTCATTTTGCTATGTGGCCTCAGGTTAATTGCTTCCTGCCAAAACCTGAACCTGGTGAGCTCAGTTCTCTCTCTAAAACCTTCCCCTGGCTACCTCTATAGAAGGTGGTCCAACCAAACCCCAGGCATGCTTGACCCTGTGGCCATCAGTCACCATTAACAGAATGTATCCTTTTGCTCTGACTGGTGTGGCCCAATTGGTTGAGCATCGTCCCATGCACCCAGAGGTGGCTGGTTCAATTCCCAGTCAGGGCACATGCCCGGGTTGGGGCTCAATCTCCAGTAGCAGGCATGTGGGAGGACTTCCTTATTGATGTTTCTATCTCTCCCTCTCTAAAATCAATAAAAACATTTTTAAAAAATAATAATAATGTGCCCTTTTATCTGCCCTCAGGGGTCTCTCTTAGCCTTCCGTAACCCCACTGGACCCCCAGTTTTTCTATTCACCTCATTTTCCTACCATCTTGCCTCTCAGGAATGAGGCAAATTTCTTTCAAGGCCTTGAGCATAACAGTGTCAAAGATTCCCCTCTACCTCTATTTTTTTACATGTATGCCCTTGGGGACTTTCCCTCCATCTCAAGCGATTTATCTGAGTATTTCTTTCAAGTTAATAATATGCTATCCCCAAAAGAAATTTTAGTAAATAAATGTGCTTCCACCTCATGGGATTGCCATAATTTAGAATTAAAGGTAATACTGTCTTATTTTTTACTGTCAACTTTATATTTAATTTTGGAAATTAAAATGGACCCCAGAAATCTTAGTTAATGCTGTTTTTGTTGTTGAGCCTCATTTTTAAGACATTTTGGTCAAATGACATCTTGAACTGAGCATTCGTGTACAGACCACCTGGGAAACCTTCCTCACCTCACCTTCTCTCACACTAGATGGTGGCTCACACTGTGCTTCTGCCAGACCACTTCATGGACTGCCCTCTCCTCTCCTTCCTCCCCAAATTCACACCAACATTCAGGACTCGGTTCAAGTCCTCTCCTTCAGGGAGCTTTTCTCACAGAAAGGTCTTCCTTTGCTGGAACTGCCAAATACTGTCCCCTCCTTCCTCCTCTGACCATTTCATGTTGGATGGGCCTCATCACCTCAATTAGATTAAAATACGGACCAGGGCAAAGACCATATCCTCCTCCCTTCCGTCTCTCAGCACCCAGCCTGCAGCTGATGCTCATAAATTAACATCCAAGTTCCCTATTAGATGGGATGAAAGATGCTAGATGGGAGATGCTCAACTGCTTCCAGAAAGACACTCATGTTTCAAAGCCTAAGGAAAGCAGCAGGAGGAGAAGGGAGGAAGGGAAGGCGCTCACTAAAAGCCTGTGGAGTACACTGAAGAGCTGAGCGACAGAACAAAGCCTCATTTAAAAGGGCAAAGGAAACACTAGAAGGCTGTTAATGGTGAACTGAATATGATAAATTATTACTTAATTCACTTGTTTTCACTCCTTATTGTTATGCACAGTTAATTGGAGGGAACAAAATGCTGGGCCTGAATGGGGTGGGAGGTGGGAGCAATCCCAGGCTGGGAGCTTCTCCAAGACCACAAAGCCATCATGTAGGGATGACAAGCACTGGGCCAATCTCCCTCCCGCCTCCTGGGTGGCCAGGTCCCATTTACCCACATTCTGATCCTCCTCGGGCTGGATCTGACGACAGCCATGGGGGCCTAAGGGAGGGAGAAGCGGAGGGGTGGGCTGAGTGGCAGGAGGTCTCCCAGGCTCTGAACACCAACCTTGCCTCTGCTGGGCCCTGCTCCATGTCTCCCACCCTAAAGAAAGCCAGAAGGCCTCAACAGCAAATTTTGACTGATTTTTTTCTTACATTTCTATTTATTCCCTAAATTTATCCTGCGTTCCTATGAAATTATAAAACACTTAGTCGGGGAGGGAGGCAAAGGAAACAGAGAAATGAGTAAGACAGAGCTTCTGCCTTCACTCAGTGGAGAGGACAGATACAAGCACATTGAAACCATTGTGGGCCGCACAGAAAATAATCTAACACTTAATTTAAGACTGAGAATCTGATAGAGTCTGAGATTTTATTAATAATCCTGTGGCCAAAGGGAAAAGAGGCAGGCAAAACAAGCCTGACAACACCATCAGCAGAAAAAGAAATTTAGAAACATACAGAACTGCCACCGACCAGGATTTGACAAGTAATGATTGTATGACAATTAATTAGCAAGGCTTAAAGAGTTATGGTTACATGGCATGAGAGACAACATTAAAATGCTGAAGTCCACCTGCCTACAAGATAGTTTAACAAACAGTATCAAAAGACATTTTCCTAATTATAGAATCAGAAAAGGAGGGTTACAAGATATAACACAGGTCTAAGTTTGTCCCTTTTCCTAAACATGCAATCAAATTTATATGTAATGTTACATTTAAGAACTCTTCTCAACCTTCAGTTTTATCACAAGAAAAAGTTTTTAATTGCTACACTCCTTTTAGTGAAGCTTTTGTGTAAACAAGTGTAATCTCAAGAGAAAAAAACGTTTTCACAAGCCTGTTAATTAGAGGCTCATGGTCTCTCCTTGCATATATATCTTAAAGAAGACCCTGGAGTGACATTTCTATCACTACAGGGAGCTGGGTACCTTGGATAATTCTTACAGTTGAAACAACTAAAATGCTGTATTAAAAGCTGAAAAATTAAAACATTTAAAAATCTCTGAGGACTCTACGGATAAAGAGAAAACAGAAACCCTTGGATGGAAGAAAGTGTTAGAACCAGCTTTTACCGGGAGGCCAAGCCCTGGAGACCTCGTGCTACATTTGGATGGCTTCATGGGGTGTGAGGCAGGACAGAAAGCCTGGGCCCATTGAATGTGGGATGTGTAAGAGGAGTCTACTGGGTAAAGTTGGAGTACCAAGGGCTTGAACCTATCATATAAGGTGAACAAGAAATAAAATCTGTTTCTACAATCAGGCTGGTGGAAGCAAACACAAATCCTTTCTAGAGGAATTCCACTCTGATCAAGCCATAAGCAGTTCCCACAATAAGGTTTTAATAGCACTTAGCAGTTCATAACCAAAATCACAAAACATACAAGGAAATAAGCCACCGTGAATGAGAACCAAAGCAATAGGCAACAAAGATTTTAGGCACTAGAAGTATCGGACAGGAAGCTTGAGAATAGAAATGCTTAAAAAATGAGCAACAAGAGACTATAAAGAATGATCTTAGCAAATTTTTAAGTGAAACAAATAGAATATCTGAAAATTAAAACAATTTTTTAAATATATTTTTCTTGATTTCAGAGAGGAAAGGAGAGGGAGAGAGAGATATAGAAACATCAATGATGAGAGAGAATCATTGATTGGCTGCCTCCTGCACACCCCACACTGGAGATTAAGCCCGCAACCAAGGCATATGCCCTGATCAGGAATCGAACTGTAACCTTCTGGTTCATAGGTCGATGCTCAACCTCTATGCCACACTGGCTGGGCTGGAAATTAAAATATTTAGCAACTGCAATTAGAAATGTAAAACAGCAGAGTAAACACATTTGAAGCGAAACTTTTTAAACTGGATAATAAGTATAAGGAAATTAGACCAGAGCGCATCACAGAAACACAAAATGATACAAAATAAGAAGTGTGAAGAGACTTGTGGGAGATTAAGGCCTAAATAAATCCAATCAAAGTTCCAAAAGAAAATAGAGAGAAAGAGGAGAAAAACAGTCCAAATATATTAAACAATGGAGAAATTCCCAGAATTGTTAGAAAAACATCAATCTTCAAGTCCAAGAAGCTCTGTATATCCAAAGAAAGATTTTAAAAATTCTTTAATGAAAAAAATTTCAGAACATCCAAAGCAACCAGATTCTGAAAGTTGCCATAAAGAAAAGGCAATTTAATTGATGGTTGGCTCCTCAACATCAATAAAGGAATCCAGAGAGGAAGAAAATAAAGTGTCCAATGTTCTGACAGGGGGGGAAAGTCCGTCTAAAATTCTATGTTGAGAAAACTATCTTTTAAAAATAATGGTGGATACAGACAATTTCAGACAAAGCCTAAGAAAAGTTTATCACTAAAAGATCCTCACTAAAGAAAATTCTAAAAAATATACCCCAAGCTGAAGAAAAATTTTCCTAAATGGAAAGGCTGAGACCTATGAAAGGAAGGTGTGTAAAAATATGTTAATGTCTGGGTAAAGCTAAGCAAACATTGACTTCAAAATTAGTAACAGTAATGATAATAATAATGCCTAATTTAAGGGGTGAAAAAGTAGACTAGAAATAAAATACTAAATAACGAAGAGATTCAAGCATCCTTAGGCCCTTGTATTGTCTATTTCAGTAGGATTCAAGTGTTGATTGACTTTTAACTAGTGTAGGCATGTTAAACAAACTTGCAAAGAAATAGACATCTGCCATCAGCACGTTACAGTTTCCAAGATTATAGTTTATTTTACACAGCTCCTTGTTTTCCTCATTTGGAAAAACTCTAATCTCATCAACCACATGTTTACAAGCCTTCTGTAGAGCTGGCAACTGTTATTGCCCAGGAATGTCACTCCCTACCTGGTAGACAGATGCAAAGAGTGTAACTCTCTCCCCTCGTACCTTAATTATTTCCAAGAAGTAGTTCAGAAAAACAGACTGGAAAGTGGCTTCGAGTTATCTCTGATACCAGCTAAGAAAACCAAGGGGAACCAGTGCCTCCTGAGTCCAGGCAAGGGTGGTCGGTGTCTTTAGGGATCGGTCTTCAGTTCCTTTTTGTACACTTCATCCACAGTCCCCAGAAAGAGCAGCAGGCCATCTGACTTATGGCAGATTTATGAGGTCAAGTGCCATAATGACCATCCCGAGGTAAAGGATGAGGCCTGCAACAGGGCAATCTTCAGGGAGAATTCCAGCTCAAAAAACGAGGGACCAGGAGCAGCCCCATTCAATGTCAGACCTTCCAGGGAGTGGGATGAATCTGACAAGGGGTGTAAAGTGAGACAGCATTAACTCAGAGCCACGGGAACAAGGGTAAGACAAAATTACAGACTGAGGCCAACACTAGGCCCTGTTTGGGGCTGCAAGGGTCAAGAAGCCAAGCGTTCAGGAGGAAATGGTGACCCTGCTGCCTGATCTGTTGGAACAACACCTGGACCAGCTGAGGATGCAGAATTCCTGGAACTTTTAATGTTTTTCACAGAGCAAGAGGAAGTTAGCTTCACTCCCAACAAAGTGCACAAATTGTCCTGGCCCACAAAGACATCTTTTTTCTTAATGGTTTAATGGGCTCTGGGTAGATAGGTGAGCCTCTGACTTAAGTGGAGAAGTCTGAGCTTATATAATACAGCCCCACAGAGCTAATAAAGTAAGGTGAGGAGCTCCTTTAAAGTTGCTACTCCTTTATAAACGTAAAGGGAAATGAAAGAACCCTGTGGTTTGTTTTACTGGAACAAACGTTCCAAAAGGTTTGATTTATTAAAAGAAGGGGGTTTCTCTGAAAGTAGGGAAACAACAGAAATACTGCCTGAAAGATACAATGGTGAGGCATTATGTGGTTGCCTAAAATGTGTCCTGCTGCACAACAAAGATGGTTGATAGTTCAGGAGGGGATGGGAAAAAGGCAAGCAGCAGGAGTCAACGGCTCTGAGTCAAGGATCAAGCATTTTGGAAAGGAGCAAACATAGGCAAGGAGTGACTGAAATCCATACCAAATCCACACAATTCTGGGAAAACCCAAGTGGAGTCCTAGCAACCCTGTTATATTTGCATTGTGGCTCCGCCTCTTGCTAGGTTTGCACTGATTCTCTGGAAGCTGGGCTCAATAGAACCATATGACATTTTCCAGATACGGAACCACTTCCCACCTCACGGTCAAAAAGGAATGCGGTCCCCTGCATTTCTGTGCTTCCTTCTACTCTCCTTCCCTCACCTCCACAAATACAGCAGGGCCAACAGAAAGGAGACACATCTCACCTCTGCCAGCCCTATTCCAACTCCCCACTATTGTCCTCAATGCCCTCTCCCCCATTTCTCCCTCCATTGTCACCAAGCTTCTATCCAACAAGAGTTCTGCCAACAGCTTGGGACTATTCCAATCCCTTGCAGTGGTCGGCAAACTGCGTCTCGCGAGCCACATGCGGCTCTTTGGCTCTTTGAGTGTGGGTCTTCCTAAGCCTTAGGAGTACCCTAATTAAGTTAATAACAATGTACCTACCTATATAGTTTAAGTTTAAAAAATGTGGCTCTCAAAAGAAATTTCAATCATTGTACTGTTGATATTTGGCTCTGTTGACTAATGAGTTTGCCGACCACTGCCTTATAGTAATCCTGTGCAGAGTTTGAAAGAACAGCTACATTTTAAAGATATTTTATAAGTGATGAAAGGTAGCTAAGGGTTTATTTATTTTGTAATAAGTGATTTTTAGAAATGAGAAAACAGAACTTTGAATGGGTTAGATGGCTGGTTCAATGTCCCACAGCTAGAGGAAAAGCCAAGGCAGGATTCTAGCACCTGCTGACTCCAACTACAATTCCTAAAATAATTAGGGATCAATGGAGTCATAAAGGAATACGGGTATAAAGGAATAAGACAACATAGTGGTGTTTAAAAGCAATAGCTACAGCCCTAGCCAGTTTGGCTCAGTGGATAGTGTCAACCTGTGGACTGAAGGACCCCAGGTTTAATTCCCATCAAAGGCACATGCCGGGAGTTGTGGGCTCGATCCCAAGTAGGGGGTGTGCATGAGGCAGCCAATCAATGATTCTCTCTTATCATTGATGTTTCGATGTTTCTCTCTCTCTTTCTCTCTCTCTCTCTCTCTCTCTCTCTCTCTCTCTTTTTCTCTCTCTCCCTCTCTCTCCCTTCCTCTCTGAAATCAATAAAAATATTTTTTAAAAAATAAATAAAATAAAAGCAATAGCTACGTATTCTTTTGCACTACTGAGAGGTGGGGCCTGTGTCCCTTCCCTTGAATCTGGACAAGCTTGTGACTGCTTCGATCAATAGAAGGAGTTGGAAATGGTGCTAGGTCAAAAAAGGCCTGCCTGGTTCTCTTGGGATGCTCACTCTGGGGAAAGTCAGCCTCCATATAAGAGCACCAAGTACCCTGAGACTGCCATGCTACAAAAGCCCCAGCTGAGCTCCCAGCCAACAGCCAACATCAACCCTCAGCCATGCATGTGCAATCCTGGACAGCTAGCCAGTGGTGCCCTTAGGAGATTCCAGCCCCCAATTTTCAAGTGACCCCCCTGCATGCATGTCTTCCCAGCTGAGGCTCCAGATGCCATGGATCAGAGAAGTCACACCCATTGTTGTCCTGCCTGAATTCTTGACCTGCAGAACCTATGAGTACAATAAAATGGTTGTTGGAAGACAATCTGTTTTGGGGGTGATTTGTTATGCAGCAGTAACTGCAACAGACACATACAACCTGTGCATCTGTTTAAGTAATAAATTTCATATGACTTCCTCTAACAGCTTTTCAGGTTTCCCTTAACAGACCATGAGAAGGTGCCAGTTTTGGAGGATGTGCATAGAGTAAGCAAAGCTTCCCCCTCCTCTTTCAC
Source organism: Myotis davidii (assembly GCF_000327345.1). Lineage (NCBI taxonomy): Eukaryota > Metazoa > Chordata > Mammalia > Chiroptera > Vespertilionidae > Myotis > Myotis davidii. The sequence goes on along the minus strand of NW_006295816.1, from coordinate 7,824,666 downwards.
ACTCCTCACTCCAGCCAGATCTGCTTTCTGGAAAGAAGTGAACAGGCTATGTTTTCCACTCTAGAGCCACATTAACTTCTCTGAACTTACGTTCCTCCTCTATAAAATGAGAGCTAGCGAGAAATTCTCACTTCATGGATTTGATGGGTGATCCAGGAAAGTGAAGGTGTAAACCTGCTCTGGGAACTCATCAGCACGCTCTAAGGATACTCATTATGACTACCTACTGCCTTTTTCCCCTGCCCACTCCACAGTCCCTCCCTTGCCTTGCTGCCCAGTAGATATGGCCTGACTCTGCTGAAATAATTTTCCCAGCCCCAGCCATTAGCTCTACAGAGCCCACACAGCTGTCATCCTTCCCCTCTAGTTTGCACCTTTCCAATAAAAGCATTGCCTCTTTTGATTACAGGAGAATTCTCCACTCTAATTGACTTCCATGCATTAAAATTTTACTGAGATGATCTCAGAGGCTCCCAGGGGACAGGAGAAGTGCCTAGCATTGCCGCCCTTAGGGCTCTCATGCTAGTGGAGAATTTCTAAATCTGCTCTAAATTTTGGCAAGGCACCTTCTGGGGGATATAAAGAGTATCTCAACGCAAGAGAAGCACTCAATTTCTCTCTCACCCTAGGCACGCGAGGGTGAGGGCAGCTGGGTCCCACTGCCCTCTGCCACAGGGGGCAGAACAGGTCACAGACTTGGAGATCCGGGTACCTGCATTCCTTCCCCAACTCTGTTCATGCAGACACACACAAAGTGAGAGGTGTGGTGCCTGCCCTCCATTGCAATATGCCAACATTAGCTGGTGTAATCAGCACTGAAAGAGGTAAATTAGAGGAGGAGAGGAGCTGGGATTAGGGATAATCAAGCGAGGTTTCCTACTAGAAAAGAAACAAGTGTTAGGCCTTTGAGAACAGTCATAATAGTAAACACTTATATCCCACTTGCTTTGTGCCGAATCCTGCCCCGGGCCCTTCATGGACTTGAAGGCATTCATTCCTCACAACTCTTCGAGGCAGATTCTACTTTAATTCCCTTGAACAGATGAGAAAATCAGGGCATGAAAAGGCTGAGTAACTCCACTGAAAAAAGCTGAGTAACAGAGCTAGTAAATGACAGAGCCAGGGTGGGGAGCCAGAAAGTCTGACTCGCAGTCTGTGTTCTTTGTCACTGCGCTGTGTGGCCTTCCAATGAGAGGAGATGAGGAGGAAGAGGAAGGCCTTTGAAGCAGGAGACACAAAAGTGCAGAGATGGGATTCTGCTCTCTGCTTGGTGGTCAATCATGTCTTTCCTCTATCTGCCAGGCGAGGGGGGAAAAGAAATCATGCGTATGGTTTTAAATGCTTAAAACATTTCTAAAATGACAGGCTCAAAAATGTTATCAGTAATTACCTCTTAGAAATGGAAATGGGGGAGAGTGGAAGGAAGGGAGGGAAGCTCTTATTTTTACGCTCTCCAAATGTTAGAAAAATGTGCCTTGAATTACTTTTAGAATTCCATATTGTGAAATATGAACAAAGGAAAGACTCGCCTCCCCATACCCCACCACGGTTCCCCCAAGGGAAACAGCTGTCAAGAGGGGAAGCTGACCAGTCAGAGACAGTCCTTGGGCTCCAGAAGTGTGCAGAGATGATGAGCCTCTGCATCCTGTCTTCTGCCCAGAGGGAGCTGGGGACCTGCCCTCTGGCCAAAGGGCCCATCCTTCAGGCTCAGGATGCCAGGCTGGTCCCCTACCTCTCTTTTCTCTTCTCTGAGCTTACCCAGCTTTCCACTCACCACCATGTGTTTGCAACGATCACAAAAAGAGAACCACAGAACCATGTCTTGCAATTTTTAAAAATTGAGAACTTACAAAAATTGTGAAATTCCATATAAACACCTGGATTTCTTAGTTCTTTTGACCAAACTGAAAGATGTGGGCAATTCCACGTGTGCATTCTTACCAGGCACCTTGGAAGCTGAGTTGAGGTTGCCCCTTTTGACAGGACACACACTCCTTGCCTCCATCGTTGCCTTTGCCACGCCCCATTAAGGTCAATGCCATTTATATTGCTTCTGTGCTGTTGCTTTTCTTACAAGTGGCGGGCTTCCTTGGCTACATCCCCTGCTCGGTCCTGGTAAGTAGCTGAACCTGCAGTCTGTGGTTTAGACTGCAGATAAGTCCCAGTTGTCTCACAATTCTGTTCGTTCCAAGATCCTTGAGTGCAAGAACAAAGTTCAACACATCCTTTGCATTCCACACCTCCTCTATGGGTAAAGCTTTTCACTGAAGGCCTGATAAATTGATCTGTCATGGTTAAGTCACAGAGTAAAGACTTGGATTTCAATCTATCCAGGACTGGCTGAGGCCAAATCCTCCTCGCAGCTGAACGCTCAATCCTCCTCAAGAGTGCTCTGTGCTTTTATGCCTCAAAACACTGGTAGACAGGCACTGCTCTCCCCTAGGCTTATAGTTTTGCTAAATATAACTGATGACTTCTGCTATCTGTCTTTACAGACAATCTGCATATCTCTGGCTGATCTATCTTCCCCTCTTGACAGTCAACTTCCCATTACATCTTTCTCCTGCTCATGCATATTATATGAATAACTTGTGTATCAACAAAAGGGGAAATCCCTTTACCCTCTACCTGATTCATTTTAAATAGTAAAAATACCCTTAAAGTCACTGTGTCATGTAAAAACTCTTCCGCACCTTTCATCTCACTTAATCCTTACAGCAACCCCACCAGAGTGGTGCAGTCACTGTTTTAGAGATTAGGAAACCAATGCACAGATAGGTTAGGTGACTTGCCAAGCATCACACAGCCCATGTAGGACCTGACTCTAATCCCGTGACTTTTAAGGACAGGTAGAGTTGACTGATTCTCAGGACCAGGGATTATGCTGCACTTGGCCCACTCGGTCCCAGAAAAGGGTTACAATGAAAAGGGGAAAGAAACATTCATCTCCCAAGGCACTTTTCTGCCTTAGATAAACTGTGACTGTATTTGTTTGGGGTCATGTAACTCCCAAGTGCTTGGGGATCCACTTGTCTGGCCATGAGAGCAGAAGAAATATTTCTAAAGGGCTTTGTGAGGAGCAACAGACCCCAGACATGGGACACTCCTATGAGTCTTACTCATTGAAGAATTCAGAACCAAGACTACAAGAATCAGCAAAGGGAGCCCAACCAAAAGTGAATCTCAAATGTCACTTAAAGGCACTGAACCAAAACTGTGTCTCACCTTTCTCAGCCAAATCATGTCTCAAAGTTATGCTGACTGTTTTAACCAGTTCAGCCTGCTATAACAAATACCATAGACTAAGTAGCTTAAATAACAATCTATTTCTTACAGTTCTAGAGGCTGGGAAATCTAAGATCAAGGTCATTTCTTACTATTCTAGAGGCTGGTGAGAGCCTCCAGTGTCTGGTGAGAGCCCACTTCCTATTTTGCAGACGGCCACCTTCTTGCCGAAGAGGGAGAAGTGGGGGCAGTAGTGATGGGGAGAGAAAGCTCTATGGTCTTTTCTTATAAGGGGACTAATACCATCATGAGGGTTTCACCAAATTACCTCCCACCTCCTAATACCATCATTGTGGTGGTGGTTAGGGCTTCAACACACTAATTTGAAGGTAGAGAGACAAACATTCAGTCCATAAAGCTGACCCTGGATTCCTTTTCCTCCCTCTAGAATTATTAGCATCCAAATAAATACTTTTATACTAAACAGGAGAGGAATTAATTTCACTAAAATAATCAAGTCATGCATTGATCATAAAACCAGGCCAATAGAAGCTTTTAGTCACTAAATGAGATTTCATAAAATTATAGGGAAACACTCTAAGTCCAGAAGACATAGAGGTCTGAAAAAAAATCTATATATTCAAAGAAAGAAAAGCTCAAGTGTCAACACCTCTCAGAACACTATTAATCTTAAATTATAAGATTCAACAGGTAAATGTTTGGATGAAATATGTTTGAAAAGCCAAAATGTCCTCCAGGACCACAGCAGGAAGAACAGGAGCCGTTGCACCCTCGTTGGCAGCACATGTAGTGGAGAGCAGGTGGATAAAGGGCTGATACACAGAGAAAACAGTCAAAGAGCAGAGTGCAGCAGCACCCATATAGCATTATCCAGAGTAGGGGGTGCCTAGCAGATACGATATTTTAATCAACTTGGAAAGTCTGACCTTTTCAAGAACGGGTGCATCCGGCTGTCAAGCTCCATGACATCAGCCATCAGTTATCCAATTAAATCCCTTTGTAGGAGTCCCAGACTTCATGGTTAGGTGGCTTCCAGGAGACATTTTTCCTAAAGGTGGACTCTAGAAGCTTCCATATGGACCTAGTTCTCTTGGCAATTTTGTTGTTCATTATCAATGAATAAATCAACATAAGCCTGGCATGGGCTTTCAACATGAGGCCTTACCTTTGAGAAAATTAAAGCCCTTAGAAGGTAATTTCCCCAGAATCCCACAGTTACATCTACCCACCTGTTGGCATCTGCATTCATAGTCACTGCCTTCTGTCCTATAGCAAGTTGCAAAGATGGCCACAAATTCTTCCCTTCCCAGAACTCATGTCCCATTGCAATGTAATTATGCAGCTTCTCCCATTAGGAGGTGGAATCTATTTCTCTAACTCTTGAATATGAGCTTGGCCTTATGACTTGCTTTGGCCTGTAGGACATTAGAAAATGTGATGCAAATGAAGGCTTCAGAAATATTTGCACATTACGTTTTGCCTTCCCTTGCTAAGCTTGGAAATCAGAGACCACCATGTGAACAAGTTCAAGCTAGCCTTCAGCAGCCAAGAGGCCATGTGGGAAACGAAGAGGCACCCCAGTTGGCAGCCAGATAATTGCCAGATAGATGAAAGGCACATGAGTGCCAATCAGATGATCTGAGATCATCCAACTTCCAGCCAATCCACCAGCTGACCACAGCAAGCCCAGGAAAGATCAGTCAAGACAGCCCACATAAGAACCAATCATCCCGCTAAGCCACTAAGTTTTGGGATGGTTTGTTATGCCACAAAAGCTAACCATACACCCCTCTTTACTTTGAATGGACTCTCCATGGTCCTGTCTAGAGCCAGCCCCTTCACATGCATACATGTCTCATCCCCTCTTGTAGCTTTAGAAACACCATTTCATCATTTCTCCCTTTTTTCTTCTGCAACAAAAATGTTTTCCACTTTAATGAATCATTTCTATCTACCAGGTTGCAAACATGCTGTCATTTACTCATGTTAAAAAAACAAAATAGAAAAACTTTCTTCTGACTCCACATCCCCTGCCAGTTTCTGCCCCAATTCTTTACTTCCCTTTGAAGCAAAAGAGGTGTCTATTCTTGCTTTCTCCCATTCCTTTCCTCCTGTTTTCTCTAAACCCATTCAAATGAGGCTTTTGCCTCCATCCCTGTAACAAAACTTTTCAGGTTAAGTCACCAGTGATGTCCAAGTTATTAAACCCAATGACTATTTCCCAGTCCACATCTTTGATAACTTAGCTGCAGAAGACACAGTTGATCATTCTCTCCTTTCATATACACCTTTTTTCATATACACACCACACTCTTCTAGTTCCCCTTCCCACCTCTTTGGCAGCTCCTACTCAGTCTTCATTTCTGTGTCCTCCTATTCTCCCCATGTTAGTGCCCTGGGACTCCATCCTGGGAGAATCATCCCTTACTCCTCTTTCTTTCATATCACATATCCAATGCATCAAGGTAAATGTTGGGTCTACCTTCGAAGACAATCAGTCTTAACACTTCCTTTGCTTCCACCTAGGTGTAAGTGACCACCCATTCCCACCTCAGTTATTGCAATGGTCTCATAGCTGATCTTCTGCTTCCACCTTTGCCACCCAATTTATAAAATAAATACATTAAATGTCTATAAAGGGATGGGGAGGGAAGGATTTTCATAATCCCCTTCTCAAGAAAGAGAAATTATTTGCTTTAACAACCTCCTCCCATAAATGAGGGAGTTTCACTGTGATTACTATGAACTTCCCACTTTCCTAAGAGTTGGTTCACTTTATACATCTTTTATTTACATGTATTGCTTTTTAAGAAACGTGGCTGCAGTGCTAAGGAGAGGAAGAACAGCCAGTTACATCAGCAGCTGGGTTTCTCACAAAGCTCAGAGAACAGTATTTGTGAGCCAGCCCAGCCTTTCCATGATTCAAGTCTGGGACAAGCAGATGCAGCTCTCATGAGGAAACCTCACTCCTCTTTGTGGGAAGGAGCTGGGCCAATGATCTGGAGCCAGGGTTGCATCGCTGCTAACGAAAAACACAGCACGTTCAAAATGCTTTCATGCCTAGTGGGCCCTATAGGCTCTTCTAGAGTACAATTAAGGAGTTCTTTATAAAAAAATAAAAAAAATAAAAAGCTTTTTGATAATTGGTCCTGGGAAAAGGTCACTTTAAGTGAATCTATTTAAATGGGAAGCAAGAGCTTATAGTAAATAGTGTGAACTGGGGCTTTATCTTTAAAAGAATTAAAAATTATGATAGTGAATTTCTTTTATATTTAACCACATTTTTTTAAAATATATTTTATTGATTTCTCACAGAGAGGAAGGAAGAGGGACAGAGAGCCAGAAACATCGATGAGAGAGAAATATCGATCAGCCGCCTCCCGCACATCCCCCACTGGTGATGTGCCCGCAACCCAGGCACACGCCCCTAACCGGAATCGAACCCGGGACCCCCCAGCCCGCAGGCCGACGCTCCATCCACTGAGCCAAACCGGCCTTGGCAACCACATTTTTATTATAACTGCAACTGTGAACTCATTTTTAGATCACAACAGTGAATCAAGACATGTTTTGGGAATGCTTTTTTCTGGAAAAAAAATTTGTAAGATAGCATAATATGACACCTGTCACTTCTCATTTGACCTTCACAGAAAGGTTGTAAAGAAAGGAAATTTTGCAAAATAGTCAAAGGCTTTATCTCTTTTCCCCAGGACCTTCTAATGTTTTGAATTTCTAATCATCCCTTCCTGAAGCCTCCAGTATGTCATCATCTATGCTGATTCTCTTTCTCTCAGTTGTGACCAAACTCTGCCAAACCTTCATTTCTTGGAGATTTCCTAATAATTATTGAATCAGTCCTCCACCATCACTTTCATTACCTTAGTAAAATCCCACATCTTTTGCAAGATTGGCAAATTACTTTGCAACCGGTTGGCATAGTAATCACAGTGAAACATCTGACACTATTGTTGGGGGAAGATGGATGCCAGTGTTAAGCCAGAGGGAGGTGTGAAAGGGGGACTAGCTTTATAAGAATTTCAGGTTGGGGTGACCTTCATTTTGAGTATTTCTATAGTAAGTACTTTGATAATGAGGCTCCCTTGTGCTCACGAACAGGAGTTAGCACTGCAGTTTCTGGGTAAAAGGACTAAACAGGGAGAAGTGTGAGTGGTCCATCCCTCCTAAAGGTGGTCACCTGCAACCTATGTGATGCTGGCTGAGGACCGAAAGGTCCATCCAGGCTGTGGTTTCCAGACCCTGTGTGTTTAAGCCTTAAGGCTGTGTTCAACACCTAAAGCTAAAGTACTGAAAAACAAACAAAGAACAATACCCCACAAATATTTGCTTCATGACTACTGCCATCTGCAGAGGTTAAGCTTCGGTTCTGATTTTACTGTCCACATGACAACCAACTGCAGGGGGGTTGTTGCAGTTTCTGACTTGGGAAGGTTTTTCCATTTATAACCAGCTACTTCCAATCACACCTGAGTTTATGTTAATGGGGTGATTTTTGGTAAGTCCCTAGATAGTCTCAGGGTGGGGGATGGTTGACAGGGAGTACCAACCATGTGATTAGAGGGTTGGGACTTTCGGCCCCACCCTCTGACCTCTGGAGTCATCACTAAAGGCCAAAGATTTAAGCAATCACGACTCCATAATGAAGCCTCCACAAAAAGCCCAAGGACAGAGTTCAGAAAGCTTCCAGGTTGTCACCGACCGGAGGTGCTAGGAAGGTAGTGTACCTGGACAGGGCATGGGAGCTCCACACCCCTTCCCCCATACCTTGTCCTATGCACCTTTTCCACCTGGCTGTTCTTTATAATTGCATGCTTTATAATAAACTGCTAAATCCTCATCTTGTGCAGTAGGAAGTCAACAGATGATTACTAACTCTGAAAAAGAAGATAAATATAATCATGTCATTTAGAGATATGGAATGAAATAAATCATAAAAGCCTGTGAAAGTAAGTGGAAGTGGTAGCCTCTGGGGAGGGGAAATGGAGAAGAGGGGGCTGGTGTTTCCCAGGAAGTCCTATAGAGCTATCTGACTTTAATAATGTATAATTTTAAGATAAAAACTGAAAAAATAAAAAATATAATACAAAGAGAAGTTCTAGTATTTTTTTCTTGACCTCAATTTTTTTAAGTTTTTAAAAAATATATTCTTTTATTGATTTCAGAGAGAGAGAGAGAGAAACATCAAAGAGAGAGAAACATTGATTGGCTGCCTCCTGCACATCCCCTACTGGGGATGGAGCCCACAACCCAGGCATGTGCCCTGACCAGGAATCAATCTGTGACCTCATGGTTCATAGGTCAACCCTCAACCACTGCACCACACTAGCGGGCTTGACCTTAACTTTGAAAACATTGCCCTGGCAGGTCTGGCTTAGTTGGTTGAGTGTCCTCCCATGCACAGAGAGATTGCCAGTTCAATTCTTGGTCAGGGCACATGCCTGGATTTGGGATCCCCAGTAGGGAGCATGCAGGAGGCAGCTAACTGATCAATATTTCTATCTCTCCCTCTAAAATCAATTTTTTAAAGTTTTATTTCATAAAAGAGAGGGGGGGCAGTTTAGTCTTTTGAGTCAGAGACCACAATCACAGTACATTTGGGATTTCAAATTTTTATTTAAGAAGCGGAAAATTCTCAATCTGGGGAAGAGGCATAAAAGAATCATAAAGCAGGGTTGCCGAGAAGGGATACATGTGGCTTGAAGAAAAACCACTGTTCATTTGAGAATCACTAATATTTATAAGAAACAAAGAAGATAGAGTCAAGAGGTTGGTTTGTGGTTCTAGGTCTGCCACTTACTCGTCTAACAAAGCACTTGGTCTCAATTTCCTGTTGAATAAGAGGGCTGCACTTGATGGTCACCAAGATTACAATTAAGTCTGAAAATTATTTTATGTTCTCCCAATACTATTCTGAATAGCAAAAACAGGTCAGACTGATCTAGACAAGGTAACTTTTTTATCTTTAAAATAGAAATAAGAACATTTTAGAAAAAAAATATTTGGTCTTTGAGATTTACAAATTAAATAATACATAATTCTATTTGTTGAATAAAATTAGTATACTGGCTATGGCTTCTTTACATGCAAATGCCATGATGTTTTTATTTGGGCTCCCTGCCACCAGCTTCCCGGCTTCATAAATTCTATTTAAGATGCTGTTTTCTCTTCCTGATCTCTATGTGGCTTAGAAAAAGGAAGTATGCTTAAGTAATAAGTGATGATCCTCATCTCTTACTTTTGCTTATGTTCATTTCTATGGTTTCTACTGCAATTATGTTTCTTTACTAAGGATGGCTAAAAATGTATCTGCAGTAAGAGCTTATTAATGCAAAGGTAAATGCTTGATTAGCTGCAATTAGAGACCCGTGAAAATAAATACCAGGTGACAATTTGCACTGATCATCAAAGAGCACTAATGGAGGTGAGAGGGAGCATCCTTTTCTTTTAAAAAATAACCAGATAACAGAAAGTTCTCAATAATGTCACCACTTAGAGAAAACCACCTTTGATAGACTGCATCATTAACAGTGTCTTCCAATTCTCCTTTTCTTGGCAGATATCGCAAAAGTCGCTATATCTGAGACATCTTCGAAGGCTTAGCACACATACAAACTCACATACACCAACTCTGTATGTGCCATAACTAGACTATGGAGGAAACACGGTCCCTGCCAGAAATGAGGCAGAGAGGAAGCAAGGAGAAGGAAGTTCCCTGGCTTCCTTTCTTTTTCTCCAATCCCCTGGGAGTGCCCCCCATTGGCTGAACCTGCCAGAGGCCAGCTGACATGGGGGTCTGGAAAATGAAGCTTGCAGGGGGCAAGCCCCAGGCAATCATTGGAGGGACAGGGCGAGGCATAAAGCACAGGATCAGCTCGGCCCACCCTTCATTCTCGTCCTCCAACCCATACCTCAACGCTCACAGAGTCACTCTGTGCTTCTACCTGCCTGCCATGAAGGGCTCCAATATAACTGACTTACCACCAGGTGTCTGGCTTATCCCTCAAGGGAATCATGTCATAGGAGGGGCTAAGCATTGGCCTTTGCTGTTGTCATATTGTCCCCTAAACAGTGGCAACAGCCAGAACAATCTTAGTGACAAAATGACTATGCCTGGCATAAATTCCTAATGTCATGGCCACTTCATACATTCAGTGAGCAACTGTGTGGCTGAAAAAAGGTACCCAACTTAGATCCACAGGACGGTCACCTTGAGAGATCAAATCTAAAGGGCAATTGTCCATGTTCCCCAGAGAACCTGAGCTCGTTATATCCACAGCAGAAAGCCCACTCCTGTATGCCTCCTGGATGTGGCTGTCCTCCTTCCTGTCTCCCTGTCCCTGCTTTTTCTTGTGCTTCCTGAGACTACCCCCTAAATAAACCATTTACACCAAGACTCGCCTCAGAACTTGCTTTCTGGAGGAACACAGACTAACACAGACGTGCATGTATTAGATTATCCTAGCAATTGTACTGTTCACATCCTCTAAGCAGCAGTTCTCAAATCTCATTTCATATTGTCATAAACTAGAGAAAAATAACATCAAAATTTCTTGGAATTGCCATATTTTTTAAATCCAGATTTAATGAGAGACTTTATTTGGAAAGGATTACTGCAAGGGGGGGGGGAGGGGTGGGCGGGACCTTCCAATAGGTGGAGGAGGTCTACTGCATAGGGAGCTCTGACCATACATACCATCTCCAGTGTTAGGCAAAAAGAATTTTTCATTTACAGTAGAGAGGAGTAAACAAGACTAGAAAAAACTAGAGTGACCTGGTGGGATAGCAGGTCAGAGAATGTTTAACTCTGAGGTCAGCCTTTTCTCAGGAGCGGTTAAGGAGTTAGCTGTGTACTGGCTCTTGCTGAGAGTGGGACCAAACTCAGGGACCTGCAGAAGGAGAGGATCTTAACCAAAGTTTGGTTAACCAGCATTTTGTCCTGATTGCTCACTGGAACAAGCAGTTCAGCTAATTATTTATGAAGCCAAGAATGGGAACTTCAAGGGTCTGTGTCTGGCCTTGTCATAGGTAAATGAGGGGGCCTACACCTAAGTCATATGGACAACGATGGTTCTTTGCAGTGTCTTTTCCAGAACACAGACAAGGCTGTGTGTGTGTGTGTGTGTGTGTGTGTGTGTGTGTGTGTGTGTGTTTCTTAACTGTCACTGTTTTCCAGGAACACAGGGCTCAGATAAAATTCAACATTGTCAAGAAGGAGCCTAGACAACAGTATTTTCTAGAAGGTCCCCCAGGTAATAGATTATAACAGACTTGAGATAATCAGAGTGTGTGGTCCTTATTCAGATTCTAATTCAAACAAAGTGATTTTTTAAAATGACATTTATGAAACAGTTGAAGATTTTAATACTGAATCTTTGATGAAGTTAAGGAATTACTGTCATTTTAGGTATGACAATGATATTGTACTAATGAATTTCTTTTCTTTTATTGTACTAATGAATTTACTTTAAAAATGATTATGGTATTGTGGTTATGGTCTTTAAAGACAGCTCTTATTTTTTAGAGCTATTCACCAGAGGAAATATTTATAGATTAAATGATACGGTTTCTGGAATTTGCTTCAATATGAAAAGGGGGAAAGTGGGTGGGAAATTTGTTGGTCATGAATTGTTGAGTGTTGAAGTTGGACGGTGGGTCATGTGAGTTCATCAGAATAGTCTATTTTGCATGTGTTTGAAATAAAAATGGTTTTCTAAAGGAGCTCCCAAATAGCTTTTAATATGCAGACTGTTATAAACTGCTTTTCATAGTCCTACTTTTTGTCTGCTCAATCGTCAAAACCAGAAAGAGGTTTGCCATGACTACTACATTTCCATCTATTTCTCCTTGTATTTTCTTCAATGCTTGATTTACATATTTCATTATTTACCATTTGTCACACTAAGGTTTATGAAAGATTGCCTTTTTTCTTTAAAAACTGATATATGCCCTTGGCAAAAGCAAAGAAAAAATCAAGGAATATATAAAGGTATACAGTAAAAAATAGGTCCCCCTTTTGTCTCAGATTCCTCTCCCCAGTGTCAGCCACAACTACCAATTTCTTCTGTCTCCACTGAGGAACAGTCAATGTGTATGTGGACATATGCATGTACATACGTACATATACTTGAATGTCCTTTTTTATATATCTTTGGGACCCCAGTATTTTATACTCTGTTAGATCCTTGCATTTATCATTTCAATCTTATACAGAAAATTGCTTCAATCAATGGAAAATTGTACAGTAGCAGAGCCTGCATCATTACTGATCCTTTTTCTATGAGCTATTTTATAATTCTGCAAATTACCCATAACTGATAACAATGCAGAATAATTCCTATCAATTTACATGCAAATCGATTCTGTCAGATGGAGAGATATCCTTACCCACTCGTGGAAAAAGTTTTGCCCCCATCCAAGCATTCGCTGTAACATTCCTTTACTCCATGTGATTTGTGCTTCCTTGACTTCTCCTTTGAACTAACCATGACATCGGCCTAGTTCCTTCATTGGAAGCAAAATGAAATCTTCAACTAATGTCCATTTTATACCTGCGCGAAAGTCATGATTTTGCTTTTTATTTTTTATTTTTAAAATATATTTTTATTGATTTCAGAGAGGAAGGAAGAGGGAGAGGGAGAGAGACAGAAACATCAACGAGAGAATCATTGATTGGCTACCTCCTGCACGTCCCACACTGGGGATGGAGCCTTCCCACAACCCAGATATGTGCCCTGATCTGGAATCAAACTGTGACCTCCCGGTTCATAGGTTGACACTCAACCACTCAGCCACACCTGTTGCGCCTTTTTTCTCTTTTTTTAGAATGATTCTTTAACAATACTCATTTAGCAAACAGGCTGAGCATACAATTCACTGGATGTGAGGAAAACTCAATTTTATTTTTGCCTCTCATTGCCCTGTGTGAATAACTGTCTAGAAGTATCAATAACTGACCTGTACCAATGATTTGATTCAAGAATGGCTCAATAAATATTCCTCTACTTGTATTTTTAAGTCAAATGTAGTTACACTTGTAGGATGAATTTATAAAAGAGGAACTGCTAATTCTACTCTCCAGAAAGATTATACTGATTTACCCTCCCACTAAGACTGTATAAAATCATGGGTTTTCCACCTTCTCTGAACACTGTACATTATCAAACTTTTAGATCTTTTTCAACCTGGTAGATGGAAAATGAAATCTAATTTAAGTGTTTCCTTTATTATGAATGAAATTAAGTTTATTTTCAGACAATGTAAGCCATTTTCTTTTCCTGTATGTAAGCTGTCTGTTTATATCCTTTGCCTATTTTGTTTTCCTATTGTGCTATGGTATTGTTCATAGTCACTTAGAAGCTCTCCTTCTATACTAAGGAAATTGGCTCTTTGTCGTGTGTCGCAAATACGTTTTTCTACAGAGGGGTCAGGGCAACCATGAAGAAATGACACAAGGCAAGCATAGTACAACTCAGTGGGTTCAGGATGTGGCTGTGTGGAGAAAGGCTGCCTCTCTCACATCTCTTCCTGCCCTCCAGATGTGATTGAGCTGTTACCTTCTAATTCACAGCAGATCAGCAATGAAGATCTAACAGGAGTGCAAGAAAAAGGGTGCATTGAACAGTCACCATGGAAACTGCCCCTCCCACAGCATCTACCATTCAAAAGCTTCTGCAGGCATTCATGTACAACAAATTAGCAAAGGAAGATTTACAGACTCACAACCCTAATTTTGAATGCACTTTGAAGGTGTTTAGAGGCATAAAGAATGCCTGTGGTTTTTGTAGGGCGATTACTAGGGGAAAATTGTCTTCAGTTCCAGCTTCTGCAGAGGATAATTGGTCAAAACACTGGAGTGTATTTTGTTTTTGCTGTACTTTTCCTTCCTTCCCAACCTTGTGCTGGTGATTGCCGGTCCGTCGTGTTGCTGATCTCAGAAGTGCTTTGTATTACTGGGCCTTAAGCAGAAGCTCTTAAAGACTACCCCTGGTCTAGCCTTTAGTGGAAGCCCATGCTCCCTGAAGAAGTTGAGCTGTGAATCTGGGTGGGAAACGGTGTGCAGGGGACAAGTGAATTCTCTTTGTAGGTCAGAGAAGAAGTCAGTAAAAGCAGGAGGGGTTCTGCAAGGTGAAGGACTGTGACTACTGTTGAAAGCATCCAGGTTGGTGATAGAACCTGGTCAATGATGGCAGGTGATCTTAGGGAGGTCGGGCCTGGACACTGGGATTTCTAGCTGTTACACAAAAAGCCCAGTCCCAGAGGCCTGTTCACTTTCAAAGGACACTGGGCATCTCAGCCGTAACCAGTGTAGCCTGAGGATTGTTGGTGCCTCCAGTATATGACCCCTGGGATTGATGAGTAACCTTAGAGTGGGTTACAGTAGCCAGAGAGCCTTAACAATGACTGAGGTTTACTTTTCCATCATTTTGGTTGGCTGTGAGCTCAAATTATAATTAATTTTAACAATCTAATATGACACCCTATATAATAAAACCCTAATATGCAAATTGACCCAACAGCAGAACTACCAGCAGAAGGACCGATTGCTATGATGTGCACTGGTGACCAGTGCACTCCCACAGGGGGAGCGCCGCTCAGCCAGAAGCCAGGCTCATGGCTGGCGAGTGCAGCGGCAGTGGCGGGAGCCTCTCCCACCTCCACAGAAGTGCTAAGGAGGCAAGCAGACATCCCCCAAGGGGTGCCGGACTGCAAGAGGGCACAGGCCAGCCTGAGGGACCCCCCACCTCCCATGCATGAATTTCATGCACCAGGTCTCTAGTCTTTACATATCAGTTTGTGGGATAATATTCCCACCCACTGTACTTCTGTGGCCTGGCATTTTAGGAAGCCTCACTCAGTTCAGCTCCTGTATAAAAGTCCCACAACAAAAAATTACATTTGTGATTTTAGGGGGTCAAATAGATTTCTTAAAAAGGTACTTTGGTTGTGGCATTTTATCAGCAAGAAATATGTATTAAATTTTAAGGTCTGACTTGTCAGATTAGAGCCTAGAGAAGGTCCCAAATCAAGGATGGCCTGAATGGTTCTCTACTGCCCTCCAGTGGATAAATTAGACAAAAGTTGAAACATTTTTGGAATGGAAAAGAGACTGGTTTGTATTTCTAATACTGTAAAAAATATAGACATGTAAAAATATATACAGAAAGAGATAAAAGAATGAACGGCTATTTTTTCCCAGTGTGTTAAAAACTAAATGCACTGTGGAATGATGAGCCATTTAATACCATGCCTTCTAAGACTGTATTAAAGAGTTATAAGGAAACCCTAAAGAACCTTAGAGAACCATTAGTTATAAGGAAACTAGTGGCTCAGTGCACAAAATTCATGCACGGGGGAGGGGGGTGTTCCTCAGCCCAGCCTGCACTCTCTCCAATCTGGGACCCCTCAAAGGATGTCCTACTGCCGGTTTACAAGGATCGGGCCTAAACCGGCAGTCGGACATCCCTCTCGCAATCCGGGATTGCTGGCTCCTAACCGCTCACCTGCCTGCCTGCCTGCCTGATTGCTCCTAAACACTCTGCCTGCCCGCCTGCTCACCCCCAACTGCCCCCTGGCTCTGGCCTGCTTGCCCCCAAATGCCCCCCCACCAGTCTGATCACCCCCAACTGCCCCCCCCCCGCCACTGTCCTGATCACCTTCAACTGACCCCAAATGACCCCCCTGCTGGTCTGCTTACTCCCAACAGCCCTGCCCCCAACCAGCCTGATTACCCACAACTGCCCTCCCCTCTTGGCCTCTAACCACCTCTACCTCGGCCCCACCACCAAGGCTTTATACAGAAGAATGTCCGGAAGGTCTTCTGGAAGGTCTCCCAGTCTAATTAGCATATCACCCTTTTATTAGTATAGATTATGCACCTTCTCAATTTCTCCACAAATCTGATTGATATCATGACCAGCTTGCACTAAGAAGTTTATTTATTTAGCACTTCTGCATTAAGTTTCTATTCTTTTTAAAGTTGATCTTTTTAAAAATATTTTACTTATTTTTTTTTGAGAAAGAGAGAAACATCAATTTGTTGTTCCACTTACTTATACATGCATTCGTTGAATCTTGTATATGCCCTGACCAGAGATTGAACCCGCAACCTTAGTGTATCAGGACAATGCTTTAACCAACTGAGCTACCTGGCCAGGGCTAAAATTAATCTTTAAAGTATCCAATTGAGTCCAGCTGGTGTTGCTCAGTGGTTGAGCATCGACCTATGAACCAGAAAGTCATGGTTCAATTCCAGGTCAGGGCACATGCCCAGGTTGTGGGCATGATCCGAAGTGGGAGACATGCAGGAGGCAGCCAATCAATGATTCTCCCTCATCATTGATGTTTCTATTTCTATCTCCCTTCCTCTCTAAAATCAATAAAAAATATGTTTTTTAAAAATCTCTATATGTAAAAGCCTAAGTGACTGTTATGACTGGTTGACCGAATGCCTGGTCAACCAGTCACTATGATGACACACTGACCACCAGGGGACAGACACTCAACGCAGGAGCTGCCCCCTGGTGTTCAGTGCGCTCCCACAGCCAACCTCCTGCGGATGGCCAACTCCCGTGGTCCCTCCCCCTCCTCGCCCCGCCTCCCCCGCCTTGGCCAGCCGCCTTGATCAGCCCCTACTGATCGCTGGCCAGGCCAAGGGACCCCATCCATGCACGAATTTGTGCACCAGGCCTCTAGTAAATAAATAAAAAATAAAGTATCCAATTGAATGCATTAATCACTAGCAGACAGTAGTAGTTACACACCAAGCCTCTACATGATTTTGTGTTTTTAAACACATTTTTAAAACCTATTAATTTCTCTAAATAATTAAAACAAAAGAACACTAAAGCATTCATGCTCACCCCCACTCTGGTGATAGCAAGTCTGCAAGGCCATACCTGGTTACCTTCCCTTTGCTCACTAAGCAGATTGATTGTGGAGCCAGAAAACATGTATTTAAAGCATGAGGGCAATCTGTAAAAAGGCCTGATCACAAGTCTTTCTCCAGGCTATTGAGAAAAAGGGAGAAGGCAAGAACCAAAGATAAGACATTTCAAGCTGGTTTGAAAACTTTAAAAAGTGATGAAGCCTATATTACATAAAATTTATGAGACAACCTACTCTAGGAAATTATAACACTAGTAATGTTTCCTGAACCAGGTGATGATTAAAAATAATACCTAAAATATATTGATGATTTCCCACATCTAAGTACTGTGCTAAGATTGTTTCATTTACCTTGAGATAGGTAATGCTTTTATTCCACTTTACAGATAAAGAAACCTAAGTTAATTATTTGCTCAAGTAACTGGCAGAGGGAAGGACCAACCTCCAGAGCAAGATTTAACAAGAACAAGCCTGGTTTATTTGGAAACAGAAGCCTTCTAGAATTCATATTTGCTTTTATTTTTCAAAAATACATTTTTATTGATTTCAGAGAGGAAGGGGAGGGGGAGGGGAAGGAGGAGGAGGGAGGGAGGGGGAGAGACAGAGAGAGAGAGACATCAATGAGAGAATCAATGATCAGCTGCCTACTGCCACACACCAGGGATGGAGCCCAAACCCAGGCATGTGCCCTGACCGGAAATCAATCCATGACCTCTGGTTCACAGATGGATGCTCGACCACTGAGCCATGCCGGTCTTGCTTCATATTTACTTTTAAATTTTACTGCATTTTTATTTAACATGGGTGTGCATTTTTTTTGTCAGAATGTCAAAAGTTTTCATGTTGTCGTTAAGCAGAGTTCTACAAATCTGAGAACAATATAATAGGTGTCAAGCCTTCTTACATTTTGAATAGAGATGCCAATCTTTCTATGCAGGAAACGCCAAGAGGAATTCTAACAGGATAAGCCTCCTGGCAGTTACAGAGGAGAAGACAAAGAATTAAATGGAGATTGATGAGGCTGGTGGTGGAAATATCTCTGTAGAGTTGTGAAGGTACTCTGACATTTCCCCTCCTTGTGGAGAAGGAAGGATGTATTAGTTATCTATTGCGGCATAAGAAATTACCCTACCATCAGGACACTTCCAACAGTAAACATCTATTATCTCATACACTTCCTGCAGATCAGGAATGTAGGATCAGTTTGGCTGAATGGTGCTGACTCAGAGTTTCTCAAAAAGTTACAGTTGAGATGTCATTTGATGAATCAAGCTGAGGTCACATGGACACATTCTTGCTGTAAGAAGGCTAGAAAAAAAGAAGTGAGTAACTGTCTTTTTCATTTTCCGTAAGCAGTGCTCACCACCACCAAGATACATAGTGGGGAACTCCTCCAACACAGAAAGAGAATTCAAATGATGAACAGCAGTAAATAAAACCACAAAAATGTCAAAGAAGTCATTCTTTTAGCTGCCCAACACCAATATAACCACCACTTTCAATGTTTATTATGTCCAAAAAAAAAGTTGTCACTTAGAATATTGCAGCTATCCTTCATACAATCAAAGGTGTACTCACTCTGTCACCCTCTGAGGAAGTCGATCCAATGTTTCATCAGTTACCACATCCATCCATCCATTTCTAAGTTTAGAATCTCAAGGTGGTGATATCCATTCCTCTGTAACTTAGGGACTAAATAACAAAATTTACCAATAATAGCGCGCCCTACAGACAATGGTGAAGTAAAAGGTAAAGAAAGAAAATAAAAGTTAAAACATATAAAAGTATACATGATCTATAATAATAAAAGCAATAATAATATGCTAATTAGACCGGACAGCCAAAAAGACCTTCTGAACGAAGCCGGGGCCGCGAGGGCCAAGGCAAGCCGCCGCAACTGCGAGGGCCGAGCCCCTTGCATCAGTTTCATGCATCAGGCCTCTAGTCCGTTAATAAAGGAAATACAAATAGAGATGAAGCTCTCATTTCTTTCCCTGATCATGAGGATTTTACCTCCATTATGACTTCCTTGCTTTACCAGCCATTCTGTTTCCTTTACTTTCAACTAACACCTTTATTTCTAAGGAATCTGAGTGTCCGATTTCTAAGGAATCTGGGTTTATGTATACCAGCAAACCTATTTCTGCTTGGTTATCAGGGTTAATCACTCCCACCAATACCATAACCTTGTTCTTCTCCTTCTCTTGACTATCCAGTGACACAAGACATACAAAATAAATAGCAGACTCAGCTCCAAATCAATGGAACCACTGTTCAGCCTTTGTTTGAAGAATTCCTTTCTTTAGAATATAAATGTTCCACATTCCCTCCTGCCATGAGACTGTTCCCTCTCCTTACCTAGTTAACTCCCCAGATCTTGACTCAAGGAACATTTCCTGTCTTATAACTATCTTTCTTCATTGAAATTAACCTCTAATCTGGGGAGGCCCAGAATCTCAAAGAATGGCAGTTTAAAAACAAAAACAAAAACAACCTGTAAGTGGGGGGTCACTAGTTATTTCTTTGTTCCTAAATCCATCAAATTTTGCTTATGGAACTGTGGTGGTTTTAAAAACATATCCACAAGTTCTTTTGACACTCCTACCATTAAAAAGGAGTCTGCTTAGATATAACTACCTTTAGTAAGTCCTAATAAACTAAATGTAGTTTGAAGTGATGCAGCAGAACTTCCACTGGTAGTTTAGAAAAGGCATTAATTAGTGTCCACCCGAACTTCTCTTTTTTGGGATGCCTGCCCTAGGAGCCCAGCTACTATGTTGTAAGGAACCTACCAGCATCTGGAAAGGCCATGAGCAGGTGTCGTGGTACAGATTCAGCATCAGTCACCAGACAGTGAAGGAGTGAGTGGTCCATTAGATGGTGTCAGCCCCCCAATTTTCAGCTGCCCCAACTGAATCATGGGAAAAGTAGAACACAGCTAAACTGTCCCCACTGAGCCCTGTACAAATTACAGATTTGCAAGCAAAGTACATTTTGTAGTTGTTTTTAAACCACTAAGTTTTGAGGTGGTTAAAGAGCAATATAGGAACAGGAAGAAAGAGCGCCAAATATTGGACACTAGTTCAAAGCATACACTGCATCCTAGAAGTCACATCGAATAGGGTTACCTCCCAGAAGGGACCATACTAAGGCTTCAATAAGACCGGGTGCTTCTTGGAGACAGAATATACAATCAGACCAATGAATTCTATGGATATGAGCCCACTGTACTGCTTCTTTCATTACAGAGTTTCCTGGTCAGAAGCATTATGGTGTCAGACACAACAACAGGCTAGGAAGCATTCTGTAAGTCCCCAGATGGTGGTGCTGACAGAAGCACAGCAAGCAGGGAAAGCAAACCTAAATCTACAGTAAATGTGTTTCAGAGAGGACAAATAACTATTCCCTCAACAACTGGGAAGGGCCAATGGAATCAACTTGCCTCCAGGTGGTTGGCTGATCCTCCTGGAGCATGGGGTGTATCACCAGCTGAGGATTGGTCACTGCTGCTGGCAACCTCAACATTCAGCAATGGCTTGGTGATCCCAAGCACAGCTCAATCCTCTCTATCATTGCCTTTTTTCCCATAATTCCACTGAGCCTGAGAAAAGAGGCTAAGTTTCATCCACACAGGGGTTCCTGTCATCTATGTTGTTCCCCAGATTTATTCTGCACGGTCCAGAATATCCCTTTCCAAGTATGCCTTATCACCAGTTCTCCAATCTTATTCTTCCCATGTCCTAGAGACTACCTGGCCAATTAGTCTTTGGCCATGAATTACTACCAAAGGCCATTTCTCCTTTCAGGCCACGTGAATTTCAAGACATCCCTCTGGACATTCTGTCCATTAAACGGACTTCACAACTTGAATGTTCTTCAGGTCCAAAGTGGGAACACAACCACCGAACAGTCCATTTCTGGCAGGCATGCGCATATTGTCCTGAGGAACTTGGTGCCTGGCACAGCACGGGTAGCCAATAGGTATTTTTTAAATAATCTTTTAAAATGCAGATTACGTCCCTTCCCTGCTTCAAGCCAATAGCTTCCCACTGACATTAAAGATCCTGCTAGGCATGGCCTCTGTATACACTCCTTCCTCTTGTTCTCTGTACTCTAAACCTTGGCCCCTGATTCCTGGAATGTTCAAGCGCCCTCCTGCCACAAGATCTTTGCTCAGACTGTTCCCGCTCCTTGCCTAGTTAACACCATCCCCAGATCTTGACTGAAGGATCATTTCCTGTATTATCACCATCTTTCTTCACTGTAATTATCTCCATATTCACTTATATGTTCAATTCCTGTCTTACCCAGGACCCTAAACTCTATGACGATGTGCACTTAACACTGACTCCCTGCACCTAATATAGTGCCCGATACTTAATAGGTGCTAAATAATATTTGGATACACAAATAAATGTGTCTGTAATAAAATGCAGTACAGGTAATTTACCTACAAGTTATCACCACCAGTTTTGCTTAAGATGCTTCCTGCCATTCCTTTCTACTCTTCTAACTTGCATTTCTTTATTAATTTAAAAAGGCATTTGTTTAGACAAGAACTTTCCTAAGCATTATACCTATCCTAGCACTATGCAAAAAAAAAAGTGAACACATATGAAACTTTAAATATACTAATAGCCACCTTATAAAAAGTAATTTTATTTTATTTAACTCAATATATTCAAAACATTATTATTTCCACATGTAACCAGTATGAAAATTGAGATACTTTGCATCCCTTTCTTTGTATTAAGTTTCTTATATTCGGTGGGCATCTGAGTTACATATCTCCACGTGAGCGGGCCATGTTTCAAGGGCGACCTGGCCACACACGCCGAGTGGGGGCTGCGTGGGGCGCCGAGTGGGGGCTGCGTGGGGCGCCGTGGTCCCAAAGGAGCCACTTTCCCCGAGTCCGCGTGTCCTCAGCACCTGGACGTGTCGGGGAAACTCCAGGGCCAACCTTCACCCACAAGGGCCGCTCGGGACGAGATGATTCACTCCCGGATCTGGAGTGAGCCCCACGCCTTCAGCATCTGCCACCTCAGAGGTTGTCCCGGAGAACACTTTTAACCAGTGTTCATTTTTCACCTTCCTACCAGCCTGTCCCCTCGTATTAAACAGATACTTGGCTCCCCCTGAAGATGGGGGCCCCCTCCTTTGCTGTCTCCTCCTTTGAAGCCAGTTTGTGGGGTGTCATGGCACATCTGCGGGTTCCCTGGGCTGCCTAGGGAAATCTGGGGGGAAGGTTTCTGTGCAAGCCGCCCAGGTCCGGCATGACGGATTC
>NW_006295816.1:7794962-7801645 GCF_000327345.1 Myotis davidii | reverse complement strand
GGTGCGGGGGCGTGGCGGGGCAGAGACCGCTCCGCGGGGTGTCTGCGGGGGCTTCTGCACGTGAGAGCCGCCTGCGGTCTTTTATGCGGGAGCTTTTTGCCTGTTGCGGTGGAAACGACGGGGGAGTGTGCTGGCGTTCGTGGGGAAAATACGATTTTTACTGCTTTGGAGTTTAATTTCGTCCTCACCATTTCTTCATCTCCACTGTGCAGCCTTGAATCCTCTTTTCTGTTCCTGTAACCTCTTAGCGAAGGGTAAAGAGTTACCTTACCCTTCCGTGTGGGCTTGCAGCCTCCGTGAACCTGGTTTTGTTTGACGGGTACGTTTGGGAGTTTACTGTTCGCTGTTTTCAGCGATGCAAGGAGTAAAGCCTTACTACAGGTGTTTGCTGCGGGGATAGCTTAGGTAGTAGTGAGGGTATGGTGCACTCATGCATTGAACATTACTGTGCACTTAGCTTGCAAAGAATGGAGAGAGTGGGGGAATAAGTGACACCCAGACTTTGTATAAAACGTCATGGTCTGTAGGTTGAAATCAGTGAGTGTTCCTCAGTAAGGCAACCCCAGCAAGTTGCTGTAAGCCGTAAGGTCCTCTGGGCAGTTAGTTCACTTCCTTGTTTTGTGGATCTCATTGATGAGTACAGTATCCAAGCATTCAGTGGATGTTGAATTGAGTGAAATGAATGAAGATCTAAAATAGCTAACCCTGTACGGTGATTTAAAAAACTGTTTTTTAATCCTTAACCCAAGGATATATTTTTATTGATTTTAGAGAAAGCGGGTGGGGGAATATCAATGTGAGAGAAAAAACGATCGGTTGCCTCCAGTATGTGCCCCATCCCACCGGGGATCAAACCACATCTTAGGTATGTGCCCTACTGGGGATCCAAACCGGAAATTTTTTTGTGTATGGGATCATGCTCCCACCAACTGAGCCACATGGCCAGGGCTGTTAGGGGATTTTTAAGTGTATCCTTGACAGAATTTAAGTAACCCAGCATGCAAACCAAGAGGGGAAAATGTCTGCTTCTGAGTATAATGTAACTCAAAATGGTAACTGTATTCCAGGCACTAGAATGGTACACTCCTTAAGGTAGTAAGGAGAGCTAATCAGGCCACTCCGTTTCTTGTGTTTAGACTTAAAAGGCAATATAAAAGTATAGGACGGGCAAATAAAAATCTGCAGTGTGTGTGGAAAAACTGGGTGTTTTAATAAGCTGAATGTGAGCTATTGCATGTAGAATGAGAGAGGTGATCATTCCACTCCTACTGATCAGAGTGAATTAGAGTTTGAGATATGGCAATCAGGTTAATAAAGTGACTTTATTCCTACGAAAAGCACTCAAAAGAACGAAGACTAGTCTGCTGAACAGAAGATTCAGTGAGCCTTGTTAGCTGCTTTCAGAATTTCCCCCCAAGGTCTAGAACCAATGTGAAAAGCCACAGAGATTGATTTTATCTCAACACTTCAGAACTTTTATTTATGGAAGTGTTTTTGAAACTAGAGCATGTTCACTGCAAAAACCCACAAACAGTACAAAAGTATAAATGATAATTGTCCTCCACTCTTCAAAGAAAACTATGGACAGTGGGGCATACAATCTTAGACCCCGGTTTTCACCACGAGTGTTACTGACATCTTGGGCGGGATAATTCTTTAGGCGGGGAAGGTGTTGCCCTGTGCATTGTAAGTTTTGCATCTTCCTGGCTTCTTCCCACTAGATGTTAGCTCCTTCCCAGTTGTGACAACCAAAAATGATTCTAAACATTTCCAAATGACCCCTGGAAGGCAAAATTGCCACTGGTTGAAAACCAGTGTTTCGTAACACTTCATGCACGTATACCCGACTTACATGATCAGACAATCAAACATGTGAATTCAGATATATAATGCAGTTATTTTCTGGTAATCAAGATGTCAAAGCCAGTCTTCTCACTCCCTGGTGGTCCCTTAGTGTTACGATTTTCCAACAACCTGAGTCTGTTGGTTGGCTCTCTCCGTCTCCATCCTTCCTTCAATTATGGCCTCTTCTCTCATTTGCTTCAGAATTCTTGGGGATGCCAGTGGGGAGGGGGGGGATTGGACAAAAGTCACTAGTATTCCTGGTTTAAGAGCATCAACTATGCCATAATACTCAGTGATCATTCAATAATATAAATACTTGCTCTTTCATAACAATTTTTGATTGGAAATGACTCCAACTCAACCAGGCTCAATAGGCAGTGCTAGTTGCATGCAAATCTCGAACCAGAGAGCTCACTGTGACTCTCTACCCTAGGAAGTAATGTAAAGTCAGTTTTACCATGGGCTGGTCCTCACCTATTCCCAAACTTCCAGCTCTAGGCCACCCCTCTTGGTGGCATGGTGGCTGCCTCTAACCCAGACCTTGTCTCCTTTCACCACACTATCAGTTGGCAGATAAGAGTCCCTTAAATAGTCCCTGTCTAGTTTCTCCTAGAATCTGCTTGCCTTGAGGAAAACACATTGGGAGCAGAAGTGAGGGATGGAGAGACAGCCAACAAATGTCTATTCTTCCAGTACTTAACTCTTTTCCCTGCTAAATATTTAGTTATTCTACACCTATTCAGAGCTCAGTATGGTGTTGAGTCCTGATTTTGAGTCCCAATTCTGGGTTGGTTGATTAATCTTTGATACTTTTTAAAGGAAGTAGAATGATGCCAAATCCTGGCTCCTCCAGAAAAGACCCTTCCTTACAAATTAGCCTTATCTGAGTTACTGTTTATGCAGGATGGGTAATTAAAACTGTGGTGTCAGTTTAGAATAAGGGTCTGCAAAATTTCTCCAAAGGGCCAGATAGTAAGAATTTTACACTTTGCAGGCCATTCTGTGTCATAACCAGACCTCTGCCATTATAATGTGAAACCACCCATAGAAAACACCTAAATGCATAGGTGTGACCGTGTCCCAGTAAACCCTTGTTTCGTAACAGGATTTGGCCCGAGGACAGTTTTTTACTAGCCAATGAGTAGGAAAAGTCAGGCAAGACTGCTTTTCAGAATCTTTTTAAAATCAACACTCCAGAAATATAGTTTCAAGCAGAAAGTCATGGTCCACAAGATTGAGCAGGAAAAACAGATGTGAGAATTATTGATATTTAGCCAGTTTTTCTTGGCCAAATTTAGCCTGAGTTTGCTTGATAGCTAGAAGTAGCCTTATATAAAAGAGCTGTGTGATTCCATTTATAGGATATTATAGAACAGGCAAAACTAATCTATGGAGAAAGCATCAGATCTAGATTGGAAGTGGGGTATAGAGGTTGGGGACGAGGATGAGGCAACTTGCTAGGGTGGCGCAATGTTCAATGTATCTTAGTAGGTGTTGTATTGCACAGGTATATTCATTTGTCAGAAGTATCTATGTACACTTAGATCTGTACATTTCACTCTAAGCAAAGTTTATCTTTTTAAAAAAGGAGCCATGAATAAATAATGAACTCTAGTTAATAATATACATGCTGAAGTATTTAGGGGGGAGTGTTATTGATGATGTGCAACTTACCTTGAAAGGCATTGAAAAATAACATGGATCAAATGAATAGATGGTTACGAGGTAAAGCAACTATAGAAAATGTTAATTGTAGAATAGATATATGTGGCAGGTATATGAATGTTTGCTGTGTAATTCTTTTGACTTTTGTGTTTTAACTTCTTCATAATAAAAGGCTGAGAGAAAATGAGTTTTAAAGGTTAAACAATAGTTAGATAGTGATAAGCAGCAGCAGATGAGGAAGTGAAATTTCAGTTGCAGTGGTCAGAGAATGCCTTGCTGAGAGACTGACTTGTGAGTAAGGATCCAAAAGAAATGAGGAAACGAGAGTGCCATGGAAGGGGCGGGCATTCCAGTGAGAATATCACATGCTAAGGTCCTGAGTGGGAATGCTCCTGGCCTGTTGTGGAAAGAAGAGGCCTTGTGGCTGGCGTGGAGTGAGTGAGGGGAAGAGGAGCCGGGGATGAAATCAGAGCGGTAGCTGCAGACCGGACCGTGTAGACAGAGCACCCGGGCATAGTGAGGGGCCGTAGTTGGTGGGCTTTGAGCAGAGGAATATACAGGATATACATGTGGCCTGGCTTCTGTGTTCAGAGCCTCCTGTGGGGGCACAGGGCAGAGAGAGGAGGCCAGATGCTATGTGATGATGGCCTACCAGGCTCCTGAGAAGTGCTTGGAATTAAAGTCAGGAAGGCACCAAGGTTTTGCGCCTGAGCAACTGGAAGAATGAAGTCACCATTAACTCCATCAATGAGGAAGACCAGGAAAAGCTATTTTGGGGAGGACTATCAAGAGTTGGGCTTGGAACATGCCGTGATTACGATGTGTGTGAGGCACCCAAGAGGAGATGAGTTAATACACACACACCTCAGGGGAGCCTTGGGAAAGAGCCCAGAATATTCCCTTTGTGAACCAGAAATGCTTTCAGAATCTCCCTTCTTTTCTTAAAAGTATTGTGAATTTTGTACTTATTCCATAATATATCCACATTTGTTTTCACATAAAAAATTGTTCCGTTACTGTAGTAGGCGGAGTGCCTCCCCACCAAAATGCCATGCCCTAATCCCTGGAACCTGTAATATGTTATGTTACGTGATAAAAAGGACTTTTCAGATATAATTAAGGTTACAGACCTTAAAATAGAGGGTTATCCTGGATTATCCAAGTGGGTCCAGTCTAATCATATTAGCCCTTAAGAGCAAAGAAGGTTCTGCAGATGGCAGAAGTCAGGTTTGAGGCATGAAAGGGATCTCTGTTGCCGGAGAGGGTGGGAGTAAACAGAGTAAACCAAGAAGGGAGACATTGGAGTTCAGGAAACAATGGCTGCAGCCCAGAAAAGCAGTAAAGGGAGGCACAGAGGATGAGGCTGTGCCAGCAGACCTAGAGGGCAGCCAGCCCAGACTGAGTGCATGGTGGAGGATGCTGAGGGGGAAGCCTGGGGAAGGGGGTGGGGTGGATTCTTGCTGTAATATCTAACATGGTGCAGCAATTAAAGAAAATTGAACTTAAAGTAGAGGAAACCATTGAAGAAGGGAAGAAAGATAGAACTCTAGGGAAAAGAAAAAGCTCTCTGAGGAAGGAAATGTATTCATAATATAGTACTTAGCTAGTCAGCAGATAGCAATTACCAAGTCAAACAGTGTAGCACTGATTATTTATTCAGCCAAAAATAGCGATGCATCTATATCAGAAGAGGAGAGGGAGGGGTTGTTGGGGGTAGTTTCAGAGTTACATCCTAATCTACCGTAGCCTGAGTAAATAGGTGAATCTAAAATGGATAAACGGAAAGCTATAGAATAAACACAATATTTCAAGAAATGCGGTAACTATCCAGGAGAAACCAAGAGTCGAAATTAGTTACTCCTGGGGAATAAGACTGGTATGGGGAGTATTACACAGGCAATAGGTATGTGATTTTTCATTACAGTCTTTCAGTATTTCCTATTCTGAGTATAGGCAAGAATTACTTCGACAAAAATTAAATTATAAATTCAAAAAACTAAGTAATATATGCCCAAGGTAAAACATTGAAACCGTATAAAAAAGGCGTGAGTGACAGTCACCATAATTCCATTACTCGGGGTAGTTTTTTATTTGTATGTCTTTCCAAACTTGTATATGTATTTTTTTAATATATATTTAATATTCTGAAACATTTTTACGGTAATGATTATTATACACAGCTTGGTTAGACCACACACATTTCACTTAAATATAGCATGGCTGTCTTCCCATGTCATTCATTCTAGACCTGCGTCAACATTTTTAATGATTAAATAGTATTCTGTTTTATGGATGTGCCAAAATCTATCCAGTTAAGATACTTCTAATTCTTTGCCATTTTTAATCGCGCATCTGTGGTGGATACCTTTGAAGACGTGGCCCAGGCTTGTTGGCTAAGAATTACCTTCTACCTAAAATGAGGACCTGACCCTTCCCCACTGGACCAATCAGATAATCTCGAGAAATCTGAAAATTAAGATGTACATACTACAGAGTCTCTATTAAAGGAAATGTATGGAGAAAAGCAAATAAGGGGTCATAAAGCCCCAGAGAAAGAGAGATCGAGAGAGACTGAAATTGACATTGACGCCACTTGGTTCCTGATGGTTTTCTGATATCTGATTCATGCAACAAATATTTATTTAATGTCTTCTGTGCCAGACACTGTAATGAGTGGTGGGAGGAACAAGGCAGACAAGTTTCTTGATCTCTTGCAACATTAGAATGAAGAAGATGTCACAAAAAAGATAAATGTGGAGTGTGGTAAGAACTGTGAGAGAAATAAGTACCGTATTTGCCGGCGTATAAGACGACTGGGCGTATAAGACGACCCCCTAACATTTCCACTCAAAATACAGAGTTTGTTATATACTCGCCGTATAAGACTACCCCCTCTTCCGCACACCTTCCACACACCAAATAAAAGGTAAAACAATATCAGATTTGATTTTAACATTTTAATTTATATTCAAATGCTTATGACATGCAGGAAAACTGTCACAAGGCTGTATGTAATCAAACATATACATAAAACAGTGCAAGTTTATTACCGGTAAACATACCGGTAATTCACTAAAGAAAACACACTCTATAGACTGGTACCGTAGATGCTTCTCAGGAACACAGGCAAGCAGCCCACAACCTAGAGGGACTGTCAATGATAGAAGAAAGAT
>NW_006295816.1:7762036-7794641 GCF_000327345.1 Myotis davidii | reverse complement strand
AGCATACACCCAGCAGCGCTGCTGATGCCTGAACGGTATGTGGAATGAAGTGGGCGGGCATCGGGAGGCCACTATGGCACGGGGCAAGCACTATGGGCAGTCTATCTGAAGTGTACCTGGCGTATAAGACGACCCCCCACTTGGAGGCATATTTTTCAGGGCCAAAAAATCGTCTTATACGCCGGCAAATACGGTAGTGTAAGTGATAGAGGGTGGAGATCAGGGAAGGCCTTTGAGAGGAGGTGACCTTTCTGCTGAGACCACAAGGATTAAGGTGAGACAGACAAGATACAAGCTGGGGAAGTGTGCCTGTGGGATTGGAGGTGGGCGATCTTCTCAGCGTGAGGAACAGTAGATGGGAAGGGATGGGAAGAAGAAAGCTCGATGAGTTGAGGATCAGGTGTTTGGTGTGACTACCATGAAAGGAGCGGGGCGGGGGGGTGCGGGGAGGTAGTTTGAGGAGAGTATGAAGATGCAGGAAGCATGTGGGGAATTTGAACTTTAAATGTAGTGAAAAAAAGCCTTTGGAAGGCTTCAGCAGAGAAGTGTCATGATTTTATTTTTAAATGTCTTGTGAGTCATAACTGTATTTCCTGCCCCTGGGCTGTTAGATTTCTTGTATCCTTGTGTTAAAATGTTTCTTTACTCAATTTAAGCAGGCTTGAGTAGATCTCAGCTACATTACTTGTGCCCAAAGGACTGAGTTAAGACAACATCCTTGTTGTCTTCATGTATACAACTCTGACCCTTTTCATGTCATTGATTATTTATGTTCATTGGCCATTTAAAAAAAAATGGCCTCTTCATGATCTTTACTCCTCTTCTGTTGGAGAGTTTGACATGTTGTTAATGTGTTGTAAGGAATCTTTGTATGTAGTCAAGATTAAACTTTTGTCTTGTGTAGTAGTATTTATTTCATTGTTTTCCCAGTTAGATGTTTGCCCTTTAACCTTGCTCATACTATTCTTTTCAGAAAGCCTTTTTTTAAAAGTAACAGCTTTATGGAGATAAAATTCACATATTATAAAGTCACTCTGTTAAAGTATACAATGCAATGATTTCTTAATATATTCACAAAGTTGTGCATTTGATCACCCAATTCCAGAACATTTTTCATCAACCCAAAAAGAAACCCTAAGTTTCTCCTATTTTCCTCTCTTCCAAGCTCATGGCAACCACTAATCTACCTTCAGTCTCTGTGGATGTACATATTCTGGACATTTAGAATAAATAGGATCCTACAATATGAGCCATTTATAACTGGCCTCTTTCACGTACCATGTTTTTGAGATTCATTCACTTATAATATGTGTCAGTACTTCACTCCTTTTATGACTGAAAAGTATTCCATTGCATGCATATACCACGTTTTGTTTATCCTTTGTCAGTTGATGGACATTTGAGTTGTTTGCACTTTTTGGCTCATGTGAATAATGCTGCAGTGAACATTTGTACATGCAAAAGGTTTTGACTTGTATTTGGCCAGATCAGCATTGCTCTTTTCCTTTGTAAAGATTACTGTATTTTTTGTCATGTTAGCAGAGCCTTCTCAAAGTAGTTTTATGTAAATATTCACCTGTCTTTTAAAATGTATTTTTATGAGTAAATTATTCTATTTCAATCTTAAGTCCACATGAAAATTCATTTTGGTTTAAGATTTGGAAAAAGGATATATAATTTTTCCCAATGGAATCACTAGATGCTCCTAGATAATTTATTATTTAGTAATTATCATGCCCTCTTTGATCTGAAACACCATGTTTACATCTAAATAAAAATTTGTAATAGAAAAAATATTTCCAGATTTTGTTTTATTCCATTGATTTTTTAAATATATCCCTATTGTGGTACTTCATTGTAATTTTGGTAGCTTTAGCTTTATAAAATCTTTTAAGATCTTTAAAGAATATGCTTTCATTTTTTAAAATAACTGGGTATTCCACACACACACACACACACACACACAAACAAAACAAAAAAATTATACTATATATTTTGTCAACTTCTAGAAAGCAATTCCATGAGATTCTGGCCAAAGTTGGGTTTCCTAAATTCACAAATTTAGGAAACAGTTGTTAATTCGGAATCTTCCTGTGCTATAATATGGCACCTCCTTTATTCAAGTTTTTCTTTTATGTACATTGTTCTGTCAGTTATTTTAGGTATTCATTCTTGTTGCTATTGTAAATAGGTCTCCCCAATCCCCCCGAACCTCCTGTTCTATTCTTAACAGTTTATTTCATTAAATTAGAAAAGTTTTGCTTTTGGCTGCTGGCCAGTTTGTTGACTTTTTCATAATTGTAATTGGTTGATTCTCTTGAGTTTCACATGAGGCAGACAGAACTGACCTACAGTCACAAAATAGTGGAAAGTGCTCAGAAGGAGAAGTTTAGTGTGTTAAAGGAATACAAACTCATTTGCTTGCCAGGTCGGAGAACACCTTTTTGAGGAAGCATTAAACAGAACCCTAAGGACTGCAGCAGGATTGGCCAGAGAGAGGGGAGGAAGGCCTTCCAAACTGAGGGACCAGGACATGGGACGCTCTGTGTGCAAGGAGGCGTGTTCAAGGCAGTGGGGGCAGCGTGAGCAAAGATGAGTGGCAGGAGAGGTGAGCAGGGCACTTGCAGCGTGTGGAGGAGTCCTGGCCAAATCGTGAGTCTGGGAGAGCAGGCACCGGAGAGGGTTTTGAGCAGAGGTGAGACACGCTCCAGTTTTGCTGCTTTGTGGGAAATGGATTAAAGACAAACCGCAGAGTGTGGGAGGCCCGTGAGGAAGCGGTTATAGTAGCTCAGCATCAGACCGCCTCCTCTTGGACTAGGCTGCTTTAATGTCATTCTTCTCTCCTCGGCTCCTCGCTCTTTTATAGAGTAAAATAAAATTTTTATTGGATTGAAAAGTAAGTGTTGTATGGAAAACATGGGATTTTGAATTTCAGATCTGCCGCCAGTAGGCTGCCTTTTGCTGCATGTTCTGTCACTTCGTCAAAAGCAAATGTCCACTCGTTTGTCAGGTTTCCTACGTGATCCGAGACGAGGTGGAGAAGTACAACCGGAACGGAGTCAATGCCCTGCAGCTGGACCCAGCCCTCAACAGGCTCTTCACGGCGGGCCGAGACTCCATCATAAGGATATGGAGCGTCAACCAGCACAAGGTAGGCCGGGGTCGAGTGGGCACTCGAAAGCCATACTCCGAAAACTGTGCTCTGATACGGCAGGCCTGCCCGAGTTTCCGATGGAATCTGAGCGCTGCGTTACTTGGTACACTGTAAAGGCAGGCAGCCAGCTTTCTGTGAGCCCTTGAGAAAAACACCCCTAGGGAGTTTCCGAAGTATTTCAGATAAGGCAGGGACTCCATAAAACTAGGCCTCTGATAAGAAAGACATAAAGAGATTTGTCTGGTAGAGGAATTACTTGCAACAATTGATTTTTCTGCTGTAACTATGTTCCCAAAAAGCTTCTTGGCAACCCTTTCCACTGCTCTTAAGAAAAGGTTGACTCTGCTTTTACAGTTATAACTAACCTTGAACAAATACTAGATTTCTTCAAGGCTGTCGTAAAAGTAGGAAGGTAACCTGCTGCCCTTCTTCAGATTTAAAGCCTGCTTTCTTAAACGAACCAGTATTTAAACACATGTGACGACAAATCCCGTCAAATTGCAAGGAATTCTTTTTCTGTGTTGTTTGAATGTCTGTATTGTGAATGACATAGGCAGATTTGGGGAAGGAAAAGACATTTCTTGAGCTCCTAGCTATGTCCCAGACACTCTTAGCACGTTCATATCCGAGATGGTCTTAATTCTCACAGTCCTCCTCCGAGGCAGCTGTTACGGTTCGTGTTCGGAGACGGGAAAACAGGCTCACAGAGATCCATGGTTAAGTAGCTGGTAGGTGACAGGGAATTAGAGCCCCTCTGACTTGAAGCCCTGGCGCTAATTCTTAGGGTTTTAAAGTCTGTGTCTTCCTAGCAAGCTCTGCAAGTCTGATGTTCAGTCCAAAAAAGACCCGCTATTTTGCACACTTGCTAGATGATGTTTCTTTAAATGGATTTTGGTCTCGTGGGCTTTGGATTCTTTAAACAGTGGCCACAGAGGTGGCCCAATGTCAGAGACATGGGAAGGAAGAAAATCATGGCTTTTAAGTGCTTTTTGAAACTTATGTTTGAATTGGAACGTCACCTTTCTGGGAATTAACAGTACTGTATTTCAAACAAACTACGGGAAAACATTCACAAAAACTAACCTGGAAGAATCTAGAAAGCTGCCTATGCTGCCCTTAAACATCTTTTTTCTGATCTTCGTTTTATGACAGGATTGATTAGCGTTTCTCAAATAGACTTGTTCTCTTTGCCAGGAAGTTTCTTGAACTTGCCTGTCTTAGGTGTAGGATGTAACTAAATACGTGGCTTGGTAATTAAGCCAAGTGAGAGGAATAGAAGAATCTCAAATTACTGAATTGAAATGGTGACCAGGGTAGCACTCCTTTAGCCCTTGGCTTCCATTTCTTCTCAGAAGGACCCTAGATAACATGAGGAAAGCACTTAATTCAGAAGCTAAACACCACAGTAGGAAGCTAAGAGCAGGAGTGTCCATCTCCCTCTGCAGCAGGCGGGGCTCCTCACCACTCGGCCGCCTCGTTTCTGCCCCTGCTGTGTGCTGTGGGCCTTCGGCACCACTGATTCATACCCGCAGCCTGCAGATGGGTTCGTGCCCTGTCCTTTCCAGTAACGCCTTCCTCTAGCGCTGTTGCCTTCACTGACTCAAGGCATAAAAATTAAGCATTTGTCCTGGAAACCTAGGCTTTTATCAGTAATAAAACTGTCCTGAAACAAAACTTCTATGCACATGGTATCTGGAAGCATCAACTCCTGGGGGTTAGATTTTAAGGGCATAGAGCAGTGGGTCACACTGAAGAATCTAAACATATCTATAATTTGTAATACTGTTCATTCTCCAAGATAAGCTAATGATATCCTGTGATTTTTCTTTTAATTTCAGCAAGACCCATACATAGCATCTATGGAGCACCATACCGATTGGGTAAACGACATTGTCCTCTGTTGTAATGGGAAAACATGTAAGTATTTCTTTGATTATTGGGCTTCAGGAAGCTTCTCATTTAATTTGATGTATTTTTTTCATTTTTCATGTAAGTTTTTTATTAAAATATAGCATACATACAGAAAAGCATGCACACTTGAGAGTACAAGTTTGCAAGGTGAACACCCATATAAGAAACAGATTACCAGAAGTGTCCCGCCCCGTGCCACCCTTTCAGTCACTATCCCTTGCCCCACTGTCTTCTAAACACTATAGATTAGTTTTGCCTACATTTGAACTGTCTATATAAATAGACTCATATACTATGTATTCTTCTTTTAACCTTATTAATATCTCTTTCTGTTCTTATTATGATAGGATCCATTTCTTGGTTTTTCAGTCTGTGTTAGAGAAATTTTCCAATCAAATTAGTTCAACTGGAACTTTAAAAAATATTTGCCTTAGCTATTAAAAAAATTTTTTTTTGAGGCAGAATACAATAGGTTCTAGAAAAAGCTTTTAAATATATATTTTATTGACTTCAGAGAGGAAGGGAGAGGGAGGGAGAGACAGAAACATCAATGATGAGAGAGAATCATTGATTGGCTGCCTCCGGCATGCCCCACACTGGGAATTGAGCTCACAACCCTGGCATGTGCCCTGACCTAGAGTTGACTGTGACCTCCTGGTTCTTAGGTTGACAACACTCAACCACTGAGCTTCAGCCCTTTCAAAGAAGAAGTTCTCAGAGGAAAAAATGGTAAGAGCTGGCGATTGATTGATCGCGCTCATTCCCCATGGCACGGCAGTGTTGGAGAGATCCGGGGGACTGTCCATCAGTCTGGGTCCTTGAGTGAGGACCCAGCTGACTCACAACTGGTATGTGGTGTGAAGAAGAAGTAAACCTTTGTTGTGGTAACAGCATTTAGATTCAGAGATCATCCCAATAATAACAGAAATGAATAAAGAATAATGATGTGATTGAGTTTGAAAAAAAATGTCTTTGAAAGTGCTCCAAGTTGACATAACAAAGAATGGTTTATAAAATATTTTGGATAAGTTTGTATTGAGACAGTGGTTCATATCTAGAGAGTGCTTCTACCTCCAGCGTTCTAGCCCCCCAGAGTGTGCTTGGCCAAGGAGCTAGTTCCTCGCTGCATCTAAAGTGGTCGCTTCTCCAAGTGTCAGCTTTCATGTGCATGTCTTAGATCCCCAGCTGCAGCCTGGGCACCTGCAGGCAGCAGCGTCTGTCTTACTACTACTTTGTATCTCCCACAGCCTCGCTGCCCAAAGCCACACACAGCAGATACTGTTGATGGAGGTGGTAACTACCTGGCAAAGTAGGCAGTTTCTGACTTTCTGAAGTGTTACTGTATATTAAGAACCTTTGAGTTAATGGCCCAGATGGAAAATACCCGAAGCAAGGAAAGAAAAGGTTTTGAGTGCGAATTTTGCAGGACCTTTTTAGAGCAGCCCAAAGAATCCAGCCAATTCTAGAGGAGTTCAGGGAGGCTAGGGTGCTGCGAGAGGCGATTCAGAACGTTCGTAGCAGGTTAATAGCATGGATGCCTCTTCAACTAACAGATCTCGGATGACCAGGTCTGACCCATCCAAGTCTAAACTTGAAACTCAGCCTCATGCTTGGCCCAGCCTACTAGAGTCCTGCAGGCCAGGTGTCAGACGGGACTCTAAGGAGCACATTTTTTGGCTAAGCCTGGCCGGGAAGGTCTGTGTTCAGGACGTGGACTTGAACTATCTAGATCCCTGCATTATAGATTCAGTTTGTCATGTCTGTGGAACACTCACACTGACATAGCCAGGGCAGTTCTAATAAAACCTAGTATGAGCCAAGAGGGGCAAGTTGGGAGGCTGGTGTTTATGATTTTTTTTAATACTGTTTTGCTTTTTCCCCCTGGGAGATATGTGAAGGTCTAAACACTATTCTTCCCTTGTTCTTGATTTTCCACCTGTACACTCTCTCAGTGCTTCAGTAGCTGGTCCCTGCTGAGGCTGTCGCGATCCATTTAGCTCTTTGTAGATGTAAGTCCTGCCTCAAAGAGACACTAACAGAACGGAACAAAGCAGAACAGCAGGATGGCCTCAAGGTCAGAGACTAGGCTTAGTGGTTACAGATTCTACAACAGATAGATCTTGGCTTAGAATAGTTTAGAGAGGGCCTCATAAGTTTTTTGTGATTATAGAAATAATATTAATAGCTAACATTTATTGAGCACTCCTACAAGCAGTTACTTTTCTAAATACTTTACATATATTATTCTTTATTGTAAAATTAGCATCATACTATATAGTTTTATATGCTTTTTTTTTTTCACTTCAGTGATACTTTGTTTTGAATCAAAGGGCCTGAACATGATTCTTGCTACATGTTGCCTGGTTTCCTTCCAGAAGAGTTATACCAAATTGTCCTCCCACAAGCAATGTATGAGAGTGCCGTTTTACTGTGTTTTCTGATAATTGAATATTACCTTGTTTTCTTTTTAATCTGTTTGGTGAAAATAGTATTTTTTTTTATTTGAAGTAGGGAGTTTGGACATATTTTTCATATATCTCAGTGGTACATGTATATCTTTGAAAATATATTACTTATGTGGATAGCTTTTAAATGGCAGTGCAGTTCAATGTAGCAAATATTTATTGAGCATTTGTGTATACTCAAATCCAGAAAAGATGTAAAACTTGATATCTCTGTTATAGATTTCTTTAGAGCACTCATAAAGATAAGATTTTCAAAATTGAATAATTAAGCCTGCAGTTTTTGCTGACTAGCTACTAAACATCTGGTAATTTTGTTAACATGTAGCTCCATTTATCCTTAATAGCTTCTTCTTTAAGTGGGAACAAAGATTCCATTTATAGCCTGGCAATGAATCAACTGGGAACAATCATTGTATCAGGGTCCACTGAAAAGGTAAGGGGGAGCTTAAAGGGTATACCTTAACTCTAGAAAACAAAAAAACCAAAATAATTTGATCTGTGTCATTACTGGCCATATAGACAGTGGTTTTGCCTGGTGGAATGCTAAAAGTAGGGTTTTATTTGAACAAATACGAGCGTAACTGTGTAATTACTGTCGTGTGTGGTAATGGGGGTTGGTGGGCAGGTGGGAAAGGCCTGTTCATGTTTTGACATTAAAGAGGCTTCCTCCCACTTGAAAAGGGAGCCTTAGACAGTGCCCGTCGGCAGAAGCAATGTTTCTTTCTCAGAATTTAGTGGCTGTCATTTGATTTATAAAAGTCATCTGTTACTGAAATTTGATCGTGGATGTACTCAGTTTATGTAATGTTTTGTTAAAATTGACAGGTTTTAAGGGTATGGGATCCAAGAACATGTGCAAAACTGATGAAGCTTAAAGGGCACACGGATAATGTGAAAGCGTTGCTGCTGAACAGAGACGGCACCCAGGTATGCGGCTTCGCGTGGGCATTGCCCTAATGGCTTTGCCAACGTTTCAAACAACAGAATCGCCCCACTTAGTGTACTGCTGCATACACTGATTGAACAAAGCTGCATATATTATAAACTGTGGATTAATTTTAAATCCTTAAAATATTAAATTGTACATATAATAACCCCAATTTTGAAAAAAGATCTTTCATCATTGTAGATAAAAAACGAAAACTAAGCACCATTTATTCCACTACCACTTAATCCTGCTCCCCCAGCCATTTTTTCATGGGGCAGGGGAAGTTCACAGCTAATTGGAATTAATTGATTGTGATGGAGCTAGAAAAGGGAGAGTAGAAAAATTATGAGATGAGAAACACCATAATTCTATTACTTCTGTGGAAATTACGTCATGAAAATTGCCTCACAAGTGAATTAGAGAAACCTTTTTGTCTCCAAAGGTGAAAGAAAGGTTTGAAAAACTAACCAAAGGAAGGACATCACTTTCCAGAGCCAGACGAACAGAGGCTTGGAGATGTAGAAGGCACTCCGTGTTAGTGCACTGAGTGGCCTGGAGGAGAGGAGTTCATCCTGGTCCTTAGTTAGCTCATCTGCAAAGTGGGAATCATATTTAGTTTGTGTAGTAGGTGAGAAGATTAGAAATAATGAGTATGTTCTTATCAGAATCCCTGGATTTTTAGAACTCTTGAACCCTTTGCAGCCCCATTTTCATGTGAGTCAAGAAGCCTAGTGCAGTCAGCTGCTCAAGTTTTGCAGTGTAGCTGCTGGGCTGCGTGGGAGATGGGTGCCCGGCCTTGTTCTCTAAGCTTGTCCAGGTTGCCTGGGTCGTATGGTCTCCATGGGACTGCCCTTACATACGGGCTGTAGATACGATGGTTTCCAGAAGAGGGCCCTGGGCCTGGCAGACTTGCTAAAGATCCTCCTGACTGCTACACTCCATGCCTTGTTTCTATATATACGTTTATGAATGTGTTTTTTAAAACCAAGATGACTTAAGTACAAGTCAGTGCACTTCACTAAAGTCAGCTACTGATTCTCAAACTCTTGTTTGAGACAGAAGCGCTAGATATCAGTTACTGGACCAGAGTTTATTTTGCATCTACAGAATTCTACAAGCTTCTAATGCTGGGTCTTTGGTGGCATTGTGATTCAAGGACTTATCATAGCTAATAAAGAGGAAATATGCTAATTGACCCTCATGCCATTGTAAAGATGGTGGCACCCACAGCCAATAAGAAGGGAATATGCTAATTGACTGCTACACCCTCGAAGATGGCGGTTCCCACAGCCACAAGATGGCAGTGCCCAGTCCCCTCAGCCTCACCAGGGCGGCAGGCATGCAGCCTGCCTCCGGAGATCCCTAGTCCCCTCAGGCCCCCAGTCGCCCAGGGCTGGCCCAAGACACAGGTAACCAGGGCCAGCCGAGGCTTGCGCTGCTGGCAGTGGCAGCAGCAAAGTGTGATGGGGCGTTGCCTTCCCCTGATCACGGGATCACCTCCCACCCCTGAGGGCTCCCAGACTGTGAGAGGGGCCAGGCCAGGCTGAGGGACCCCCCCTCCAGTGCATGAAATTTCAGGCACCAGGCCTCTAGTGATGTATAATAGGCCAGTGAATATCATGGACAGCAACCTATTGCCTCCTTTCCTTTGTTGTAGCGTAAGATCCTTAGTCAGCAAATCTTATGATTTGAGGTCCGTCACATAGCAATTATTTTGATTGGTGTCAACATACCTGGGTCAAGCCACTTTTCAGAGGCAGAAATACAGGTTGCTAGGGGCGTGTGCTTGACAGTGTGGCGTCAGGAGAGAAGCCTGGGCAGCGCACAGGAGCTTTCGGACAGATCTCTAACCTTTACTTTCTTTGTTCCCAGTGTCTTTCTGGCAGTTCTGATGGGACAATTCGCCTGTGGTCCCTTGGTCAGCAGAGATGTATAGCGACATACCGAGTCCATGATGAAGGTGTTTGGGCTCTGCAAGTCAATGACGCCTTCACACACGTGTATTCTGGAGGGAGGGACCGGAAGATTTATTGTACAGACCTAAGAAACCCTGACATTCGAGTGCTGATTTGTGAAGAAAAGGCACCAGTTCTCAAGGTATGTGATATATATTTTTTAAATTGATTTGAGAGGAAGGAAGAGAGAGAAAGAAAGAGAAAAGAACATCAACGTGAGAGAGAAACATTGATGGGTACCTCCTGTATGCGACCCGACCAGGGATCGAACCCGAAACTTGGGTGTGTGCCTTGACTGGGAATCGAACCCACCAGCTTCTGGTGCAAGTGACGACACTCCAACCAACTGAGCCACACCAGTCAATCAGGGCAGTATGTCATATATTTTAGTTTATATAATTAAGATTGTTACATTGCTCCTGAGAGCGCCTGGCTCTCTTAACCTGTCATTAGAGGAGGAATATGAGGAGTTCAGGTATCTGTAAGCAGAACTTGTCCACTGCTCAAGAGGGAGGGAGGGCGTGGAGGAGCACTCCTCAGGAGGAGGGGATGAGCTCGCTCACACCCTACACGTGACTGCTCTGAGTGGTCCTGATCAGGGTCTGGATGTGGGTGAACGGGTACTTGGGAAGCCATCCATATTGACATATATTAGAAGTAGAGCCTAGGCTAAAAAATGGCCAGGCATCATGGGACAGATGTCCAGCCTCACTGATAGTCCTAGAACTGCACACTGAAACACAGCGAGGAACTTCAAAGGGAGCATACAGACAGACTGCCCTGTCTTCTCAGAAATCATCTGCAAACATCAGGGAAAGCAAGAAACAACTGCAAATACCCATCTGTGAAGCTGAGTGACATCTGACACCCAGACCACAGCATAGGAGGAGGGACTACAACAGGGAACAGAGGTCGAGGAGACGTTGAGAGGATGCCTGTGGTCTGGCTGAGTGCAGTTCTCTAAGGTAGAGGGCACGTCCTAATGGACAAACCAGTAATGCTTTAGAGAACAGCAAGCGAGTTAGGGCTGCCATCACAGACACAGCATGTGTGCAGGAAGCAGCTGATGGGGTGACAGGTGGGGAAGAGAACACTGCACTGTGGGTCCTGCAGCTGCCAGGGTCTCTTGGCTGGAGAAAGACCTTAGCACAGACAGCCGTGTGTTACAAGGAGCGTCAGTCTGAACTGAAGAGGATCCCAGCTTGCTAAGAGTCAGGCCCTGTCCCCGCAGCTCCAGTCCTGCGGTTTCCTGGTACAGGAAGAACAGTGGGCTAATGCAGAGTGATTCCCGTTGCATGATATATGGACATTTATATATTTTATACATTCAGTATTTTTTTAATATATTTTTATTAATTTCAGAGAGGAAGGAAGAAGGAGAGAGAGATGGAAACATCAATAATGAGAGAATTTTTGATTGACTGCCTCCTGCATGCTCCCCACTGGGGGTTGAGCCCGCAACCTAGGCACGTGCCCTTGACCGGAATTGAACCTGGGACCCTTTAGTCTGCAGGTTGACGCTCTAGCCATTAAGCCAAACCAGCTAAGGCATACATTTAGTATTTTAAAAATACAGAAGGGCACACAGTAAACTGTTCACAAGTGCAGTATCCTTGGGTGAGGGGGTAGATTATGTGGGGTACTTTTCACTTTTGCTGTGTTATATTTTTACTACTAACATTTTCAAAGAGAAAAATAAATCCCTTTCTTTGTTATTAAGAACATAAAAAAGGGTAGCAAAACAAAAAAATTCTGATAAGTCATCCTTTGGCCTATACCCATTTAGATCCCTTAAATCAGGGGTGGGAAACGTCCAGCCCACAGGCCATGTAAGGCCCACAAATCATTGGGTCTGGCCCTGCTGAGGCATTAGGTGTGAGTTAATTAAATGTTTGACCAAATATAGCAGGCTAATTTTAAGTTGATAATTTTGTGTGGCCCTCAAATGATGTTATAAATGGCTCTTGGCAGAAAAAAAGGTTCCCCACCCCTGCCTTAACCTAACCACACTTAAACCTTTAAGCCATTCTTTTTGGTGAGAAGTCACTGCTGCTACGCTTTTATAGGGTCATGAATTTCTTTAGCACAGACTCCCTCATTCATTTGTTGAATCCCTAGCTTTTAACACGTGCCATGGTGTAGTCAACACACAGTGCTGAATGGAGGAGTTATTTGATAATGTAGAGCTGGTCCTGGCAGCTCAGAAGAGCCAGCATTCCACACCGCGGTATTTTTGTGGGTTGTTTTCAGATGGAGCTTGATAGATCAGCTGATCCGCCTCCTGCAATCTGGGTTGCAACAACGAAATCTACAGTAAATAAATGGGTAAGTGAGCCATTGTACAGCTGCCTAAGGATTAGAAGCTGATAAAGGATTAGACCCAGTAGCAATGTGCAGTATGAGCCTGGCTCGGCATGCCTTTCAACAGCGCAAAAATCTGAAAGCCCCTATGAATGCCGGTGTGGGCCTAAGGGTTGCACAGAAAGTAAGGTAGTGGTCAAAACGACGCTTCGATGTCTTTGTCAGAAGCCAAGACATATACGTGACATGCCTAAGCTGTGGCCTGATACAGCCAGTAGATTTAGTTCAGCTCTGACCTCATGGAGCTGCATTTGAAAATAGGCAACCCAGTACCAGCACAGCAGGGAAACTGGTTAGGCTTCTGTTTCTCCAAACAGAAAACTGTGCTTTCAGACTCATTTCCTCTTTCTTCATAGCATGAAAAACAGGGAGAGAAATAAGAGGATGGTGAGAGAGAAGTCATCAAAAGTACTATTAATGCTTAAATCTTAATTGAAGACTTTATAAATTTTCTTACCAGACTGTTCATGGATAACAAAAGAGCAAGTGTTTATATTTATTCCTGTTTATTATGCAGGTCAAGTGGTCTGTCTCTGTACTGTAACAAATGTTACGTTTCTTGTCTAAATTTCATTGTGCTAATTTGCGATCAACATAGTTTACCCGGAAGAATGCCTGCTGTTCTCTCCAAAAAGACATTCCCTTCTTAGTGTTCGTTTGGGTTTTTTAAATCATGGTAGATAATCATACTTTGTCACTCTGTATTTTTTGGCTGATGTTTTTATTGTTGGGTTGTTCTCATTTGTTTGTTCTTTGTTTTTCCTGCCACTTTAAACAGATTGGCAAAGCTTATAAAGCATAAAATGATTAAATAATAAATTTTGTTCCTTCAGACATTGAAGGGAATTCACAACTTTAGAGCCTCTGGAGATTATGACAATGACTGTACAAATCCTATAACACCCCTTTGTACACAACCTGACCAGGTTATTAAAGGTGAGTAAGGAAATTGGAAGATTGTGGAGATTAATTGTAGTTACTAAGAGATTGACAGAAATGGAGGAGATGACCTTCCTTTAAATGTAATTCTGATGTCAACAAAAGACTCATAATAGCATTTTGATTTGTTTTTAATAGGAGAAAGCTTTTAAAAACTGCTATTTGGTGACTTCAAAATGTGAGCTTTCTTTAATTAATCTTTTTACCCAGCATCAGGGTAGTCCCGGTCTTGGTAAAGCCAACAGCCATTCTGAAAAATATATAGAGTTTAGTGTTGTCTTTTAGCACCAGCCAGAAAAGCCAGATCTGGTCCTAGAATTCTACAGACTACAGCTGTAATGGCACCTCTAACTTTAATGTCACAGCTTGGGATTAGAATATTGAATGGCACATCCAAGAACAATGTTCCTGCAGGAGCATAAAGAGAAGGAAGATAGGAAGCAAAAGTTGATGAGAGATGGGGCTCATTTAAAGGTTTCCTGTCATCATTTGGACTTTCCCAGCGGGTAAAACTGTCTGCCCTTAACAGTTTCTACTAGTAACCCCGTGTTGAAGTGAGGATTCTTTTCATCTATAATCTGTATTAAAACCAGACTGTTTTTGTTTGATTGTCCTTAAATTGCCTTAGATATAATGACATAGTCTTCTGATTTGCCTTCTTCTTCCTGAGGAGCTAGTATGATTTCTGTTCTATTAGATACCAGTTCACAGTTACTGCCGCATAGTGAATTTAAATGTAGTAGAAGGATTGTTCTGCTAATTGTGTGGGTTTTTCTCCTTTAGGCGGTGCCAGTATTATTCAGTGCCACATTCTGAATGATAAGAGACATATATTAACAAAAGATACCAATAACAATGTGGCATATTGGGACGTATTGAAGGTGAGTATCTTTTATATTAAATATATGATACTGGTTGATGTATCCCACTTATTTTTTATGATATAGATATACATAGATATAGATAAATAGATAGACATACACCAAGATAATAAGTATATAAATTAAGATTTAGTTTCAATAATACTTTATTTGGGGAGTAGATACTTTCTTACGTGAATATTAGATAAGGCTATAGTTTCCAAAACGAATATTTTTTTTGGGGGGGGAGGGGTTAATTTAATATTGTAATAGTTATTTAAAGGTAACCGCTCTAAAATAAAAATGTTTGACCATTTCTTTTTAAAATGTTTT
Organism: Myotis davidii; assembly: GCF_000327345.1. Lineage (NCBI taxonomy): Eukaryota > Metazoa > Chordata > Mammalia > Chiroptera > Vespertilionidae > Myotis > Myotis davidii. The sequence continues at coordinate 7,779,735 of NW_006295816.1, read as the reverse complement.
AGACTCCATATTAATAGGCAACATGTGAAAATGTGTAAAATTTTGAGTAGCTAAGTCAGAATCAAATTAAGTTGCCACTTAATTATTATACTTTCTTTTTTATGTATAGGCAAGTAAAGTGGAAGATCTGGGCAAAGTGGATTTTGAAGATGAAATTAAAAAAAGGTTTAAGATGGTGTATGTACCAAATTGGTTCTCAGTAGACTTAAAAACAGGGGTAAGTTCACAATTGGTACCTATGCAATTTGGGATAGTTGAAAATTTCTAACGTAGCTCAAAATTAAGTATCATTAATTACAGGGTCCTATGTTTTTAAGTGTGAAAGGGAAAAAATTATTAATTCTTGCAAAATGTAGTTTAAATATCTTTTGGAGTCCTAGTAAATTAAACTGCAGTTGCATAGAACTGCATGAAACACTTTTTGGTTCTGAATCTGTGCTTAGCACTTCAGTTAAGCAGCACAAACAAAGGTTTAGACACGCGTTAGGAGAGTGTCTCCGAACGGCATGCCGCTAACAACGTTTGCTTCTGGCAGATGCTGACTATTACTCTGGACGAGAGCGACTGTTTCGCTGCCTGGGTTTCTGCCAAAGATGCCGGCTTCAGCAGCCCTGACGGGTCAGATCCAAAACGTGAGTGTGTCCTTCCTTCTCCTCCTCCTTGCGAAAGAGAAGGGGGGTCTGTGCTCCCTCCTTGTGCTCATCTTTCTAAGAGTCTGTTCTGTTGTGTTGATGCTGTCTTTGGTCAGGATTTTCCTAAGAGTGTAGCATGTACCCGATGTACACAAATACCATTCTAGTGGCTTCATATGAAATAGCCTTTTAAAGAATGGCTGTATCTGAATAGAATACGTTTGCTCCATATTACCACTGCTTTAAACATTCAAAGATAAAATTTTAATAGACTTGGCAAAATCTCTGAAATCTTGCTTTTAAACATCATTGGCATTGGGTTAAGAATTTAACATCAGGCTTTGGCCAGGTGGCTTGGGTGGGTGCAGTGTCGTCCCATACACCACAGGGTTGTGGGTTTGATCCCCAGTCGGGACACATGTGTTTCTCTCTCACACACACCTCTCTCTCTCTCTCTCTCTCTCTCTCTCTCTCCTTTCTGTAAAAGCAATAAAAACATATCCTCAGGTGAGGATTAGGAAAAAGAATTTAACATCAGAATATGTGGAAACTTGTTTTTATTTCTTTCCCTCTATTTTTAGGTAAAAACGAGTAATTCTCTTTTCCATTTTTTTCTCTTTAATTTACTCTGTTGCAGTGAACTTAGGAGGACTTTTGCTGCAGGCACTCCTAGAATATTGGCCTAGAACACATGTGAATCCCACAGACGAAGAAGACAATGAAGTAAACCATGGTCCGTGCTTTTACGTCGGGATAAATGGTTAACAGTTACTCAGAAGTTAAACAGACTTAGACTGGTGGTTATTTTAAGAAACATTTTAAGCATTTGCTAAATTGTGACATAATATTTGTGATGTGCCCAATTTATTGCCTTCCCTTCCACATCCCAAAGAAGGAACGTCCATCCAGTCTTCACTGAAAATCCAAGGAACTTTCAATCAGTGAAACTGCTCCATATAGCGAGAATCAACCCTGTATATTCACATGACCTTTGTCCTTAAAAGTAGACAGCTTAGCAGGCTTATGCTGAAGCTGCTTCCCAGGGTATCCATGGACCTGCTGGACTTACCGTCAAGCCCAGCTAGTTAGCTGCATCAGAAAGCCAGGTTGGCCTTGTATTGTCCTATTTCACGTTGGCCTGAAATGTTGGTATTACCTAGTCTGACGATCTGCCTGATCTTGGCTCTGAATGTTTCAAAAAAATCAAATTCCAACTCAGAAGTGTCAGGAAAAGGGAACACGTCTATATAAAGAATAAATGCCCTTGAGGACATTCAAAGACTCTGTGTGCCACAGTCAGGGGCAGCAACCTTCTCATAGGCTCAGTCTGATTAAAGAAAGGGCAGGAAAGATCTTAAAATTTGATAGCTCATGTGTAACCTACAGCCTTTGTCCCACCTACTGAGGGCCCACTCTGCTGAGGATTCTGAGTTGCCTGGAGTCTGCTGCGGACGGCCCGCTTCTGGGGGTCAGCAGTGATGCGCACCTAGCAGGGACTTCGCTCTGCTGATGACTCATCCAGAATGATTTTTGGACTTTAAATCTCTTTTGTAAGCATGGCATGTTCCTTGAAAGCCAGTCTTCTGATGTCCCTGCCAGAGAGAGGGCACTGGTCCCCCATGTGGCTTTTCTTTTATGTCACCTCCCCATCAGAATGGCACAGTGGGCTGGGACCCAGAGAAACTCAGTGGACAGATCTCTCCACCGAGGGTTGAGAAAGCAAGGCTCTGGTATGGCTCTGCCATTTATCAGCGGTGTAGCTGTGGGCTTGTCCTGTCCTGGTCTCCGCTTGTCCTCCTTCATCACAGACAGGATGCCCTCAGAGGCCCAAGTGTCCGATAAAGATTAGTGAAGAAACGGTGCTACTGTCGGCACCTCTTGGATCCAGGTTTGGGTTGGGGGAAGAAGTCCCAGGAAACCCCAAGTCATTCTTCAAGTCAAAGTGCCACAGTAAAGCAGGGCAGGGCCCGCCCACCTCCCCAGCCAGAGCTCAGGACACTATAGTGTCCGCCTGTCTGGTAACCTGCTGTACCTGCTCTGTGCTCAGCGGATACTCGGGAGTTGCTTAGATTATATTATTGAGCTCAAGTACTCGGGCCTCTAGTAAGTTATAGGTGGGGATAATGCAGATAAATGGGCACGGACCCTGTCCTGCAAGGACTGACGTTCTGCTGGGCAGAGAGCTACCTGCACGAAGCATTCTGAGTCCAGGGAGAAGTGCTGAGTGTCATGGGAGCGGCTCTGAAGGTGCTGTAGGATTTCAGAGGATAGGGCTGCTTCCGGATTCATTGGGGAAATTCATGAGCAAGTTGGCACCTGAGTGGGGGTTAACTGCACTTGGGTCCAAAGATTACAGAGAAAACAGTGAAATGAAATCTGCAGAGAACACTATGAACAAGAGTATGACCTCGCTGGGGATTTTATTTTTCACTGATCCCTCTGCCATTAGTTCTGGCCGCCATGAAAATAATTTTTTTCTGACCCAAGAAATTTTTCCAAGCTTGGAGTTCTACTGAAAACACACACCAGATTACCATTTATAAACACACTTTCCTAGACTCCCCTGTGGTTCAAGTAGATGGTTATGTTTTTGCTTCAAATCTCAAACATTAATCTCTTCTACTAAAACCCTCTGAAATGCAGTCATTTTTCATGGGGCACATCACAAGTTACTATACCAAGTATTTCTTACTTTCAGGAATTTGACTTGGTTTGTTTTTTGCCTTTATTTTTTACCCTGGCCAACTTAAAGGACTTTTAACTTTAAAAATATTGCAGTGTTTGAAGCCTGGGTAAACATAATGTTTAGAATCTGTTCGTTGCACTAACTCCGCATCTGACACCATCTGTATCTTTTCCTAGTAAATGGGGAGCAGGAGAACCGCGTACAGAAGGGGAATGGCTATTTCCAAGTGCCCCCCCACACCCCCGTGATCTTTGGTGAAGCAGGAGGCCGCACACTGTTCAGGTATGAGCACGGAGGGCTGGAGGCATGTCTAAGGAAGCGGAGGCTACAAATGGTTAATTATCACTGGAGGTGTCAGGGCTTGGGAAGCTTCTCATCTCAGTGAGAGAGTTAAGTGATGCTATTAGACCACTGTTCTGAGAGCTGAGCCTCTGCTGTTAAATGAGGTCGACACCTTGCCTGAGGCAGCTTCCCCGGTGGTGTCTGCAGGAAACTCACTTACACTTATTCAGCATGACTGCCGGGGTCAGCAGTAAAGAGGGCAGCACCAGAAGTCCCTGTCCACAGGACAGGGACAGCATCAGAGTAGGTGACTGCCCACAGGCTGGGTCAGGCAGGAGGGACCAGGCTGCTCCTGGGAATTGTTGGGCCCAGCGATGGCCTGATCTGAGGTGTGAGGCTGGCCTGCGTGTGTCCCTTCAGGAAAGAGCTATACTGGCCTTACCTACACGTTGCCAGCAAGGCCTGCTAGAGTGATGGGGAGAGTGCACGAGAGCCGTCTGTAGGGCCATAAGTAAGAAAGGGGCTTGTATTGCCCTTGAGCACAGCATTCTCTGCCTTTATGGTGGTTTCCTGAGTGTGTTACCAAAATACCCTGCCCTGCTCCGTGGGGAGGCCTGTGTGGGGGGCTGCAGCGCTGGCAGGGGAACTTTCTCGAGGGCTTTGCCTACACACAGGCTTCCCGCATTACGCAGGGACTCAGGCAGCGCTGGTGCTGCTGGGCCCGGAGTCTGCTCCCGCTCCAGCTGAGTGAGCCATCCCGGCTGGCTGCACTTCTTTCCTCAGCTCAGTGTGTTGTCCTGAATGAACTCTGTAAGGCCCTGTCCCTTTGTCTAGTGTTTATGACAGTGATTCTGTCATCTGCTGTCGTGTCACTCACTCCCTGATGGCTCTGTTTAGGCTGCTCTGCCGGGATTCCGGAGGGGAGACCGAGTCCATGCTCCTCAACGAGACGGTGCCGCAATGGGTAATTGACATCACTGTGGATGTAAGTGTCCTCCAGCCCCCCTTCGCCCTTGTGTTTTTTCCAAATCCTGAAGCAAGTTCAGAACTGCTTCAGACTGTGTAACCTGAAAGTGTCATAAAAACTAGATTGCCAGAGAAAACAAATCCCAGAAAGCTGACAGGACAGCCGTCCCCGAATCCTCCTGCTCCGCCTCCCGAGGCTCCGTCAGGAAGAGTGCAGTAGGAGTGGCCCTCCCGCTGCAGCCACGGAGCCTCGGGAGCTGTGCCAGGGACAGAGCCGGGAGCCCCGTGTGTCAGCTCTAAGCCCTTTGCAGCCACTACACAGCCCTGCGCCGGTGCCAGACTGGTTGGCATGTCCACAGTGACTTCTGTGTCTCCTGTCAGTGAAAACCAGGCGGCACCCAGTGAGGGCTACGTGCAGTTCTACCAGCTGATGCAGGAGCCGCCTGGTGCCAGTGACACCCCTTCAACCCTGGCACATGTGGAACCCTCCAACACCCTTAAGTTCTGGGCTCCCCATTCACCTCAGAGACGTCTTTTTAATCGAGGATGGAGGAGGGAGTGGTTGTAACTCCCTTTTTACTTTATGTGATTACAAAGCACCCTTCCACCTGGAGGGTCCCTTGTCTCCCAGCCCTATATACAGAGCTCTCCAGGCCCCTGCCCGAGGACCCTCATCCCTCTACAGTCTCACTTTTTGTAAATAAATTCATTAAGTAAAAACTATACTGCCAGGTAGAATCCTCTTCTGCTTCCCTGTAGTTCTAAGTTGCAGAAGTAGCATTGGTATTCATCTGTGGATATCTGTATTGGTTTTTAACTATAAAAATAATATATGCTTATTAAAGAACATAAATGAATAGTGAAACTCCCATCCCTTTCTCAATCACTCCTTCTCTTCCATTTGCCCCCTGTCCTTCTCCCCAGAGGTAATAACTGTTACTAGTTTAGTGCAGAGCCTTTAATGCTTTTTTCTATGCTACATCAGCATATATTACCTACATGTAGCTTGTTTTATTTTCACAAGATCTGTTATGCATACTGTTCTGCAACTTGGTGGTTTTTTGTTTTGTTTTTGTTTTTACTTAAAAATTTATCTTGAGCATTTTTTCATGACTCTACAGATTGGATCATTTCTTGTAAATGACTGTATACTATTCCCTTGTATAAATGTACCATAATTTATTTAACCAGTACCCTATTAATGGGCACTTAGGTTGTTTCCAATGTTTTCTATTACAAACAATGCTTCAGTGAACATCCTTGTACATATAACTTTGTGTACTTTTTAGGATAAATTCCTAGAAGTGGAATTGCTGGATCAAAGGGTATGCACATTTTAAATTTTGATAGATATCGGCAAATTGCCCTGCACAAGGCTGTACCAGTTCGCACTCTCTCCACAGTGTATGCGTGCCCACACCCTCACCCACACTGGGTACTTTCAATCTTTGCTAAAAGACAGACAAATATGATCTCATTGTTTTAATATAATTTGGGTGTTTTTTTTAATTTGTAGTGAGGTTAAGTATCTTTTCATATTGGCCATTTCTATTTCTTCTGTGAATTGCATGTGTTATTTACTTATTTCTCTATTGGGTTATTTCTCCTTCTTATTAATTTATAGGAGCGCATCATATTAAATATTAACTCTTTGACTATTATCTCTCTTAATTGAATTTTTACTTTGTTCGTGGTATTTTTGTCAGGCAAAAAGTTTTAATTTTATATAATCAGATTGACACTTTATGGTTCTGAGTTTCATGTCTTGCTTATGTAGCAAAAATGTTTTCCTGTATTCTCTAGTATGTTTATGATAATTGTTTATGTCTAGGTCTTTAATCTATTAGTTATTTTGTTTGGTATGAAGTAGGATGCTAACTTTCTACAAATGGACAATAGCCAGTGTGCCAACACAATTTTTAAATCATCTATCCTTTTTCTACTAATTTGAAATGCTGTCTTTATCATATACTAAATTTCTGCATACACATGGGTCTGTTTCTAGACTCTCTTCTGTGCTGTTGACCTATTTTGTATACCCCTAAAGCCATATGAAAAGAGATTTAATCTCTAGAACCTTCAGAAAGGATTTTCTGTCCCAGATATACCACCTCCACGCCAGTGTGACACCTGGTGGGTATTCTGTGGTCGTCTCCAAGTCCGAGCTCCCCCATAAACCACTACTCCTTTGAGTGTGCAACTCACCTGGCATACTTTAGGCCTGTGGCTTATTCCTGAGAGGAGACATCTGGATGGGCCAGGCATGGAGGCTCGGAGGGGATTGAGACCCAGAGAAAAGATGACCAGTTAGTTTTATCTTTCACTAAGTATGTGGTTTACTTCACGGTAGAAGTCTAGCTAGTTGGCTGAAGTTTCCACTCTTGTGCAAAACCTCAGCCCTCTGACGTCAGAGGGAAGGAGCGTGGGAGGGCCTGGTGGCCTTTCCATCGCATGAGGGGCCTCACCAGCGTAGAGTATGGTTTTGCTCAAAGACAAATGTTATGGGTCTCTCTTAAGGCACTTAATTTTTTGTTTGGGCCTTTAGGGATCAGCCTTAATAGTTTAATGTAGAATTTAGATTTCGGTTTGTATGGCTTCACGAATTAAAATAAAATTTGTCTCCCTTTAATACCTTGAATTGTTATTTGAAAAGAGCCATGTTTGTCTCTTTTGCCATATTGCCACTGACATTACATATAATCTTTTATTATAAAACTGAACATTATACTTTTCTGATACATTTTGTCTAAGGCTGACTTAGATCATTTGATAGCTAAGCATGAAAAGTAAATTTCATAGAAAGTGACTTTTAATTGTAAAACAACTATTAACTTGTAAATCATGTTCTCCTATTGACATCATTTTAATCTATCAGTTAATAGAAACTATGATGCCATTTTTTACTTTTAATATTTCAGAAAAATATGCCCAAATTCAACAAAATTCCTTTCTACCTCCAACCTCATGCATCTTCAGGAGCAAAAACCTTAAAAAAGTAAGTAAATGTACTGTCATGTGATGCTTTTATCTAATTAATTACCAGACAGGTTTTTTATTCCTTATGATTGCTTTTATAGCAGAGGAGGCAAGGACTAGATATAAGGCTAGTTTTATAATATCACTTCATACAGTTTAACCATTTACCAAGTACCTACTGTGGTAAGCTACAGATGTTCAAAAATAAGACATGGATTTTGTCTCTTGCCATAATCTGTGCCCTACACTCTTATATGGAAGAGTGATGTGACCTCACCTCCATTACTGACAGAAGTCCACGTGAGGGGTGGGAGAGTGCTCCTGTGTATCCATAACAACTGCTTCTATGGATACTTAAGAAATCATGAGTGTAGGGGAAAGAAATGAATTTTTGGAGCTTTCCAGAAAGGCTTCTCGAAGGACACGGAATTTGAGCTAGACCTGTAAGGATGGATAGAACTTCAAGAGATATTCCAGGTGCAGGAAATGGTTTGATCAGGGACATGGAAGTGGAAGTGGAAGCATGCGCAAGAACTGAAAACTAGCGAGGACCTCTGTGCTGCAGCCTAGGATGTGGGGGTGGTGGGAAAATAACTTCAGAGGGAGGTCGGAGAAGAAATTGCGGTTTCATTGGTGTATATCCTAGCAAATAAAATGAATAAGACTTTAAAACCTTTTGTTGGGGGGTATTGCCAATCATACACAAAACAAAGAACAGGAGAATGAACCCCCATTATCCCATCCAGCAGCTTCCAGTCATTCTCCACACACGGCCAAACATTTGCTTCATCTGCTACTTCCTCCTACCCTCCCCCCACCTGCCTGCACACACACAGGAGCAAGTCCTAGATCAGTGATGGCGAACCTATGACACGCGTGTCAGAGGTGACACACAAACTCATTTTTTTGGTTGATTTTTCGTTAAATGGCATTTAAATATATAAAATAAATATCAAAAATATAAGTCTTTGTTTTACTATGGTTGCAAATATCAAAAAATTTCTAGATGTGGCACGGCACCAGAGTTAAGTTAGGGTTTTTCAAAATGCTGACACGCCGAGCTCAAAAGGCTCGCCATCACTGTCCTAGATCTCACTTCACTAGATGTAATGACCCTAAACTCAAGGTGCTTTCAGAGTTTGAGCCTGAGCCTACTTGGTTCAACCATTAACTGACATCAGAGAAAGGGAAGTAGGTTTGGGGGTGAGGCAGGTGATGAATCTAGGTTTGGACATGTAGAGTTCGAGGTTCCTGGGGAACAGCCAACGGAGATACCTAGTCAGCTATCGGGTTTGTGGGTGTGGAGTTGGGGCAGGAGGTTGAGACTCAAGGTGTAGCTGTAGGAAGGCAGGCCCTGGGGGAAATGGGCCTGGGAGCCCGGGCCGCCTTCCCTCCCAGAGCAGTTAGTGTGTCCGCTCTGGTGCAGCACCGTCATGGCTTAAAGGGCACCACGGGGGTCGGTTGGCAGTTCTAAAAATGGCGGAAGGCAATGACTAAAACTTGTATTGGTTTATGATTCTGTGGTCTGTTTTCATCTTTATAAAATGTTAACACCAAAGAATATGGAAGAGATAATATCCAGTGACTTCCTGATGTCAAGTCTGCCCTTGCCTTTTACAGAGATAGACTTTCTGCTAGCGACATGCTCCAAGTCCGGAAAGTCATGGAACATGTTTATGAGAAAATCATCAACTTGGATAATGAGTCGCAAACCACTAGCTCCTCTAATAATGAAAAACCAGGAGAACAGGAGAAAGAGGAGGATATTGCTGTGTTGGCAGAGGAGAAAATTGAACTTCTGTGCCAGGACCAGGTAGGTGGGCTTGCGGACCAGGGCCGGTGCTCGGAGTTACATCACGGGGTCTGATTATGGTTCCCAGGTCTGTTGCCTTTTGGGGGAGGAGGGGCTTCTGCTCTTAAAGAGGCTCTAAGGAACTCTGGGTGTCTCCCAAGGAAAGGACACAGGGTCATCTTGATTTGCAGAGCAGATTCTGTTAGTTTAGGATGTGAAGTGGGGTGGGTGGAGCTGTTTTAAAACAAGATGCACTGAAGGCCTTCGCGAGGAAGGCTGGAGACGGTGTCCTGCGCCCAGGGTTGCCACCCCGGGGGTGGGGAAGGGGAGGGCGCACTGGATCACCTGTGAGAGGCAACCGTAAAGGCCTTAGATAGCAGAGGCTCTGACATTTCTAATTTATGTTTTGCTGTTCAGGTTTTGGATCCAAATATGGACCTGCGGACAGTGAAACACTTCATATGGAAGAGTGGCGGTGACCTCACCCTCCATTACCGGCAGAAGTCCACGTGAGGGGTGGGCGAGCGCTCCTGGGTATCCATTTACTCACCTTCCTCTGTGGCCCCAAGAGTAGTCCTAGGAAGCCCACTGAGCCCAGTGGGAGCCAGACTTCTAATGGCCGATTTGGTATGGACCGAGATTCTCTTTCAACTGCAGTGACTAATGGAAATGTAATATAGAAACCAGTCTCCTTGTGTAGAGCAAGCTGTCCCCAGGGAGGCAGAGTCCGAGAGCAGAACCCCAGCCAACTGTCTCTCGAGATGTACAGAGAACTGACAGGCCAGCGCAGGCCTGGCTTCCTCCTTTTATTTCAAGGACCTTATCTTGGTTAGCACTTGTTAGAAACACATCCTGTAGGGCCATATCTGTCACTGTGTTTCCACTTCACACGTGCTGAGTAGCTTTTCTAAGAGAGTACATTCCATTCGTGCAGTACCTATGAAGGCTTTTTCCAAGTTTGTCATTAAAAACAAATTGTGTTCCCATTTAAGACAGTTATTTTTAATAGGAACTTGCTGATGCACAATTCGAGAGCCAGCCCATTTCATAAATGACTGGTGTTGGGCTTGTTTCCACTACTGCACCTCAGATGTGTTCCTGCAGATGGAGCTGTGGCACCTCCAGGGGCTGGGCAATAGCACTTGGACCGCTGTGTCCCAGCGATGCCACACTGACCCCAGTGCCCCGGACTGTCCGGCAGCCACAGGGAGGTGCAGCTGTCGTGCTCCTTCCTCCACTGTGTCATTTTATTTACGGGCAAAGCCAGGTGGCACCAGAGGTACCTGCTGTGGTAAGCAGCAAGGCACCATCAAAACTTAAGACCGTGGTGAAGTTTTAACTTCGTTTAAAATGCTACCTAAAATGTATGGTGTCAGTGCAAGGATATCATGGTGAGTTGCTTTGGTAATTCATAGCCTGGAAACATACATATTTGTTTTCCAGAGTTTTATATGCAGGTTTTTGTTGTTGTACCTCTATCCAGATTGCTTTTCACTGTTCTTTCTAACAATCTGAAGCTTTCATAGAATCATTTGGATCTTGTACAGAATATAACTTATTGGGGATAAACACTTCAACTTTTGGCATAAAAACACTTTGGATTCTCCCCAAGGTCATTTGTATTCAGACGAGAGCAATGGTCTGCCCCAACCAGACTACGTGAGACGCCTCCCGTGTGGAGCCAGAAGCACAAGTGCCTTCAAAGGCAGTTCCTTCCAGGCCAGGGGCCTCCCCAGCTCGTGTGCAGCGGCGCCCAGCGCAGCAGGGCCTGGGGCGGGGGTGAGGGTTTCTTTTCTACGTCTTCACGGGTTCAGCTGAAGGCAGCCGATGGGCCTCGGTCCAGACCTTCCTGTTTGAGACACTGGGATTCGCACGTCTGTAGGGACAGGGCTCCCTGCCTCCCTCACCGCGGGCAGCCGCCTCTGGGAAGTGGACAGGTCACTGCCGCTGGCTGAGGACGTGAGCCCCACTTCCACCGAGCCCTCCCTCACGCAGAGAGCAGCCCACTTCTTTTGTAAACAGCCCTTTCTATCTGTTGGATACAACAGTGCACTTTTGCTGCACGTTTTTTAGCAATAGCCGTGAATTCATGTCAAAAAACACACCAAACTCATTTACCAGCCCTGTTGTGTTTGCATGAGGGGCCCTTGGGCCAAAGGGAGGTTTTTGCTGCTGGGCCGTCTTGCCCTGCTCCCGTGCTCCCGAACCTCGAGGGGCGGCTGTGCTCCCTTTCTGTCATAGATCTGACCCCAGCATGGTTGTACTTTTTTCTTTTCTTCCCGTCAAACCAGTAAGTTTCCAGAAAAGTGGACAGTCTGCAATGCCAAAAGGGTAAAAATCTGTATTTCACAGTTGTATAGAATAAAGGCTTTAGTTAAAATATTCAAAGCATAGTACATGTTTATTTTTTCACTTGTCATTTTCCTTCAGAGCAGATGATAAAGAAATGGAGAAACCTGGTTTTCCTGTTTACCCTGGAAATAATTAGCATTGGTATCCACTTTATCCTGCCACTTGGGAAGAGGCACGTGTGAAGCAAGGAAGACCAGAACCCTTGGGCGAGGGTGCCGGGGCCAGGGGGCCAGGCTGCAGCGCAGGGACCTGCCCTCGGAGCAGTCCCTGGGCTTGTTCTTCCTGCAGTTCTGCAGGCGGAGCTGGGCCCCCAGGCAGCCCAGGAGCAGGCCCCGGCGCTGGCCTTGCACCCAGGCCTCCTGCTCTGCAGTGTGGCTGCGCTGGTGGGCTGGACAGGTCTCGCTGTCCGTGCGATCAGAGTGCTAGAAACTCAGCGTTCGCTAATTGGGGGCCTCCCTCCATACACTTGGCCTGTGCCACCTTCAGCTGATCGTCCTTGTGCGACGGGCCTAAGAGCTCTGAATTTCCTTGTACATGCGAACATTACAAATCAAGCAGCAGTGGTGACTCAATGTGGACAGAGACTAGAGGACAAGGCCAGAGGCAGCCTTCACGGTAACGAGCACAGAGTGTGGGAAGGCAAGGGACGCTAGCCGGGGCAGGTGAGGACCCTGTGCCTGGGTGAGCCCTCCTCTTCCTGCAGGACAGAGCACAAGACCCATGCATGCCTTAGCCTCCCAAGGCACCTGGTGGTAGGAGGAACAGCACACACACACTGGGAAAGGACAGAAGGGCCCTCACCCACTCTTGCCCTGGCCTCTCCTTTCCCCTTGTGGTGGGAGCTGTGTCAGGACTGGCTTGGAGACTGTGAATTTAAATTTATAACTTACTCACCACTGGGGCTAGCCAGGTGCCTTGTGTATGTAGAAGAGATTGTTGTTTAAGTTTGGGAGCTGACAGGGGATACACTGGAGATACTAGGTCTGTGGGGTGTCGGCCCAGGGGAAGAAGAAACATCGTGGTCTAAGCACAGGTGAGTATCTGCTGAAGGTTCTAGAATTTCCAACCCATCTCCCATGAGAGGTGGGCAAATTCACTGCCTCTCTTCTCCAGCTGTGACTGGCAGATGTCAGTCAACCTGAGCCAGCTGTGCAGTGTGGCATAGGGTTGGGGGCACGTGACAGAAGAAACAGTAATTGGGGCTTCAAGGGTCCCCAGGGTTGGGGTGCCTTCCAGTAGATAGCACTGGCTCAGCTGTGCAGGAAGGCAAGCTCTGCAAAGCAGTTAGGCAAACACCACACCCACCCCTTCCTCCCTTACCCACTGCCACACCTGATCACGCCCGGGCCCTGCTGCTTCCTGGGAAGCCAGTGACCACGCAGGAGCAAGCACTGGGCCTCAGCGTACATGGCCAAGATGCCCTTCCCCAAGGCCCACGCCTTCTCTCCCCACCACCAAGGCTCCGTGCACCACACGAGCAGCAAAGAAGCCTTCCTCTCCTCCCCCAGCTCCCGCCAAACTGGTTTACCCTGGGGTGCTGCTCCCAGCTCCCTACCACCCCAAAGATGTGCTTAAGATTCTCAAGGGCTCAATTCCCCAAAACCAGGACCATCCCGCAGATGCTGGCAGGTCATTTCTTGGAAACCAGTGGGGTGAGCGGACACGAGCCCTTCACCTACAGAAGTCCCCACACATCACTCGGAGCCATAGCCCAGGAAGCTGGACATACTGGGCTGGGATCAGGCGAGGGGCTGGGCCCGTAGTGTGGCCTGAGCCGCCTCCCCACACCTGGGCCTCAGGAGATGCCATCAGGGGCCTTGCCGTTGCCCAGGGTGTTGTTCGGGGGTAGCGAGCTGGGCCTGGCTGGCTGCCTCGGCTTCCGCCCTGAGACCTGGACTTGCTGTGCTTGCCGGCTCCTCCTCGGCCTGAGCTTCGAGCAGCTCCGCGGACAGCCCGTCCTCCGGCGAGGCTGCAGAGGTGAGGCTGTCGGGAAGGGTCAGCTGCGGCAGGTGGTCCTGCTGGGCCTGGGCACCGGGGCTGTCCAGGAAGGAGACCTCAAACTCTGATCCAGACCACGTGGCCTCACCTGCAACACACAGGAGGGGGCTCAGGAGGCCTGCAGGACCTGGGGCCCGTGTGGCCGGGGCAGTAACCCCACTGACCTCCAAATCCCACTCCAGACACTGAGGGGGAGGAGAGAGCCAGTGTACAAACACCTTGACATGGCCGGATTCCTCCCACATACCAGCCTCTGACCCATGGAGAAACGGGACAGCCTTCCCAGAGGCCTCTGCGGGTGCAAGCCACTCACCGCCACGCTCGTGAGAGCCACTGCTGGAGCCCACGTCCTCCAGCCCTGCGGCTGGCACGGTGGTGGAGGTCAGCTCTGGGAAGGAGGGCAGGTTGGGCCAGACGCTGGCACTGCTGTCCAAGTGGGAAATGCCTGACACGTCCAGGAAGCCTAGGGGAAGGGGCACAGCTCTTTGCTGGCACAAGACACTGCCTGCTCAAGGCCAGTCCCCTGGCTCCCTCGGCCCCGTTCCTGTGGCACCTGGTGATGCCCCCAACCCAACCCAGAGGTTCCCCCCGCCCCAACTGCTTGCTTCTAAGGAAAGAAAGGGGCCTGGCATTGGGCATCACAGGAGTGGCACAGTGGCAGAAGGACCAGACCCTGCTCTGGCCCCAATTTGCTGCAGCCGTGAGCGGGCACCTCTCTTCTGGAGAGTAGCCTCCCCGTCTACACACTGAGGTCCCCTGCAACCATCCTGGCACAGAGTAGGGATCAGTAGGTCTGAGGAAGGTTTTGGTTCTGTTGCCAAAGTCCAGGCCTGAGCCTGGGGCCCATTTCAGCACCAGGGTGGCAGGTTCCTACCCTCCTTGCCAGGGCCGGCTCACTACCTGGGTCCATGACTCGCTGCACTGGAGGCGGCGGCTGAAGAGGAGTCTCCATGGGCCGCGGCAGTTCCCCGAGGTCACGCACACCAGAGCTGAGAGGCCCAGGCTCAGGGAGCAGTCCCTCTATGGCGGAGCCAGGCGCCTGCAGCAGGGCCTAGGGGAGCCAGGGGAAAAGAGGGCACAGGGAGAGGGCAGTTGGGACAGTGTAGTCCAGCTTCACCCCCAGCCCCCACCTGCCCCAGAAGCATCGCTCTGCCTGAAGGAGCAAACAGCCTTGGCGGTCGGTCCCTCTCTACAGGTGATGCGAAGTCAGACAGGGGCCTGGCTGGCCTCCCCCGCAGTGCCGACACGGAGAGGGAGCACCCTCGCCACTGTGAGGAGCCCAGGTGCCCATCTGGCTGGGCCCCGTCAATGACCCACAAGGAGAAAGGGCCTTCCCTGAATTCCAGCATGCCTGAAAGCCATCCTCCATGCCCCGGGCACAGGTCCCAGACACCAGCCCAGTGCGTAAAGGCAGCAGGGGACCTGCTCAACAGCCACGAAGACAAGACCAGCACTCTCCTGCAGACACGCCCAACAACCAGCCCGGCGGGGACTCTGATGCCCAGCCTCTGGCCCAGCCTTCCACAGACTCACGAGGCACAGCGCAGGCTCCGCCCGCCCCAACGCCTGTTTCCCACTCATGAAATGGGAGTGACAACTACTGCCTCACCTCCCACCTCAGGGGCAGGAGAACCAGAGGGGGTTTCATGGTCCCAGAATGGGCCCACCTGTTCCCACTGGGTCCCACAGGCAGGTGGGCCTCCTGAGGGCCTCCAGAACCCTCTCTGCCTTCTGTCCACATGAAGCTCCCCACATCCCCTGGTCGACAGGTGCTCCCCACGTACCTCCAAGTAGTCACCCTGCCTGGAGCCCATCTCTGGGCCAGGAGGGGCAGGAGAGTCCAGGGGGGTGGTTCCAGGTGGCAAGGCACCAGGTGGTGAGGTACCAGATGGTGGAGCACCAGGTGGTGGGGTACCAGGTGGTAGGGCACCAGATGGCAGGTTACCAGATGGCGGGCCACCAGGTGATGGGGTACCAGGTGGCAGGGCACCAGGTAGTGGGGTGCCAGGTGGCGAGGTACCAGGTGGCAGGGCACCAGGTGGCTTCTTGTGGTAGCTGGGGGGCTGGATTGGGATCCGGTGCAGATACCCGTAGCCGATACCACACCCCAGACTGCCGAAGTCCAGAAACATTCAATCCAGGAGTTGTCCCACAGCCTTTCCTATGCCTGCCACCCCCATCCACCCATGGCAGTGAGGGGGCTAAAAGGACACTTCCTGGACCATGGTCAGCTTCAGGATCCCCAAACTAGGGCCCAGCCCTCCACCCCCTCATCACGGGGTCCATGCCCACCAGCCAGGCCCACCCAGGGCCCCTCCAGGACCCCACCCTACAGCCCTCCGACTCCCGGAAGTACCTGCCCTCTCCACCCCAGGCTGCGTTGGGAGTGACAGACACCTCCCGGCAGGAGTCGGACTCGGAGTTATAAACCATCAGCTTCAAGGGCTTCCCCTCGTGGGACTCGATGAGCGTGAAGAAGTCCTCAGACTGGGACAAACACACGGGCCTGAGCCCTGGCCCAGCGCTGGAACTGGAGGCACTTCCCATGGACAGCACCCGCATCTCCACACCCCTCTGGGGTCTGGGGAGGGCTGGTCCTCGGGTTCCTCACCTCCTGCAGGAGCTGGTCTGAGCCAATCACATAGTCTGTGTAGGGGCACAGGCCAGCAAGGGAGGCGGGCGAAGAGGGTTCCACATCCTGGGGGAGAACAGAGAACCATCACCTCACTACTGGCGTGGAGGAGGGGCCGGAGCTGCCTCTCCAGGTAGCCTGTAGGACGCTTGCCCTCTGTCCCCAGGCCAAGGCCTGGAGCCCAGACTCTCCTACCTTACCCCCCAATTCCCCTACCTCCCCAGCAGAGGGCAGCACCGTGGCATGGCTCACAGCACTGAGCTCTGGAATCTGCCCTGGGTTCAACTCCTGACTCCACCAACTGCTAGCTGGGCAACTGGACAAATACTTAACCACTCAGCTGCAGGTTCCCAACAATTAAGACTGCGATATGCGGTGCTCACTCATAGGGTGCTGAGAAGATTTTACAAGTAATATAGGTAAAGGATGAAAACCACACTCTGGCCCACAGTCAGTGCCCAACTGCATGGCTGTTAAAACCCCTGGGTAGGGGATGGAGGCGAGGGCAGTGGGCAGGACTGGGTATAAGGATCACCCTCTCCCTTAGAGGAGCCGTGAGCCACTGGCCCATCCCAGTCTCCTAGGAATGCACGGGGATTTCCATCTTCGCCCCGTGGCACTAGTGGACAAGCTGAGGTAGGTCTGAGGTTGAGAGGCTCCCCGAGAAGTCGATGAGCAACAGAGGAGGCTGGAAAGCCAGCCAGTTTCCAACTCCGGGCACCCTCCTGTCACCAGGTTGCGGGAGCAAGCATTCTTGCGAACTTGGGCACCATCAGTGGGCGCACATGTCACGTGTGCACGTGTAACTGTGATGGACACTGACAGCAACGTCTGTGACAATGCCGTCACCGAGACTCACAAGGTTCAGGCCCAGGCGCCAGCCCAGAGCAGAGGGTCTCAGAGGACCAGCCGGAAAAACACACCAAGGCGGCCGCGGCGGCACCACCACCCTCCAGTAGGTGGCAGCCCCGCCTCTCGAAATAAGAAACCATGTAAAGAGCAGGGGTGGGGAACCTTTTTTCTGCCAAGGGCCATTTGGATATTTATAATGACACTCGAGGGCCACACAAAATTATCCACTTAAAAATCAGCCTGCTCTATTTGGCCAAACATTTAATTAACGCCCCCGCTCATGCCTTGGCAGGGCCAGACTAAACGATCTTGCAGGCCTCACATGGCCCGCGGGCTGGATGTTCCCCACCCTGGGATAGAGGGTCAAAAGTGCCCAAAGGCATACGGCTAACAAGAGGCAGGGCATGCCATGCAGGTAAAGAGCTGCCCTCTCTGGACACTGGAGCAAGAAGGACCCTGCCCTCAGGGAGTCCTCCAATAGTCCACCTGGCTACTGGCCCTGTCCCAGTTGCCCCCACACCGTTCCACACC